>NC_073344.2:2205000-2520000 GCF_027580225.2 Misgurnus anguillicaudatus
TATTTTATGGTTCCAAAAAAATAACCAAAAAATAACGTATCTGTATAAGTTATTTTTAGGTTATTTTAAAAATAACCACCCTGCAACGTTATGGGAACGTTATTTTATGGTTCCAAAAAAATAACCAAAAAATAACCAAAAAATAACGTTCTGTATAAGTTATTTTTAGGTTATTTTAAAAATAACCACCCTGCAACGTTATGGGAACGTTATTTTATGGTTCCAAAAAATAACCAAAAAATAACCAAAAAATAACGTTCTGTATAAGTTATTTTTAGGTTATTTTAAAAATAACCACCCTGCAACGTTATGGGAACGTTATTTTATGGTTCCAAAAAATTACCAAAAAATAACGTTCTGTATAAGTTATTTTTAAGTTATTTTAAAAATAACCACCTTACAACGTTATGGGAACGTTATTTTATGGTTGCAAAAAATAAAACCTAAAAATAACGTTCCCAGAACTTTATTTTTTGGTTCCCAAAAAAATAACCAAAATATAACCAAAAACTAACGTTAGGGGAACGTTCTGTGTTTGCTGGGTACTCGGTAACCATGTGTCAATTACCCCTAGGTTCATTTTTCACCGTTGTTCTTTAATGAAAATAATATGAATATAAATCAATAAAATGGGCAACCAGTCTTTGGAAGAAGAGGAGATCTCTGTCTCCCTCTTTAAATGACCTGTATGAATGGATTTTATTCCCTATCAAATTAAGGTCTAATGGACGGTAGAGATGTTAGGTAAAGTGTTTTAGGTATGATATTATGAAAGAAAAAAGCACTAAAAAAGACCAATAACCTTTATTATTAACCTATTGACACAGTATACACCATTTCCCCATGATATATCTACTTACAAGGCATTTGCCCACAGGCAACTATAGTTGCCGCTTGGACTTTTGACTAAGTATATAAAAAACTATAGATCTCTTGTAAGATTTGTTTTGTTTGGATGACTCTAGAGACCTTCATGATTATGTAGATACATAAATGTCAACCAATAATATTTGTTAGTAAAATGAAAATTACCTTTCTTTTGGAGGGTTTGCCTTCACCATGTTTCTTGGAAGAAGAGGTAATAAGTTGACAGCCTCATGTGACAGGAAGGAGATAAATACCTTTTCTTTTTTTAAATCCTTTATTTGGTTGTTAGCTTGCATGTCATTGAGAAATAAAACATGTATAACATCTAAAAAATTCTTAAAAAAAGTAAAAATGACAACTATGCACTGTGGCAACTATAGTTGCCGGTGGGCTGAAATGGGTTAATGGTGCACTGGAACAATCCTTCCTAAAATGCATTCAACTTTCGTTTACAAAGACGTGAAACTCACCGAGTGGTCAGGGGTGTTCACTGATATGCTCACACAAAAATCGCTGCAAAAGATGCTTTCCAACAGCTGTTTTTTGTGTGAGCATATCAGTGAACACCCCTGACCACTCGGTGAGTTTCACGTCTTTGTAAACGAAAGTTGAATGCATTTTAGGAAGGATTGTTCCAGTGCACCATTAAACCCATTGTAGAGGTGTGAGGTGAAACGCAAACAAGCGAAAATTCTCAGGACAGCCGCATATGTCGAAAATTCAGTCAAAACCGTTCTATTTCACCATAAACAATCTGAAAACAGGGCTTTAAGTGTAAAATACCGAACTTGTCCTTTAACTTCAGGCCCTGATTGTAAGACAACGCTTTTTGATTTCTCGGTAAAGAAATTATTGGTATTAACTTTAATTCAATGCCATGTAGATTTTGCTTGCTCTGCATGGTTTTCTGAGTTGACTGTGAAATGTAAAAATAAATTTCAAGTGCTGCAAAACAATGTCGTTTGGTACCTACTAAAAGTACCCTCCCGTACTCATATAGGTAAGGAGGAGTTTACAAGAGCTGGTCTACTACCTGTACATCTAAGAGTAGAACAACTTAAATTGAACCATATGTTTAACATTTTTAATAGTCATGCCCCCAAATATTTGTGGTCTAATGTACACATGGTCCATACGCAGCATGGCTATAATACTAGGGCCAGCATTTGCTCTTGCTTAGTTCCTAGAGCTACAAATGCAATTAAAAATACTTTTTTTACTGGTATCATGGCATGGAATAGTCTGCCTACTGTTACAAAACTCTTATCATCCCGAGGGTTTTTTAAAATACCGGTCAAAAAACATTTATGGGACAAGGTGAACAGTTATTGATAAATTGGAGAATCTTTATAGAGTTTTTGTTTTTATGTATTTTAGTTTGCTTAGTTATGACGTTTTATCTTCTATTTCATATTGTATGTTTTTTTTTCTCTGGACTGTTGCATAAACAAATGCTAAGGGCGCTGCCCACCCCTTGGGGCGCCCGTGCACCCAAATTATTATTTTAATTAATATTTATGTATATTTATGTATATACATATATATTCAATTCCATTCAATTTTATTTATATAGCGCTTTTCACAAGTGTTAATTGTTGCAAAGCAGCTTTACATGAGAAGATGTAGAGGAGAACACAGAAAATCAATAGATAATATAAGAAGTAGAGATAGCGATTAAGGTTAAACCGTACAAGCGAGCATATTAATAATGTAAAGTATACAGTAAAGTGCTAAGTTAAGCCAAAGTTGGCTGACTCTACCTGGGACGAAAAACCCCCTAGGAAAAAACCCAATGGGAAAAACTCCTAGAAGGACAAAAACCCAAGGGAGGAATTAATATATATATATATATATATATATATATATATATATATATATATATATATATATATATATATAGATAGATAGATAGATAGATAGATAGATAGATAGATAGATACGGTAGGGATAGGAGGCGGGTAAGCGGATTAAACTGGTTTAGCCGGTGGTCGTTGGTCGGGCATCGGCTGGTCATCACGTTGAAGGACAGTGTAAAGATGCTAGAATTGGACTGATGTGGTCATACTTTTTAGATCGAGTAAGCACTCTTGCGGCGGCGTTTTGAACCAGCTGTAGCTTGTTTACCTGATTTGCATGGCATCCCCCGAGTAACGAGTTACAATAATCTATTCTAGAGGTCATAAAAGCATGGATAAGCTTTTCTGCATCTGATGCAGACAGCATATGGCGTATATTTGAGATATTTCTAAGATGGAAGAATGCTGTGCGGCAGACGTTGGCGATATGACTATCAAAAGATAGATTGCTGTCGAACATCACGCCTAAATTCTTAACCGTGGAAGATGGCACCACCGTGCAGCCATCTATGGGCAACTTGTAATCTGACATATTATGTTTGTAGCGATTCGGTTCAATAATAAGTATCTCCGTCTTATTGGAGTTTAGCATAAGAAAGTTATGTGCCATCCAGTCCCTAATATCACTAATGCAGTCTGTTAGCTTAGAAAACTGGTGGGTTTCGCTAGGATGCGACGAGATGTAAAGCTGGGTATCATCCGCATAGCAGTGAAAACTTATGTTATGTTTCCTGATAATGTCTCCTAGAGGTAACATATATAACGAGAATAGGATAGGACCTAGAACTGATCCCTGAGGTACGCCGTATTTAACCGGGGAGTGATATGACTCTTCCTCATTTACATAAACAAAGTCATAGCGATTGGTAAGATACGATCTAAACCAGGCTAACGCCTGACCACTGATGCCAACATAGTTTTCTAGTCTATTAACACTCTGGGGTCGGCTGCGGCGCGGGCGCCGCCAACTCTTTATTTTTCAATCACTCCGTAAAGAGACTTAGATAACTCTGCTGATTTTGGACATACAGATATGATTTATATATCATTTAAAACGTTAAAGTGTCTAGTTTTTTTTCTGTCCACTCCAAATAAAAACAGAATGTTGTGCTTTTCGCAAAATTAAGAAAATAAACATGATGCGCGTTTTGTTCTCTCTCCCTCAGTGAAGCCATTTCAGAAACGCGTCAGAAAATTAACTGTAACTTCACGAATACATGTCTTATAAACAAAAGATAAATGTCTACATAATGCTTGGAATGTCAGCTTTTAAATGATGTAAGTGAGATCGAAAACATATATTGTCATTCGGTGTAAACTGTATGAGAAGTAGGAGATGGACCGTCTTTCTAATGTTGCCTGATTATCTGTAATGAGAAGAGATCGCCACGCCCCCGCGCCATTGAAGTGAATGAGCAGAGACATCCATATGCATAACTTGTGCCTCCTGCAGTCAATGGATACGCAATCCAGTCCACAACCCAGTCTCTCCATCCTTGTTGTTTCATCCGATTGCACCAAAACATGACATCTAAATCCTTATTTACTTGCGTATGTGTGTCATTATCTCCAGACGCGAGTGTTTTCATTGTTCTTCCGTCAAACATTTCACGCGAGGGGAACACACATAAACAAACACACGAGTCAGGAAACTCGACGCGGTTTTTGGTATTCTTATAAAATACGCGATTGAAAACAGTACAATCCGTATTTACTTGCGTATGTGTGTCACTATCTCCAGACGCGAGTGTTTTCTTTGTCTTCCGTCAAACAGTTCACGCGATGGGAAACGCATGCACAAACACGCGAGTCAGGAAATCGACGCGGTTTTTGATATTCTTATAAAATACGCGACTGCAAACAGTACAATCCTTATTTAGTTGCGTCTAAGCATATATCTCCGCACAGTACGTTTATTAAACACAGGATCATTCGCATGTGCACACATAAGTTAAGAGGCTTGTTCGACTTAATGCGGCGCCACAAGATCCGGCACCCGAATGACGTCAGAGTTTCGC
The DNA here is from genome assembly GCF_027580225.2 of Misgurnus anguillicaudatus. Classification (NCBI taxonomy): domain Eukaryota; kingdom Metazoa; phylum Chordata; class Actinopteri; order Cypriniformes; family Cobitidae; genus Misgurnus; species Misgurnus anguillicaudatus. The sequence continues at coordinate 2,209,742 of NC_073344.2, forward strand.
GAGAGCGATTTAAAAGCAAACTCTTCGATATGATTTCGCGGATCACTCTCGCGGTAGTTTGACGTCACCCGGCTGTCGATCTTTGCAGCGCCGCATGAAGTCAAACAAGCCGGCTGCTTTCATGAGCAACACGTGAGGTAATGGCGGCGGCTGTAAACAAACATTGAGCAAGTTTATCGTGCAAGTTTATCATGCTTGTCTCTTGTTGTGTTTCTACTATAATGATATAATGATTACAAAAACACAACTAAGAGTCCAAACAACGATAGGCAGTTGTTCTTTTGAGCTTTTTGCTGCACACAAACCCTGTGTTCACTTTGATTAGGCTAGCCTACTATGGTTTTTAAAAGGTAACTTATAGCCTACATGTGAAATTAATGTAATATAGGCTATATATATATATATATATATATATATATATATATATATATATATATATATATATATATATATATATATATATGTATATTGTGTGTATTTACATTTAAATTGAAAAGTAAACCATCATGGTTTTACTACAGAGAAAGTTACATTCCTGTTAAACATCCCCACAAGGCTCATGTGGCTCATTATGCAACCCTTTTGTCTCTCAGCTGTCAATCACTGATTATTCAGGAGCATTCCCGCCTCCACGCATACAGCCTTTCCCAAGCAAAAGTGTCTTAGAAATTGTAACTCAATATCTTGCTTTATGTGAACGAGTAGGCCGAATGATTTTCACATCATTTTGAAGAAAAAACTCTAGACTACTAGATCCTGTTTTGAAAAGTCTTGGGAAAACATGTTTAGAATTAGTTTTGTGGACTTGTATCAGTGACTTGGGATTTTTGCTTTTTTGAAGACAACGCATGGACATATTTCTCTCAGGGATACAAACATGTACATACATGTTGATTATGTGATGTTGTAGCCCAGTTTGTGCTGAGCGCGGTGTTATGAGACTTTTGCCCTTAATATGTTTTTAAGCAACTGAAAAAAGCACAAATGTCAGTACATGTCAAAACTTCCCCAGGGCCCTAAAAACCCCTTAGACCCCAGAGGGTTAAGTAGATTCTGTGATCTATTGTGTCAAAGGCTGCACTAAGGTCTAGTAATATGTGACCCGTCACAGAAACCAGGGACACAAGTCGGCAGTACAAGTTTCGAGAAAATGAGAAACAAAGTTTTTTTTTCAAAATTTGTGATTTTCGTTTTATTGCAGAATCTGTTAGTTGAGATCACGAAGAAGCCTCTCCATGTTTGAGATAGCAGTTTTTGTATATTTAAAAGCGTACATTTTGCAGTTAAAATAGGCTTGTTTTTCCAGAGATTCTAGCGTGCAGCGGGGGGCGTCATTGTCTGTGTATATTTACATACTGTATAAGCTTGTGTTTTCGCCTCCGCCCCCAAAGGGAACAGCGTGACTACTAAATAAGGATAGTTCGCCCAAAAATGAAAATAATGTAATTAATGACTTACCCTTATGTCGTTCTAAACTCGGAAGACCTCCATTCATCTTCGGAACACAGTTTAAGATGTTTTATCGTTAGATTTAGTCCAAGAGCTTTCTATCTCCTTCATTGAAAATCTATGTATGGTTTCCATGTCCAGAAAGGTAATAAAAACATCATCAAAGTAGTCCATGTGACATCAGTGGGTCAGGAAGATTGTGTTGAAGCATCGGAAATACAGTTTGGTCCAAAAATAGCAGAATTACGACTTTATTCAGCATTGTTTTCTCTTCCGGCTCGAGCGTGAAGTCACGTGACTGTAGTGACGCGGCTGCCCTTTTCCTCAGACATGTTTGCTAATTTTTTTTTTTTTAAACTTATAGCATGCATCTCCCCAGACTTTAAAGCTTGGGCGCACAAAACAAAAGAAAAATAAAAGAAGCTGGGGCAGAACAAATAACAATCAGCCACATCATACGTCAGCCGCGTCAATGACTTTATGCGGCGCCGCAGTCGGATGACGTCAAAGTACCGCGAGAGCTCTTCAATAAATCTTACGGAGTAGTTTAATTCCGACTCGCTCTCGCGGTACTTTGACGTCATCTCTATGTCAGTTCTTGCAAAGCAGCATGAGTCCAAACACACAGAAGTTACACAGAGATCGTTGTATTCTTTATATAATTGGCTACATGCTTTGTCTATCAATATTTTCCATGAAGTTATTGGCTGATGGAGGAACGAGCGAGCGATTGGTAACATCTCTAAAGGACGTCACGTTTTCGACGGCGTGTTTGGATGATCTATGATACCTCCCTATTTTTAAATACAAACTTTGAAGGCGGGTTCATGTGTTTAACGGAGTGTAATCTCATATACCCTTACATGTTACGTTGTTGTAAATAGTCTTCAGACTGTATATTATATTGTATTACCAGACATTCGTGCGAAATCTGATGTAAACAATCTATATTTCACGGATTATACGCATTTGTGGACAAAAATGGTCATTGGATAATCTGAAACAGACTGGATTCAACTTGTGATCCCCACAAAGGTAAAAAAAAGTCATGTTTATTTTTGCATGTTGTTATTTGGTCATAAAATACTACATATCATGCTAGAACCTCTGTATATCAAAACGGCTTTACAGGGGGTATGGCTTAGCTAAATGAAATGTAAATGAGCCCTATTGTCTCCCCCAGTTGGAAAGAAGAGTCCCTTTCGTCTCGATTTTCTCGGTTTGAGTATTTCTGAGTTCCTATTTTCAAATGGCCACAACTTCGCCAAATCTTATCAGATTTCCATGTGTTACACATCGTTGGAAAGCTTAGAAACTGCACTTTCAGAATCTGTGAATAACTCAAAATGCCCCAGATCCGACTTGTGTCCCTACTTTCCGTGACTAGTCACATATAAGGATTGAGATTTCACCACGATCGGATGTTAATAGGAGGTCATTTGTAACTCTAAGCAGCTCTGTGCTATGGTGGGGCCTGAATCCTGATTGGAACTTTTCATATGTATTATTATTTTCTACGAATGTGCGTAGCTGGCTTGCCACTATATATTTTAGAAAGAAAAGGTAGATTTGAGATTGGTCTAAAGTTATTAAGATCTCCCTGGTCAAGGTTTGGTTTTTTAATGAGCGGTCTAATAACTGCTAGTATGAAAGCTGTTGGAACGTATCCTAATTCTAGAGATGAGTTAAAGATATTAAGTACCGTGTCTGACACGACATGAAATACCTCTTTTAGTAATTTTGTGGGAACGGGGTCTAGTATACAGGACGATGATTTGGATGACGTTACTAATTTAGAGAGCTCTTCTATTGTAGTAGGTTTAAATGACTCCAGATGTTCGTTTGGTAATCTAGTAGAAAATGTACTATTGGGTAGAGTGGTGGCTGCTTGCGTAGTTTCTATGTTTTCCCTAATAAACATAATTTTGTTAGTAAAGAAGTTCATGAAGTCATCACTATTGTGTTGGAGTTTACTATTGGTTTCTGTTTGTTCTTTGTTTCTAGTCAGTTTCGCAACTGTGCTAAATAGGAAACGAGGGTTGTTATGATTTTCTTTAATAAGCGTACTGAGATAGGTAGATCTTGCCGTTTTAATAGCGTGTCTGTAGTGTTGAACACTCTCTTTCCATGCTGAACGCCATACCTCTAACTTTGTGCTTCGGTAGTTTCTTTCCATTTTTCTAGCTACTTTTTTAAGGGCTGCAGTATGATGGTCATACCATGGAGCTGGCGGTTTTTCTTTGATTCTCTTTTTTCGAATGGGAGCAACGGTATTGACGTTGTTTAGGTTTTCTATTATAATATCCAGATCTTCACGGTTATCTGCTACATGTTTCATTTGAGACAGGTCTGGAAGAGTGCTGATAAAGCTATCTTTAGTGGTGGAAATTATTGTTCTGGCTAATCTGTAGCATGTTGTAGACTGAGCGGTCCTATCTAGAAGTATTGTGTATGACACAAGGCAATGGTCTGAAACAACATCGCTCTGGGTTGATACTTCGATGTCATTAATATTGAGTCCGAGTTACAGAATTAAGTCTAATGTGTGCTTACGAGTATGCGTGGGCCCTGACACGTTTTGTTTAATGCCGAGAGAATTTAGAACATCCATAAACGCACATCCTAATGCATCTTTTGGATTATCCACATGGATATTAAAATCACCAACGATAAGAGCTTTATCTACAGTGACTGTAAGCTCAGATAGGAAGTCTGCTATTTCTTTAAGAAAATCTGTGTGGTGGCCTGGAGGCCTATATATGCTAGCTAAAATGAACGAAAGCCGTTTGTTGTTACGATCAGTTATTTCCATATTTAACAGTATTATTTCAAACGAATTAAATTTTAGGTTGGATTTATGGTTTACTTTGAATATTTTATTGTATATTGTAGCTACACCACCCCCTCTCCCTTTTAGACGAGGAACGTGTCTATAATAATAGTCTTGTGGGGTGGATTCGTTTAAACTGGTGTAATTGTCTGCTTTAAGCCAGGTCTCTGTTAAACAGAGTGTAGGGCCCTATAAAATCCGTTTTATTTTTTCCCAAATTCCGTTTTATTTTTTCCCAAATTCCGTTTTCTCCGTTTTAATTTTTGCAAATTCCGTTTTATCCGTTTTAATTTATTATATATTATATTTTTTACCCTTTACTTTCATTTTAGTCATAAAAAGAGTGTGCCTTTTAATGATAATGATTAAAAACTGGATAACAGGATTACTTAATGACTATAAAAGATGCATTTACACACGCACATACACACGCGCGCGCACGCGCACACACAACTCAATTCAATGCATTGTTTTTTTTGTGTTGTTGCAGGAGGCTACAACAAGGTGTCATCGCAGTGGTGCCTTCAGAAGTGCACTAAACACATCAATCCAGCGGAACGCGATCCATATTTTATACACAATCGCTTGAAATGCATATAACTTTACAAACATACACAGGATAGTGATCTGACTTCGGACAGCATGAGCATGCAGCTCTTTCCACGTGCGAGCGAAAGAGAGACAGAGAGCGGCGCCAAGAAGCACATGATTATATTATAAAAGCCAGTGATAGTTACTTTGCCGAAGCTCGATTGAAAAGAATAAAAATGAAAAAATACATGAGGATTTGTGTTCGCATTTCGGACAGATGCGTGAGCGCGTGCACATGAGAGAGGTACAGTGAGACAGACATGGATGAGAGAGTGCATGTATCTTTGCGCTCACCGTGAACAGAGTGTTGACTAAACTTCCAAAATAACAGTTCTTCGGTCACATAAAAGTCATGTGAGACCTGCTCGGAACTAAGTGCTTAGCGTCGAATTTCTAAATTTTTTCGCTGACGAAAGCAGAGTCGTGGAGAGCCGCTTCGCCATGGTTTCAGTGTTTTGGAGGAGGTCTAAAACTACGGGAGGGGGCGTGTCGCCCAGATTTACTTCCCCCGGTCTGCATTTCCCCCAGACATACGTTCGTCTCCCACACAAAAATTTTATTCAAAATATGTAAAATTCCGCGTTTATACTAGATTCCGTGTTAATTAGCCAATTCCGCGATTCCGTCCGCGATTCCGTGATCGCGGAAATTATAGGGCCCTAAGAGTGCATCTAAGTTTTGGTCAGTAATTCTTTCATTGATAATTGGTTCTTTATTGGTAAGCGATCTAATGTTAAGAAGGCCGAATTTTAGTTTCATCGAAATTGGAGTTTCATCTGTTAATGTATTGTGTTCTAATTTTATGTTAATAAGATTTGTACGAGACGAGGTAAACGGTGCTCTGTATTTATTTGTTCGAGGAACAGACACAGTCAAGATGTGTTGGTACTCTGGTAAAAAAGGCTCTATGTGCTGGGATATATGTGATCTTGACATGTCAAGGCAGCTAACAGACTGATGGGTAAGCCTATCTGTCTGTTTCCTGACCTGGGCCCTGGATAGTCAGACAAAAGTCAAAAGTAAGACTATTGGTCAGATTTCTAGAGAGTATAGCACTTCCTTCCGGAGACGGATGGAGGCCATCTCTCTTTAGCAGGTCAGGTCTTCCCCGGAAATGCTTCCAATTGTCTATAAACCCTACGTTATTCTGAGGGCACCACTTTGACATCCAGCCATGAAGAGACACTAATCTACTGTAAGTTTCATCCCCCCGGTAGGCGGGGAGGGGACCAGAGCAAATTACATTGTCTGACATTGTTTTTGCAACCTCTTTAATAGTATCTTTGGTGATCTCCGAATGGCGGATTCTGGTGTCATTCGTGCCGGCGTGAATAACAATCTTAGAAAACTTACGTTTAGCATTAGCCAGCAGTTTAAGTTTGGATCTAATGTCAGACGCTCTGGCTCCCGGTATACAATCGACTATGGTGGCTGGTGCCTCAATGCCAACGTTCCTGAGTATAGAATCTCCAATAACCAGGGCACCTTTAACAGACGTCTCAGCCGGTTGCTGAGTGGAGAAAATCTGATTGATATTAAAACAGGAGCGTGATTTGGGTGCCGAATGTGACTATGCCGTCTGACAGTCACCCAGTTAGTCAGCCGCCTTGACTCTGAAGTCGGAACCGAGTCATGTGTATTACGCTTAACACTAGGCGCACCCGAAACAGTGTAACATTAACATTAGCGGTCTTACTGTCCTCAACTAGTGTCAGATGCGCGCTTCTAGTTCTGCAACCTTCTCCGTCAGCCTTACTACTTCAATACACTTAGCACATGTAAACCCCTCTATGCTGACGGAAGAAGCTAAACTGTACATGTGGCAAGTAGTGCAGGTTACAATGACAAGCGGAGTCTTACCGTTTTCATGCTGGGCGATGGCGTCTCCGTTCGCCCGAACGCGGTCCGTGAAGCTGCATCAAGATGGGTGCTCGCTCGTTGCATGCCTCGGTCGTCTCCAGGTGTCTGGAGCTAGGGTGATGTGTGGCAAGCTGTACCGTCTGGTGCGAATGCTGGGCAACAACTCCTCCACAGCTTCCCGCTCTGGTGAGGAAAGGTCTGAAAAACATACATCGGATGAGTCCGCCATTAGATCGAAAAGGAAGGCAGATTTACAGTAAACAGACAGTGAGCAAATGCTAACTTCAGCCAGCACGTTTGTTGATGCTAGCGGGCTATATGCTAACACTAGGTGTTTACTAGTGATGGATCGTTGTACTTATTAATACTGTTCAACAATCGTCACTGTAAAGTATTCCTAAGATAAACTAGTATGTTATATCATATAGATAGGAACAAGATAGTAAGAAAATAGGATTTAGATGATGAACTCGACGGAGCTTTGATAACAGTGTTGCCACTCTCTTGCGTCTCTCTCTTGCGTCTCTCATCATATATATATATATATATACATATACATATATATATATATACATATATAGAACTGCCTTCTCCACTTTTTAAAAAAATGCAATTGCGCAACACTCCTGATTGACAACTAGGAGGACCAATAGGAAAATCCTCCGCAATACCTTGAATGAATTATTCATAGCATATTGTAGTGTCTCGGGAAATCGTGCTCATTAGTTAAATAGCTCTGGGCTATACTGCACTGAAGCGGCAGTTTAAAATATAAACCCAGAATTTAGCGAACGTCAAAAACAAGAAAATGGAAACAACAATCAGACAGAGAAGTGGGATTTACATAACGTTACACAGACCATGTTTAAATTTCGATGTTTCTGGCTAGAAATACCAACCCGTTCACTTTGTTTGGTATTAATAAGCTGCGCATTGGAGTGCTGGCTGCTCGCCGTGGTGCTGAAGACCCGCTCGGACAAAGTACTTGTGGCACATATGCACAGATATTTACGTGCAACCTATTGAAAAGCGCCCAACACAACCCTAATATATATACAATGGTTTAACGTAACAGGGTTTTTAAATTTTTCAATCAATCAATCAATCAATCAATCGGTGCGGGTATGACGGCATCTTGAAAACAGGTGCAGGCATGGCGGTGGCCATCCTGGAAGACTTCTTAGAAAAGGGTCTTCTTCTAATTGCCAACCTGGAACCTCGTGCTGGTTTAACAAATCTAGTGGGTTCTAGAGTGGCCATCCTAGAAACCTCCCTGTTGACTGGCTCTTCCCCCATGACAGGAACTTCAGATTCAATCATTAAGGAAAGCAAAGAACCGAAACCACAGTCCCCACACGAAACACTATTGGCATAGGACATACCCGTGGTGCCTTGGAGGCCAGTCACTCGTACAGACTTCATCTGGGTATCCGTCAGACAAGACATCAACCGCTGGGTCCTGGCATTAACTGGAGAGGCTGGTGTGGCAGCCATCTTGTGAAGCGGCTTGTGTGTGGCAGCCATCTTGTGAAGTGGCTCAGGTGTGGCAGCCATCTTTTGAAGTGGCTCGGGTATCTGTTTCTGCAGACCTAGGTCCCCAGTACGGTATCTGGTGCACACTACCCCCCCTCAAAAAATTTCTATAACAGGACCTCCTCCCCGAACTCTGAGAAGAGGAATCTGTCTCGTCGAAGACCCGAATAATTTCTGCAGCCACTGCCTTGAAAGAGGCACAGCATGGGCCCTGGTTCTCCCACACCTCCGCACCCCATATGGCTGCTGGACCGGTCAGCAGAAGCAGCACAAACATCACTTTTGAGTCTTCAGTCTAAAAAGTCCTGTGATGCATATCAAAATGCAGAGAACACTGGTTAATAAAATGTTGGTATAACTTTGGCTCACCAGCATATCTCTCAGGAAATTCTGCATCCTTAATCAGTTGATCCTTCGACTGATTCGACTGGTGGTGTGAGTCAACTTGCTGCATCGATGACTGGTCAGAATTTTCTGTTTTCTGTTACAGAAGTCAAACACCAAAAGATAGAGTATATATAGTATATATATATATATATATATATAGGTGACATATATTTTTCCTGGAAAAGCTTCCAAGACACTTGCGTGTGGCGTGAAAAATAGGTGTCGATCCTATTCCTAGCATGCATGCGTTTTCGGCGCGGCGAGACGTGCACGCCACGCAGCCGGTGTGAATCGGCCCTAAGTAAAAGACAAAAACTTTTATCTTAGTGAGGAGGTGGGGTTGACCCCCTTGCTACGTGTGACACAATTTTTTGAAGACTATGACTGGTTGGTTGTCCAAGAAGGAAGCAAAACAGTGATTTTAAGTATAAGATCTATTATTAGCCATCAATTTGAAATTACAGGTATACTTTTACCTGTTGTATATGTTTAAATTGGACGTTGCACAATCATTGTAAACATGTTAAGTAGTTATAGCTACCCACCTTCTGTCAAAATGGGATTTATGACCCCCTGTCAATCATGTTTTGACAGGTGTTGCCCCACCCCTATCAATCAAAACTTGTACAAGCTGTCCAGTTTTGAGTGATGTTTTTATGGTTTTCAGGCTGCGGTCGGGGCGAGGGTGTTTTTACGACCTTGTCAATCAAATCTTACACGCATTTTTGTGTCTGTTTATTGTCACGCGATCATATTTGTCATATTTATTTATTGATGTGTCAATCAAAAAAGTTTGATGTTTTGTCTGAAATGTTATCCAGTTTCTGGACTGTCATATTACAACCGGACCCAGCAGGCATATGACCGACCTTCAACATTGAAATTTGGTTAAAGCAACACTATGTAGTTTTTTTACCTTTAAATAATGTCTCTAAAATTATTTCAGTGATAGAACAACTGGACAAATTGTACTGTTGCTGCAACCTGAGCAGCCTCCTAGCTGCTACAAGCACACTCTGAAAGTGGCGGTGGAGGGTAGGAAACACAGCCCCGCCCCTCCCCCTGCCTGCAGAAGAGTGTCTGATACCACGCACTGTTGCGCTTTTCAACCACATGGGGGAGCTGTAAGCCATTTTTACATGGAAACTACATAGTGTTGCTTTAAAATAACTTCAGCTGTCTGTTCAATGTTGATACAACGTTGAAACAATGGTAAATGGCAAACGGTTGAAAAGGTCAATAAAATGCTAAAAAATCAAAGTTGAAATTTGGTTGAAAAAATGTCAGTTGCTTGTTCAACGTTGAAACAACAGTGAATGGTAAAAGGTTGCAAAGGGTCAATAAAATAAATGTTTTATGACATTGTAATTTGTGAATCATTCAGAAAAAAATGTAAAACTTATTTTAGTGAACTGATGAAAATACTAATATTTAAAAATTTAACAAGTAATTGATCAAGTTGAATGTATACAGGTAGTGGTAATCTCACGAGATTACACAAAACTGGACTGTTTTAACGTCTGTCTGCACGATCTTGCATATCACACAAGAAAATGCTTCAGAAGCCTTCAGAGAAAGTAGAGGTAAGGAAATATGAAGTCAATAAGTCAATGTTTAAAACGCATAATGTTATTTTATTCACACACAAAGTGGTATGACAAAAAGCACAATGCCAATTCGTTTTTTTCTGTTAGTTGCGAATGTATTCGTTATAGTGGGATTTGCTAGTCCACGGGATGTTCAAAATTGGACTTCATTAATAGGGATGAGCGAGTACAGCATTATCTGTATCTGTATCTGTTAACCATATGAATTATCTGTATATGTACTCGGAGTGGGTGTGGCCTAACCTGGAAGTAGGTGGGGTTTGTCTTGAAATGGGTGGGCTTTAACTGGTATGTTATTTTAAGCATGCAATTAATATATGGGTTGATCAGAAATTGTTATATTTATTGCGGATTAATGGTTTTGATCACAATAGCAAACAAACTATATTACAGAACAAGTTTTGCAACAGCGAAATTAAAACAATGCAGTGCTGCAGTATGCAATTATGAAGTAAAATGTAATGAACAACATAACTTTCTTTTTTTAACTTTTAATTTTTTTATGATCAGTGTTATTTTTTATTTATTTTAATTTTTGGTTCTTTTTTATTTTTTTATTTCCACACCAGGTGAGTGTGTGTGTGTAGCTTAATAATTAATTTGTAATATTTATAACACTAGCTTAAAACCTTTATTTTTTTATGAAATACAGCAAAAACGTGTCAGACACTCAGGCCTTGTTTACATTAGAGCATTTGCGTTTTAAAACGGCATTTTAAAATGAAAACAATCCCTGTTTATACTGGCATTTTAAAAAGAATCTTCATCCACACTATACACGACCATAAACGCATGAAACATGACCAATCACGTAACTGGTTATGCGCATAAAAGTGTAAAATAACTTATTACTCTAATAATAGCTTACCTTTGCGCATTTATCTAGGGGTGTGCTATATTGACAAAAATTCATACCTGGATCCTTTGCCGGCAACTACAACAGACACTATTTTTGAACCTATAAAAATGTGTTTGGGAAAGTCTTCAGCTCCTCCTACAACAACATATTAATATAATTAATAGGTTAATGTTGATGTGAAGTTTGTGAACCAAACAGAAAGGTGTTTATGATTTAAAAAGGAAGCATTCATGTGAACAGTACTAAACAGTAGCAAACTTGAAGCAAAAATAAATTTCAGCAAATTCAGCAGATACTTATCTTCCCTTACCTGTCGCTGTTCAGTGTGCAACTAATGAATAAAAATTAATATGACATTAATTTTTAAAAGTATGCGAGGTCCGTGCACGTCCTCCGCTAGCAACACAGAAATAGCAAAAAGCGCAATCGGCTAAACGAGCATTAAATATTAATATGACGTTGATTTTATTGTTTTTAATTTATATTCACAAAACATCGATTAAAATTGAGAGACAAATTATATGAAATGAAATTCATTTTAAAGTAGCAAACAAAACTTAAATTAAACTCAAAAATAATGTCTGACCCATTACAATTCTCCCTTCATATTGGCCTTTACAACGCCCTATATGGCGTTTAAAATTACAGTCTATCTTTCGCAATAAGCTAACTAAATTTAAACAAAACAACAACAACATTACAACAATATTCAAACCTAACAATACTTAAATATAAATACATAAATATAAAACAGACATTATCTATAAGGATACATGTTAAAACAAACATCTACCAACCAGCTATTATAAACGCTATATCAGATTACTATTTTTGGCAAAACCTCCATTGCAAACCTTCATTTACCTGAATAAAAATAATTTGTACTTTTAAAATGATGCGCTGTCACGTTAACATCAGCTGTTCGTTTACATAAAACTCCGTCTATGTTCATTTACACTGCAGCGCAACGTCTGAGTTCTCAAACTAAAACAGGGTCTGCAGCGTTTGCGAACGAATCCGTTTATGAGAGTCGAAAACGGTGGTGTAGTGTAAATGAAAGGCGTAAACGTAGCAAAAGTAAAGCGTTTTAAAGGATAAACACATTAATGTAAACATAGCCTGAGGGAGAGAGACAGAGCTGTTCTGTGTGTGAGTGAGCGAGCAGAGCGGGACACAGCAACATAATACATCTGTATGTGTGTAGGGGAGGGGCGCTGTTACTACTAGCCTATCACAGAACGCTGACACAATCAGCTACCCAATGATGATTTTCATTTAATCCGAGCACAGATATTGACTCGTATTACTCGTATAATACTCGTACTCGGCAGAAGTGCTTTATCCGTACCGGATACTCGTTTCAGCCGAGTATCCGGCTCATCTCTATTCATTAATATGAATATTAATCAAATAATATGATATCTTAACCACTTGGTTGTTTTTGCTTCAGAAAAGCAACTAGTTATAAATGTAAGGGCTTTTTTGGACAACTTCGGTAGAAAAGTGTTGATGTCGTAGTTCAGTCAGTGTATATCCGAGAGGTCTTACAGGCACCACAGACAGACACCTATCAGCCTTTGAAGAAGTTTTATTTTAATCCCAATCTACATTTATATGATGAATATGAGTTTACCATTATAATCACACCATTATAATCACATGCAATTTGTTTTCCATGAAGTTATGCATTATGTCATGTGTTATGCTGTATGCGGATCAGGAGTTTGTTTGCCATGGGATTGCTATTGGACCAGCTGGGTGTATTCGGGTTTCAAGGTAGTTTAAAGAGCCATCTGGACAGGCAGGCACAAAGGGTTTTAGTATTAGCAAACAGCCAAGGGTCAAATAGGTCATGGGACCAAGACACTGGTCTGGTCTGGGGACTGTCATGTGATTCTTCAAGTTACAAGCCTGAACAGAAACATATCGTTAAAAGCATATGGAGGGGAGGGACAAAGACCATATATATTTACCAAGCCTGGCTGAGAGTTTCAGACTGATTTGGAGAATGTCCCCAGAACTTCACTCGGGTTCTGGGGAGATTCATCAGGCAGGCTCGGCTTCTTATTTTGTCCGGAAAATAAAAGTCTATCTCTTGAAATCGGAACCTAAGACTGAAGATTGTTTTATTTGAGGAAAAGGAAAACCACAACATTTGGTGCCGAAACCCGGGATAGAAAAGAGCTGGACAGTCACACCACCTGAGCGAACCTGACGAGCAACACAAACAACGTATGGCCATATAAACGGTAAGCACTTTTTCGCTTATTAATTGTGTTGTTTGCCAGAATTTGCTCCAGGTGGTGAGAAATTTAAGCTCTTCTAAATTTAAGAACCTATATATGAACTGGGTTTTGATTTCAAGGATACAATCTAATTAAGGCATGCATGCATGAATCTATATTAATTTACTTTGGCTTTGATGATAATGGTGAATTGAAACAGATTGTAAGTTAAGAAAACGCGTAAGAGTTTTGTATGCAAGGTTGCATATGCTGCGTCTATCGGGAAAAAGGATGACGTAGAGGTTTAAATAAAAGAGAACGCGTAAGAGTTTTGTATGCAAGGTTGCATATGCTGCGTCTATCGGGAAAAAGGATGACGTAGAGGTTTAAATAAAAGAGAACGCGTAAGAGTTTTGTATGCAAGGTTGCATATGCTGCGTCTATCGGGAAAAAGGATGACGTAGAGGTTTAAATAAAAGAGAACGCGTAAGAGTTTTGTATGCAAGGTTGCATATGCTGCGTCTATCGGGAAAAAGGATGACGTAGAGGTTTAAATAAAAGAGAACGCGTAAGAGTTTTGTATGCAAGGTTGCATATGCTGCGTCTATCGGGAAAAAGGATGACGTAGAGGTTTAAATAAAAGAGAACGCGTAAGAGTTTTGTATGCAAGGTTGCATATGCTGCGTCTATCGGGAAAAAGGATGACGTAGAGGTTTAAATAAAAGAGAACGCGTAAGAGTTTTGTATGCAAGGTTGCATATGCTGCGTCTATCGGGGAAAAGGATGACGTAGAGGTTTAAGTTAAGAGAACGGATAAAAGTTTAAATCGTTATGTGAATTAACGATTGGTTATTTGTTTAATGTTTTGTGTTTGAGTGTGTATGTATGCAGCTGCAGAATGTTTGTTAGTGAGAGAAATGGGTTATTACTGAAAAATGGTTGGGTTAACAATTTGGTTTATAGGTTATCAAATATACATTTGAAATTTAAGGTTTGGTAAAAACAATTGACACCAGATGGGACATCAAAAGGAGCACAGAACCTGAGACCACAGCTGGCTTTCTCAATGGACAATGCAATCAGGTGGCCACCTACAGAGATGAGCAGTTTTGCTTGTTTAAAGATTGTATTGTTCACCTGAGATGGCTCGGGGTGGTCAAATCTCAAATGCTCTTACAAATTTTAGAATAAAAAGGGGAAATTAAAGATTACGAGATTAAATTATAAGAATAAAGGGTTTCATTTTCAAAAGGAATGTGTGCTAGGACAGATGATGGTTTGTTGTGTGAATGAGTTTCATTGTTTTATTTTTGTCGTTGAGTGGCTTGGATAAAGATTTAATGTTAAGTTGAGAAAATGCCTAAGAAGTTTCGCGAACCTGAGTGTTACCGTGTCGGGGCAGACACGTTGGGGTTCGGAGAGAAGAGTTATTAAGTCCTGCAGGTCAGGTACGGTCTATGTGTTATTTGTCTTGTTGTTTCGGAAGGCCCGGGCTGATGAGAGATATTGTTTTTGTTTTATTTGTCATGTCGGATTGGTAAATTGTGTAAGTGAATCTTTTTCACGTTGGTGGAAGTGTAGTGGAAAGATGAACTTGGCCAGGTAATCTAGATAGAGTTGTTTTATTTTATTTGTGTGAGAATGCAATGTGTCTGTGATTTAAAGAGTCTGTGTGTGAATGTATGAGATGGAAAGAGTGGGGGCTGAGTGAGCAGTGGGTGTGTCTTTCTTCTGTTGCTCTGGAGAGAGCCCACAGAGAGGTGTTGTGTTACAGGAGTGAAGATTGTTTAAAACTATAAAAAAGGGGATAAAGTTTGAAAGTATGCGAAGAGTAAGAATATGAGTATGGATAAGAGGCAGTTATAAATGCTGGGTATTAAAGATTAGAGTTGAAGACATTGTGGTTCTGAGGTATTGTAGCCAAAAATATTAGTTATTACAGTGAAGTATACAGCTAATTCTAGAAATTAAATAATTCGTTTGATTGATTGATTAAAATAAAAAAATTGTGCTCAATAGGAAAAGATTGCTAGTCCAAAAAAGGACAGATGTTGGTGAAGGTATTTGATTCTATTTGACAAAACACTACAAAATATTATAAAGGAAATTTTATTTTAAAGACACATTGGAAATCTAAGTAATTATTTGGAGAATATATAAATTGGATAAATAAAAACAATAAGTTTGTGAAGTGGTTAAATGAGAAATAATTATAAAATATAAGGTGTGTTATATTGCAAAGAAAAGATTATGGCAGTCACATTAATGGAAAACTAAGGATTAAACAACTGTTGTGTGGAGAATTAGAAAATAGAATAATTGGATGTTCAAATGAGGAAACATTTGATGTGGCATTGTGTGAGGAGAAGTACAACTAAATAAAAATACAAACTAATGAAAGATAAGAGGAGATAATTAACAGACAAAGAAATGCTCAAAGGGAGAAGGAGAGAAAGAGAGAGAGAGAGAGAGAGAGAGAGAGAGAGAGAGAGAGAGAGAAAGCGAGGGGGAAGGTCATCTCCCATAGCTCGAGGGAATTGGGGGATTAAGCTAAATCTAGCAGGAAGACAGAAGTGAAACTTTGAAAGAAAAACAACAAATTAGAGAAAAAAAGTAGACCAGGTTATTAAAGGTGGAAGTAAAGAGAAAAATAAAAAGGACAGGGAAATTATTAAAAGGTGAATAACACAGATAAATTATACAAAGAAAAATTATTACAAAATGAAGAGGAGTCTTCATCTGATGATGGAAGGTGGTCACAAAATAAATTTTATTTTAAATCAAAAGGCAATATTTTGCATGGGTCAAGCTAAAACCTTGTGGGCTGATCATTCCGATCCTTTGACATTCAAGAAAGTGAACAAAAGCTGGCGATCAAAAGACAATGGCAAAAACTGTGTGACATCAAAGTGTTGGAGCTGCAAAGAGAGGAGAACTCAAACTAAACAGTGGACACATCCTACATGAAGGGGATTATATGAAGCAGTGAATGGGGCACTGCACAATGACAATTACAAAAAAAGACTGAGTGGAGTCCAAAGAGACCCACAAAGACAATATTGTTCTTGGAGACAAGAGAAAAACTGGACTATACTTTTTCATTTTCATACGAGCCTTTGAGTGAAAGAGGGGAAAGAGTGAAACAGCCGTTCAATGTTTAGCAAAGGACCTGTAGGGACACATACAATCTTTAGGTGAAAATCAGCTGGATAAATTTAAAGGCTGATCAAGATAGAACTTATGTTGTTAGGTGTGACTACCTGTTCTGAAATCAAATCAGACTCCTATTAATCTGACAGGAAGAAATGGATAATGAAAATTGGGGGTTTTGAATTTGGTATCTACAGAGGAAGTTAGAACTCCAATGATGGTACTAAGCTAAAAAGCAAATATAAATGGCATCGAACAGCTATGGCAGAAAGGAAAATAAAATAGATAAAAGAAATAAATTGAAAAAACACCATAGGATACTATAATAGGTAAACAAGAAAAAGCTGTGAGAATAGAAAAAAAGAAATAACAAATTGTTGTAACATAGGATTTAAGAAAATAAATCTAAATTGTATCTAGTCACGATTTAAGAGCAATTAATGACAAGAAAAGATTGATGATCCAAAAAAAAAAAAAAAATGAAAAAAAAAAAAAAATTACATACTTTGCTTACAAGTGTTTCTCCATTTGATAAACATTTTTACTTATGATTTGCATAAGAAGTAGATACTTTCATTTACGTATTTAATTATAAGGGAAAATATTATACAGGTTTAGAATGGATGAACTACTATTCCAACATGCGGAAAGTTAATTTGGTTGATTAATGCTAAAAAGTTGATAAAATGATTGGTTGTTATTGAGTTATAGGCACACAGGAAAATATAGTTGATTTTGCCAGCAGGGGCAAACAGATGGGGAAGCTAAAAAGGGCCTCAGAGTGTCGGGAGATCTTTTTAGATTGTATAAGAAGTGAGAAATCTCAGTCATAAATATTATTATCATAGATGTACATGGGGCGAATAAGTGGAATGAAAATAAATTATTTGATTCATGAGAAAAATAAAGATTTTGAGTTGAGATAAAAAGGGAAAAACGGATGTGACGGGCAAGAGAGAAGAAAAAT
This sequence comes from Misgurnus anguillicaudatus, assembly GCF_027580225.2. Classification (NCBI taxonomy): domain Eukaryota; kingdom Metazoa; phylum Chordata; class Actinopteri; order Cypriniformes; family Cobitidae; genus Misgurnus; species Misgurnus anguillicaudatus. The sequence continues at coordinate 2,227,200 of NC_073344.2, forward strand.
TTGACTATCATCTATAATCACAAAGGATGGTAGATAAAAAGGTATAGAAAAGGAATAATCATCAAAGCCATACTTAACAAAATGTGTGAAAATACTAATCGTAACAGAATTGATGTTTTACTTTGTATTAGTGAGCATGTAAACTAACAACCGTACACCTTTAACACTGCATGAAATATTCGCCGATAGACCTATGCGTATTGTAAAAACATCTGGAATTAAGTGTTATATGAACAAACTAATTGTCTATGTATTGAGTTATTTGTGTACAGAAAAAGCTGAAAGGAGTGGAGGAGGAGATGAGAAACATGACTCCTTGTGCGAGATGATCTAGCTTATCTGAGGTTCGAGAGGTCGGAGGAGGCCAAACACGGCCACAGGGCGCCTAACTGGGGGAGACAAGATGAGACCAGCTCCAGAATGTCCAAGTGGAAGGAGCAGCCACTGTATAGCAGAGCTCGTAGGAAGGAGAGAAGGAGAAAGAATGCCAATGATATGAAAGAAGAAACATCAAAACCAAATCAAAGTTAAAGCAATTCGAGTATACCGACGGATGGAGAGCAAAGTTTTGAGCACCGAGAGGAAAAAGTGAAAAAGAGAAATTGTCAAAAGAAATTGAATTGAAAAAAAAAACGAAGCCGATTACTACAGAAGATTTGCATTGCTACAGTCAATTAAATTTCATGGCGATGGACTTTTGCCTTAAACGAGGCCCAGTGAAATATCTGCAATAATTTCAAAGGAACAGACTCTGAAAGAAAGACTGAAAACATAGAGACATTGAACAGAGAACTTAAGGTGGACATTTTATGGGAAACATCCCAAAGATAACAATGATACAAATGGGGAATATTTACAGTTAAGGAAATATATTTGCAAAACCAGATTTCAATAATGCAATAACATTTTCAAGTCCACATAGTTTGGGGTGATAAGTTCAACAAGAATTCTTATGGATTACGAGAAAAAGTTTAAGGTCAACTTATCTTGATAATACTTAAGGTCATTTGAAAAAATCTGAGTTTAAAAATACATCTGGTAGGCCACAATTTGGAAATTTGTGTCAATGGAAGTAAATAACAAAACACTAAATATAAAAAAGGAAGGACAGATATTTCAGAATGGTACAGTAAAAATTCTGAATGGTACAGTAAGATTACAATCAAGAAAATATAAGCCTTATGGAATTATAGACTTAAGGAAATTAAATAGGAAATGTTTTATAACAGGAATTTTGAATGAATCAACTAAAAAACCTCTAGATCTATTATGAAGACATCAAAACATATAACTTAAGGTGTAAAAGTGAGAAGAGAAATGCTATTAGAAGAATAATATAATCAAATCAGAGCAACATATACAATGAAGGTATTGGAAGATCAAATAATATCGATTGGAGAATTATTTTGGATTGGTAGAAAAAGAAAATGCTTGACCTCATTAGGAGGGAGAGAAAAAGTACTTAAATAGGATGGAGACAAGAAATCACTACAAAAGAAGGGTATTTAGAATCCTTATAAAATGATGAACACAACAATTAATCATCAATTATATGTAGATTCTGTTGATCAACCAAATGGATACCAAATTAGATTAAGGCATGGGATTAAGCTAAATAAGGAATTTAATAAAGTTTTGTCAGAATAAGAATACAGAATAAATAAATTATGTACAGTACTACAATCAAAAAGTAGATTATTAAGTTTACAAATAAGGCATTAATTTATCTTAGGATAACAACTAGATGCAGCCATTAGAAATACATGATAACATATACTGAATCAATTTTAATTAGAGGTTAGTGGGTAAATGAGGCATTGGTGTCTGGTTAAAGAACCAAATGAAATTTAAAATATGATGGAAAAATTTACTTGAAATCAACAAGAATGTTATCAGGAATTACGTTACAAGACAGTAATGAATTTACAAATAGTAAACGAGAATTCAAGCACCTCTGATGAGGATGGAAAAATTTATTTAAATTGTGATCAAGAATTATTATGGATGATTTACTTAGTTATATTATGGGTTATTTCCATTTACTAGTTTTATTTGAATTAATTACATTCATGCGTGTAATATGCAATCTTTAATTAGTTTATTATTGGTTATTTACATTTAATTGTTTTATTTGGAGTAATTTACTTTCATTTGTGTTGAAATCTTTCTTTACCTAGTTTTATTATTGGTTATTGCTCTTTACTTTGTTTATTTGAATTAACTTACATTTATACTTGTTTATTATACTTAATTTTTGAGTTTTTATGCTTCAATTCAGTATCAATTAGTTATATTTACTTGTTTTGAATTTGAACATTGAATCTATAACATTTAATTTGTGTTTATTATGCATACTTTACTTTTGTTTTATTATTTTTTACTTGGATTCATTAACGTTGACTTTACATTTACGATGCTTTATCATATACTCTACATAGCTAAAACGATAACTGTAAGCGTAGAACCAATTGCGCACAAACTGTTTAGGGCTTAAGTACTTTTACTTTTACATTCAAGTCAAAATGAGAATGGAAAGATGTTTGTCTTAATGTCCAGAGTTCGAAGTGCTGTGGCATAATTGGGTAATTGGTAATGTATAGTGGCTTTCTTTAGCCACAAGATAGTAATAAGAAGACGCTGAATTATGAAACTGCACTCCGGATTAAAATAAACAGGAAAGGTGAGGCTAAATTAAGCCTCAGAGCGGGGATTATGAAGAAGTTTTATTTTAATCCCAATCTACATTTATATGATGAATATGAGTTTACCATTATAATCACACCATTATAATCACATGCAATTTGTTTTCCATGAAGTTATGCATTATGTCATGTGTTATGCTGTATGCGGATCAGGAGTTTGTTTGCCATGGGATTGCTATTGGACCAGCTGGGTGTAATCAGGTTTCATGGTAGTTTAAAGAGCCATCTGGACAGGCCACAAAGGGTTTTCAGCCAAAGGGCAAATAGGTCATGGGAACAAGACACTGGTCTGGTCTGGGGACTGTCATGTGATTCTTCAAGTTACAAGCCTGAACAGAAACATATCGTTAAAGCATATGGAGGGGAGGGACAAAGACCATATATATTTACCAAGCCTGGCTGAGAGCTTCAGACTGATTTGGAGAATGTCCCCAGAACTTCACTCGGGTTCTGGGGAGATTCATCAGGCAGGCTCGGCTTCTTATTTTGTCCGGAAAATAAAAGTCTATCTCTTGAAATCAGAACCTAAGACTGAAGATTGTTTTATTTGAGGAAAAGGAAAACCACAACACCTTTTGTAAAGAGGAGCAGCTCGATGAGTGCGGTCAGTTAATGCTGCTTGCTCTCTCAAATTATTGTTACTGATTAAGTGTTAAAACTTAGATTGTTGGTGTTTTATGGCTCACAAAGACTCGAGACTGCAATGTTTTTGGCTCTGAGTGAGAATTAGAGATGAGCCGGATACTCGGCTGAAACGAGTATCCGGTACAGATAAAGCACTTCTGCCGAGTATGAGTATTATACGAGTAATACGAGTCAATATCTGTGCTCGGATTAAATTAAAATCATCATTGGGTAGCTGATTGTGTCAGCGTTCTGTGATAGGCTAGTAGTAAAAGCGCCCCTCCCCTACACACATACAGATGTATTGTGTTGCTGTGTCCCGCTCTGCTCACTCACACACTGAACAGCTCTCTGTCTCTCTCCCTCAGCCACTCAGGTTCGCGGTTCTTTTCCATTAACGTTTAGGGCAGTGGTCTCAAACTCCCGGCCCGCGGGCCATTTGCAGCCCGCCCTCTCTCTCTCTGCAGCCCGCGTCATCTTACATATATAACACAATCTGGCCTGCAGAAAGATTTTTATTCACTTTGTTTTATATTCGTTTGATTTTTGATTTAAACGTTCATGTGTTCGTTCACATGTCGCGTCTAACAACGTGTTAAAACAAGTCAAAGCATTACTTTCCAAAGTGCTCGGGAGCGGAAGTTGCGCTCCCTGTCGTGGGTCGCGTCACCCGTTGCTACGCAGCCATTAATGCGTAATCAGATTTTAATTTCTCAACTGAACCTCGCGTCAATCATATCATTGTAACCATGCGATCAGTTAATCTGGTCGGGACTTTGTAGTGTTTGTCCAGAGAAGATTTGTTACTTCCGGGTGGATACCCAGCTGTTACTCAGAGAAGATTGAGCTGCGGTGGGGTTAGTTCACATCAAGTTATAGCATCTAATGGAGACACCACATATGGAGGTAGTAATGCAACACATTTTAAACTACAGATAAGAAAAGAGAAAAGATGAGGAGAAATGTACAGAGGATAAAAGTATGTATATTGCTATAATGAAGTATATAATGAAGTATAATATTATGTAGCTTGCTATACAATTTCACATAGAGCAGTATTATTATTTTTTTCTGTCCAACTAGCTTATGTAAAATTGACTACCCATTCAAAAGTTTTGGGATCACCAGAGCCGGACAGTAACGGAGTAAATTTACTTAAGTACAGTACTTAAGTACAATTTTGAGGGATCTGTACTTTACTCGAGTATCATTTTTGGGGAGTACTCATGACTTTACTCAAGTACATTTGAGAGGCAAATATTTTACTCTTTACTCCGCTACATTTCTACCCATAACCGTAAGTACGCGTTACTTCTAAAAAAAGGAAAAAAGAAAAAAATTCAAAAACCCTCAATTTGTTGCTTCCCTCTCAAACATGATTGGATTGTGCAGGCGCCAATGCTTGGGACAGCCTATCAGCAATCACCTTCAGCTTTGCGCCAAAGTCAACTGCATGATCAGATTTAGATGAGACGAAACTATGGACGAAACAACAGTGGATGAAGACGCAGCAGCAGGTCCATCTCGGGAATGTGCTAACCCGTGGCCACACCTCGCAAGACTATTTGAATTTTCAGAAGAAATTAATGATAGTTTTCGCTTCAAGTGTTTGCTGTGCTTACCGAAAGAGAATTTTATCAACGCCTACAAGAATTCATCCTCCAACTTGCGGAAGCATGTTAAGGTACGTAACATTGAAATAAACTTCCATACATTTCTTCTAAGCCAGGGTCTAGCTACAGAACAGTGCACTAAATGATTGGCTAGCTTCGATAATGCAGCTTTCTCGATTACGTTTGAGTAGTCGAAGCCACATGCACCCGCCTATTTGCCATTAAGATGGCTAACTTTGGCCTGACAATAGTTAACAACTGTAAGCTGATGCAAGCTAATTGTGGTGTAACATAGATAATAATCAAATCAACTGAAGTCCTTTCAGATTCATGTTTTGACATGCCCCTGACAAATAGAGAGAGCATTTCTAGTCTGAGTACGAAACGTCTTTTTTACCATACAAAAAATGTTAAAGCTTATTAGTTCTATTTGCAGTGACATTAATTTCTACATGTATACCAGGAGTGCAAAATAATTGATCTGTAATGTTCGCTATTTTGAATAGAAATCATCACTCATAAAATATTAATTATTCTCCGGTTTATTTGTGTTCAAATACATACAGAATACGCCAGGGCTATTAGTACATTGGTGCGCATATTTGGACAAATCAGGTCCGTAGCCAGCCTATTGAAAGGGGGGGTTCTTTTTTTTCAAAAAGTGGACCTTTTTTGCAGTTTTTCCTCCTCCATTTGTATTTAATTATTAGCAGGGCCGTACGCAGGATTTTATAAATACCGAGGTCCATATATGTATTTTTCTAGGTCATGCACCCCAGGAAAAAACTTATTTCTCTGCTCTACATATATGAATAAAAAAAATCAGAAAACCAAAGAATCAAATAACTATAGATTTCAAACCATGTCAGTATGCAGAAGATTTGTGTTGGTCATTAGGAATGCATTGTAATAATTATTTTACTATCCTCTGCACACTGGGTTATGTCAGTAATGTAGACATAGGCTTACTGAATATAGGATCATTTTAGTGAATTAACTAAAGGCCATCAATAATTAGTTTATTAAATTTATTCAAAATATGCACACACTTATTATACACTTTATATGCTTAAATACAACATCAGTAATGCAGGGAACTTGAATTTTATAAATAGGTTGGCAGAGGCTACTTTAGGGGGTCCATATCCCATGAAAGAAAACTGTAATTATTAAAAAAGCATAAATGAATCTACGATTACTTCACATTACCCCACATTAAATAAATATTCTTTTTGCCCTGCATGCATTATACTAACTGTGTAAGATTTAAACATAATGCAAGCCTTAATTTTAAACTTCTCACATCTGATTTACTGTCTGTTAATGAAGCAAAAGGCTTCTTGTTAACTGCAGTAACTTTAGTAAAAGTTGTTCAGAAAATTAAAATTCCATGATAAACCTTAAACTTACTTTTAATAGCAGAGCTCAACGGCTCAACACTACGAAGAAGTTACAAGTAAGTTATTTATTGGGCTTTAAGACCGAATGCAATAAAATGTTTAAGCCAAAAGATGAACGTGCGCCCATTTAAACTCCGTGCACGCGCATTACCGGTGGATGAAGCATTGTACCGCGCACATGATGCGTCGCGTTTTCCGTTTTCAAGTTCAACGGTGAATCTAATCATACAGTAAAAAAAGATATCTTAAAGAATTAAAGAGTGGCGTTGAATTTTGTTAATAAACACGCTGAATAACGGGAAGTAAATTACTGGAGGGCGTTAAAGCAATTAAATTTGGACATTCATGTGGCTCAGCTGCAGTAATGTTTCTTGCCTTGTCACCTTGGTCATTAAATGGCTGTATAATAGTCAGCGTTTGATTACTTACATCTTTCTTGTGCTTCCACTAAAGGCGCATCTGACCCCTGTGTTGCACCTCTGTCTGCCTGGTTTGATTTGGTTGGTCATCTCTGAATAATTTTGACTTTATCTTACTTAATGGGGTGCAGCTCAGACCTGTTGGCATGTGACATCACACTACCGCGAGATCTATTTAAAAGCATACTGAGTCATTTACTATTGAATCGATCTCGGGGTGCTAAAACGTCACATGCCGATCGGTCTGCGCAGTGCAGCCAGAAGTCAAACGAGCACTGAGTCAAATAAAACGAGCGTCAGAAAATGACCGAAATCCGGACCTCGTGGACCTCAATGGTGAGTACGGTCATGCGTCCAGCTTCAATAATGTATCAGGAACCCAGAATATTTGTCACAAGCACTGATTAAAACAATGATGACAATAATCACGCGAAAAAACGACTTAAATTCTGGACCTTTTGGCAGTGAGGGGGGGTTCGTTCGAACCACCCGAACCCCCCCTGCCTACGGGCTTGCAAATAATGATTAATTATCACATGTTAGTAAAACATTCAGTCAGAATAACATTTCTATTCATTCTCCATTGAATTATGCGATCAAACAGCAAACAGAGCGAAATGTTTGTCTTCTCCGATTTGCGTCAGATTTAACCTCAGAGCTCTATCATTTACTGTACAGCTGTCAATCATCTCACGTGCTGCAATGTTCTGCATGACGCGTCCTGTGCACACCTCCTCATTCCGGACATATCCGTGATAATAAAGCGAAAGTGTAATGTCTTCACCGAAACAAGAAGCAAATAAATGCACGATTGAAGTATAGGTGTTTTATGTGTTATTTTCGTGCGATTTGGGGTATTTTTATATGAAGAAAGAATAAATAAGGGTAAGCATAGCAAATAGCTTCAAATAAAATGCTAACGTTAACTGTTAAATATAACATATTTCAAAATCTTTTTGACTTGAAAACATTTTAAACCGCGACCGGAATATGATACAAATACTCAATGGTGTTTTAAAGTGAGCTTTACATAAAAGTGTAATATTAATAAATTAAATTGTGTCATGTAGCTTGAGGTCACTTGTTGTGTTGTGCTAATGCACCTTGCTGCAGGAGCTTTCTATTCCATAATATAATAATATTTCGTATTTAAAGTTCCAATTATAGTTTTTTTGTTGTTTGACAAAAGTGAATAGGTGGATTATTCATGTATAGTGAAATGACAGAAGGTGTAAATGGCCAAGCATTATGCCAGAAGAAAGGCTATAATGGCTGAATTCAAACAAAATAAGGATAAAAGAATAACGAAGATTAAGTCTCATACTGACAGAGGTCAACGTAAATAAAAGTTATTAGTAAAGTAAATTAGTCCTACTTTGCTGGTCGACGTAAATTAAAGTTAGTTGCACCAGTAAAACAAATTTTAAAAAGTTAGTCTGGAGCCATTGGAAAATTATGAACAACCAGCACTTCATAATTAATAATACTGCTTTGTAGACTACATGATGTGTATCTTTTTTAATATTTATTAGTTTATTATAGTGTAAACTGAAATATTATACTGTGTTTTACAGAGAAGGCATGAGACACATCTGGAGGAATACTGTCGAATTACTTCAACAGCCTGTAAGAGGCCATCAGAAGGTGGAACAGGTTCCAAGACGAAACAACTGAAGCTGCTGGAGACCAAGCAGGTGTCTCAGAAGACGGTTGATCGGGCTATCCTCCGCTTCATCGTTCAAGGTCTCCAGTCCTTCTCCCTGGTTGAGAAACCATCCTTCCAAGACCTTATTGTAGAATTACAACCGAGTAGTACCGTCATGTCCCGCACAACTGTGCGTCGCAAGATTGATTCAGCTACATCTAAAATGAAAGAATGTCTCAAAAGCGAAATGAAAAAGGCACCACACATTGCCACCACTACTGATTGTTGGACGGCCAGGAGAAGGAGCTTTATAGGTGTAACAGCCCACTGGCTCGATCCTTGCAGTTTTGAACGTCGTTCAGCTGCCCTTGCTTGCCGTCAACTAAGGGGCTCCCACACATTCGATGCCTTGGCAGCTGTTTTGACCGACATTCATGCGGAGTATGAAATAAGTCTAAAGGTTGTTAGAACTACAACAGACAACGGGTCGAATTTCGTCAAAGCGTTCCGTGTCTTTGGTCAGCAGGACGAAAATAACAACGAAGAGTTAATTGCAGAAGGCACAATCGAAGAAGAAGAAGTAGGAGAAGATTGTGATGCATCTGATGGTGAAGAGGAGGTGGAATTCATGGATGTGGAAGCCATTCTGGAGGAAGATGATGGGCTTCAGTATCAGCTGCCAAAACATCATCGGTGTGCATGCCATTTACTAAATTTGGTTTCCACAGTCGATGTTGATCGGGCTAATAAGACAGAAGCTTACAAGAAGTTGTCCAGATCAGCTTTTTCTAAATGTCAGGCACTCTGGAATAAAGCATCAAGGTCTCCTCAAAATGCAGAGCTTATAGAGCAACACTGTAAGCTTCACTTGGTACAGCCTAATTCAACTCGATGGAACTCCTCTTTCATGGCCGTGGAACGTGTGGTCAGAATCATTAGAGACCAAGGAGAGGGGTCTGTGAGAACGGTCTGTGCTGCACTCAATGTTCCAATGTAAGTAGCTTATGTTAATGTATAATTGTGTTATCTTGTTTTGTTGAGTAATGCTTACCACATTATATGCTGTAGGTACATAAACAAATAAATACATGTTCAGCATTGCACAGTGGTTCTGTATACATTTTGTTGAAATATGTGTTTGTTTATTTTCTTCTTTTTCTATTAGGTACAGTCCGGCTGACATAGCCTTTTTAGGGGAATATGTCACCACCATGAGTCCAGTTGCGAAGTCTTTGAACATACTACAAGGAGAAGTCAACATTCAGATGGGCTGGCTGCTCCCGACAATCACCACCCTCACAACCAAGCTTGAAAAGACCAGACCGTCACTCAGATTTTGCAAGCCACTTGTTGATGCTCTTCTTGAAGGTTTGAGGAAGCGTTTTGAGAGCATGATGTCAGAGCCAGAGCTAATTGCAGCAGCCATTCTGGTTCCAAGGTTCAAAACCTCCTGGACCAGCAATGACACAGTCCTACAGCTTGGTAAGGAAAATGTTTTTGTTTGTTTGCTTTCAAAAACCTTTACATCAAACAATGATTATATGCAGTTGTTTACTTACAGAGTAATAATAACACATGTGTTTGTTGGTGTGATTCTGTGTTTCTAATCAAGGCCTTAGTTACATCAAGGAACATCTGTCAGAACACAATGAAGGTCTTCGGTCTCCTGATACCACATCAACCTCTTCTGATGAAGATGACTTCTTCACCAATGTCAAGCAGACGCATTCCCATGAGATAAGTAAACAACTTGATGGATATCTAGCCGCTACAGCTGAAGGAGTGAATACACTGACCCCCTATCCAGCTGTGCGTAACCTCTCACTAAAGCTCAACACAGCCCTGCCAGCTTCAGCTGCGTGTGAAAGGCTTTTTAGCGTAGCAGGTTTGCTTTTCACCCCAAGAAGGGGATCAATTCATTCACAGAATTTTGAGAACCAACTTCTCCTCAAGTTAAACAAGGACTTCATGATATTTGATTGAATTGAAGTACACACACACACACACACACACACACACACACACACACACACACACACACACACACACACACACACACACACAGATGTCACACATAGATTGTGTCTGAATGTGAGAATGGTGTTATTCAGCTGAAAGTTTTTTCTCTTGCCTTTCCTGTATGTCAATGTGAGAGGAAGGGGCTTAATACTGTCAATCAAATGAGCAGAATTTTTTTTGTAAGCTGAGCATTTGCTTTGATGTTCTTGAGTAAGCGGTCTGTTTTACACAGTCAAGTTCAAATGTGGGTGCAAAAACATCTATTAAAACTTTAGCCGAAATTTGTCGGAGCGTTGTCATTGTTCTTTTGCCTTGTGTGCAAGTGAGAAATGTTGAATAAAGCAACATGGTCAAAAGATGAAAAGACTTGATTTTACTTTGAATTCCTTTTACATTCTCCAAGGTATTAACACTAAAATGTTTCATAACTCTATGTAGGACGTTTCTGTACATAAATGTAAGCACTGTGGCAGTAGTAATACAATATTTAGAAAATTTACTCTTGTACTCTTTATACTCAAGTACTTTTAAAAACAAGTACTTATGTACTTTTACTTAAGTAGACATCTGACTGTAGTACTTTTACTTGTACTTGAGTAAAATTTAGCAAGGGGTACTTTTACTTTTACTCAAGTACTGAAGCTGTGTACTCTGTCCGCCTCTGGGGATCACTTTCACTTATTAATATTTTCCCACATATAATAGAAAATTCATTAAAACTGAAATAACAAAGAACATAATGAAGTCAATACATTGACTGAAAACAATCCAAAATAAATCAAATAAGAAACACTTAACTTTACTAGTGGTAATTTTTTATAATAGTTTATAAATGTATACAGGGATGAAATTTGTTAGTTTAGTGCAAGGTTATAATAAGTCTTAGTTAAGATAAGGTTAAGAAAAGATTTACTTGGGCTACTTTTATAAAATAATGTATATTAAAAAGATAAAACCACTGCTTATATATTTTCAAGTATTATTATACATTAAATAATAGAAATTAAACATGACATTTACAGAAATATTGTACTTTTTGAACGTTGAAATAGCTCTGCGGCCCCCGGATGAAATGTCAGTCTCAGAAATGGCCCCAAGCCAGTTTGAGTTTGAGACCCCTGGTTTAGGGTTTCTTCAGCTTTTTACTTCGGGTTGTAACGTTAATAATATGTACTTACTAACCAGCAGAGTTTTGGTAAACGTGGGTTCGTTCAGACGTGAATGCGACTCGCATTGCGAAACCATTGATCTGAAGCTCAATCCTGATGCTGTCCTGTAAATATTTTTCTAATCCGCAATAAATATAACAATTTCTGATCAACCCATATATTAATTGCCCATTTCAAGACAAACCCCGCCTACTTCCGGGTTAGGTCACACCCACTCCGAGTACAGATACAGATAATTCATATGGTTAACAGATACAGATACAGATAATGCTGTACTCGCTCATCCCTAGTAAGAATCTCGAGTTAGTTTGCGCGAATCAGCCGGTTAGTGGATCTGTAGAGCGAGTGACGTCTCAAGTCCCATAGTCTGCTAGTCTGCAATGTTTCCGGCTCTGAGAATCTCGAATTGCGTGGATCAGCCGGTTACAAGTGGGTCTGTATGGAGTTTCCTTGGCGGTTTAGCAGTACTGACTCAAGTGACTCACACAACCCAGATCACTTTAGTGAGTTACAATAACCTGGTCCTTAAAATGAATCGAGTTTTCCAGGCCTATAATTTACCATTTCTCTTGTGAAGTGTCTCAGCTAAAACTGAGTTTTAATTTGTTCTCTCTCCCTCAGTGAAGTCCTTTCAGAAACGTGTCAGAAAAATTAACTGTAACTTAAAGAATACTTGTCATACAAACAAAAGTGAAATCTCTACATAATGCTTGGAATGTCTGCTTTTAAATTATGTAAATGAGATCGAAAACAGATATTGTCATTCGGTGTAAACTGTATGAGAAAGAGGAGAGGCACTGTCTTTCTCCTGTTACCTGTTTATCTGTAATGAGCTGAGATCGCTACACCACCGCGCCATTGAAGTGAACGAGCAGAGACATACATATCCATAACTTGTGCCTCCTGCAATCAATGGATACAATATTTACGATCCAGACTCTCCATTCCTTGTTATGCTGAGTTGTTTCATCAGAGTGCACCAAACATGACATCTAAATCCTTATTTACTTGCGTATGTGTGTCACTATCTCCAGACGCGAGTGTTTTCTTTGTACTTCCGTCAAACAGTACACACAACGGGCACGCACAAACATCTCAATCCTTATTTCCTTGCGTCTAAGCCAGGGCTCGCAAAATTTCAAAATCTCTGGTAGCCCTTCGGGCAGGCACTCTTCAGTTTTTGGTAGCCCGAAATGAATGCAAGTAGCCAGAATAAAAAAACATTACTTTATTGTAGAATATTGAGACAAAACATCTAGCAAAACACAAACAACACAATTAAATTGCAATCATCAATACAAATATTTGCTTCAACTGAACTGAAATATATATAAACTTCAGATTCTTGTAGCAAATGGCTCGGAGTCAGATTGAGGCCATTTGGCGTCTGGATCGTAAACAGCCCTAAAATTGTGACTTTAGATAACCCTGTGTCCTGATAACACAATCACCCAGATATCTACCACCTATCAAGGCTGTAAAGTGGGCAACAATTAAAACAAATGCCGTCGTAAAAGGACGTTCAAAGGAATTCCATCAGAGCCGTTCAAACGAATATCGCCAGAGACACAACAGGGGGCACAGACTGTATGTCTGTGATGAAACCACATTTAAAGATCCCAATGAGCTGTTTAAATGTATATGTATATGTTATATCCCTTTACTGCATGATTATGTATGTGTGATGTAACTGTGTGTTAACACTTTAGTTAGATTTTGTTCACTTTAGCATGGTTCATATCTTTAGGTATGAAATTATTATTCAACTTGATTTTAAAACCATGTCTTGTCTAGTATCAAATTAACCTACTCTTTATTTCCTAATCATTTCTATGTATCATATTACCATAAGCCGCATCAATGTCATTTAATATCGATTCGAAGGGTTATAGAAACAACCCTTTATCATTATGCAAGTACGCAAATGCGATGTCTGAAAGATCAAAGGGCTTGTTTCCCCGCGCTATCGAACACTTCACACATTGGCCATACACCCAAAATGGGCTGGGCGTGTGAAAGGTCAAAACGGCCTATCGCCCAAGCCATCATTTGCTCATTGCTCATTTGCTCATTTGATCATCGCTCAATAGCTCAATTCGAACGATTCGCTCAGTATCTCAGTCAGTGGCTTAGTTCACTCATGAGCGCCCAGTCGCCCGGTTACCCAGGTAACCCGTCAGCGCAGTTTGGGAACTCGCTGAGACTCACCCAGAGTCCCTCGGATTCATCATCTTTTCTCTGAGCCCTGTCTCTTCAGGACAGTCTTTCCTGGCTTTGCGCTAGAGTTCGGAAAACCCCGCGGACCAATCCGCCCTACGAAACAACTTAACGGACTTCCATCCTAAACGAACACACCTGGATTCTCTCTCTCTCTCCTTGCTCGCACCGCGAGCATAAGAAACTTCGCACCGCATCACAAAGAGCCAAACGCAAGTATAAACTCGTTTAACTCGCTGATGTTCAAGCTTTACCCCTTATGAAAATTAAGGCGATCCTTAGAGATTATCCGATGGTTTGTGCAGATGTTAAGCAATAGTGCTTTGCCAATCTTTTACTCTCTCTCTCTAGCTTTTTCAATCTTTTCTTTCTCATCTATGTTTTATGTTATTGTATGTGTGTATGTTTAGTTAGTCGTTATGTGTACTTCATTTTGTACTTAATAAACCGGTTTGCATTTTCACAATTGAATTGTTTCTGTGTTCAATGCTCATGAAATTAAAGTCACTATTTCTGCCTTTTGATCCAGCTACACGCTGCGAGTAGCACTGTATATCAGTGAGAAGGTTAATGTTAAAGGCCATAAAAATTAACATTTCTTAGACGTTAATATACGATTATGGATATATGTCTTCGGTGGACGAACATATTAATTAATTGTTATTATTAATTCTGCTACGCCAGGTAAAACCTGATAAACTTGTATAATTAATTACAGTTAATTATACATAATATTCCCTTTTGAGCTAAAATCTAAGATTCCCTTGGGAATCCCCGTAGTGTTTCGGTCGGAGGTTCATAGTGTTTCAAATAACGTTATTTCCCTCCTCCCGCATAAATTCGCTACATATAATGGTGGAGAACGCGCGGGCAGATTTAAACATTATTTTCTGAGCAAACCAGTTACAAATCAAATGTGTTTTTGCATTGTGTGAATGAAAAAGAACTATCAGCTATAACTGATTTCGTTCTTTCTTTGTATGAATGAAAATGTATTTTCCTGTATCATTTTCAGGACGTAACAGACTCGCGCCCCTGTTATGTATAGTTAACTGCAGTCTTTAAGGTAACCGTATTAAAAACCCTTTGATACGCTGCATTACCGTCTGATTCCGCCTAATAAAGAGTAGAATTCCTTTATTTAGAGCGAAGCGGTGGTCGAGTGAATACTCCCATCTGATAAGGCCTTTTTGTTAAATCTCCAGGAAATGATTTACAATTAGAGAAGCTGTCTATTGTATTTTTCCATTTTATTCACGTACGTGGATTTTTAAAATTGTAAGCACCGAGGGTAAGACTTTTCAATTTTAAAGGAGATAAAAAACTTGATCAAGTATTTATAGTCACAACGTATGATAAAGCACGTTGGACTCTCGTTTATTGCGTGTCCCGGTAACATTAAGCCCAAAAGAGGCACCGGCCGAACACGAGCGAATTACATCCGTCGTCTTAGCAACGCAGCGGCCGCCGATGTAATTACTGTATAGAAGCGAATCTTTGTCAGTTTAAAGCGTACTACCTAGTTCTAACACTAGATGTCAGTCTTGAGTGTCTAACACTTCTTCTTCTCCATTACTCTACGTCTGACTTCCGCTTTCTTTGTTTGTTGGGCGAAATATCGCCATCTAGTGGGAAAAGCTCGTTTGGTCCTCTCATAAACTCTTTTGGGAGTGTATGACAGGAATCCAACTTGGATTTTTGACCTTACTTCAATAACTAGGTTATTCTACTACTTTGTAGTTTTATTGTCTACATATTGAATGTTATGGTCTTAAATTATAAATAATAATTAATATTGCTGTGGCTTTATTAATTATTATTTCTTTATTTAATTTTTATTTTATTTTGATTGATTTTATTTTTATTTTATTTCATTTTTTTGCTGGTCTCTCTCACTCCTTACTCTCCTGTTCTATTTTCTATTGTAGAGATTGTATTTTTAATTAAGTTTAAATTTAAATTCAATGCAGTTTGATTTATTTTAAATTTTAATTGAATCAATCCTTTACTGTGAATAGAATTCAGCCCCATAAGTCCCATTCTCAGTGAATTCATTTATGTTTTAACTGGTGCAATAGGATAAGCCCCTGTGCATCTCTTGAAAGCTAACACTTGATAGATGAATCAGAGGCTTCGCCAGCGGTGAGTTCTACAAGAGACCGGTCCCGCTGAACTGACTCGAGTGTGTACAGTCGGGGTGCTGCGGTAGCTCCCTCCTTAGCACCTTAGGCAGCAAGACACAGTGCAACCTCTGCCACCGGGCACTCCAATCGCTAACCTTGCCAGCTGACACACAAAAGCCCTAGCGGCAGTGCCAGTTGGTGGGTGACACCTTTGAGTGCGGCCCGGCGGTGTGAAGGGTGTGACTGTTGAGCAGTCGAGGTGGGGAGGGCAGAAGGCCCGGCACTCTTGGCTGCGTGCTCAGGGAAGCGCCTTGTCTCTGTGTTCCACCCTGGGTTTCCTTAAATAGTCAACGAGTGTTGGTGTAAAAGAGATGCACTTTTCTCCCCTCTGTAGCCACTAGAGGCACCAGATCCCTATCAGGTTGGGTCTAGCCCAGCCAATCTAGCTAAGCCACTCCCCTAACTCGCATGACTCCATAGTGCCCTCTCCCTGTAAGGCCCTGTCATCAAATTTAGGGTAGAGAACCTGCTAAGCTGAAACAGGAAACCCCTTTTTCCACCTCCTTCCTCTTCATTTTCCCAGCCTTAGGACTTCGTCTGTTGGCTGTCTCAATTCCCATTTTCAGTTTATTTTACTATTATTTTTTTTCTATTATTATTTTTTATTATTTATTTATTTTTATTTTTTTCTCTGTTTTCCCTTTCCTGTTTCATTTCATTTCCAGCAACATTGCTTTATGTTTTATTTTATTTTTATCATTATAATTAATTAATTTTAATTATTTTGATTCACTTTATTTTGGGTTGAAAGAGCAAAACTGCACAAACCATTAGGAGAATTCATTAGTAATACGCTCGAATAACCAAATGTCCAAGGCGACCTATAGGTTTTAACAAAGCGACAAATTACTAAAATTTTTCCCTTATTTCCCCACACTGATTATCTGTGCCGCCGGAGAAAGGCCCTGATAATAAGCTTATAGCCCACATATATATATTTTATTGCCGTAGCTCGCTGAACTGTGCGGACTCGCATTGGCTCTTTGTGTTTTCTCTTCTATCAGTGTGCCAACATGTCCAGATTACCAAGCCCTGTCAACCACTGGGACCAGCTAGAGGCCTGGCTCAGCGCTGTGACATCTGAACTCCTGCCCAACCTCGCCAATGAACTGCAACACTTGGAAAGAGAGCAACTCGACGGTACCCTGGACAAGTTCATAGCCCACGACCCAACGAGGAGCTACAGTCACAAGGATATAGCCAAGATCACAGGTGCCATCGCTCACAACCTCATCATCCAGCTTAAACTGGGCGAAAGGAACATCGCCCAACTGGAAGAGGATGCAGCAGCTCTACAGCTCCAAGCAGCAGAGGCACGGAGGAATCAGGAGGACGCTCAGAATCGTCTAGATCAGATGACACAGGGATTAGAGATTCAACATCCATCGACGGAGGAGGAGCACTGGAGGCTAAAGGACGAGATTGGACAACTCCAAGAGGCCTTGTCAAAACTCCGCACAGACACAGAGCACAAGGAGCAACAGGAAAAGACAGCCAGAGAAGAGCTGTCTGGAAAGCTCCAGCAGGCTGAACATCTTCTGGTGAGAGCAAAGGCAGAACTGAAGGAACGTGATGCCAAGCTGAAGGCCTGTGAGAATCACCTGCGAGCGTCTCGAGATGAAGGTCGAGCCCTGGCTCAGCAAAGAGACCAGGCTAGAGACGACCTTGACTCAGCCCAAAGAGAACTCATTTATGCATATAAACTGCAAGCTGAAAAAGTAAGGGAAAAAGCAACCTTTCCCTTTCATTCAACCAGTGAGCCTGCACCCCCCCACCAAAGCTTTTCTGTTGAAAAGGGGGGCGGGAGCCCACTGTTAAAGACATCATCCAGCATCCCAGAACCTCTCACTACCATAGGGGGGTGGGGACAGACAAATTTCCCGAGGTCACCTGCAGACATGCCCGGCGTGGCACCCAAAGACCTCGACAAGCTGGCTAGAAATATCCCAACATTTACCCCAGAGCCTGCAGGTGGCCATGATATCCACTCTTACCTGCAGGACATTGACTTTTATTTGCAAACACTGCCAAATGTAACCACAAGAGACAAACTGTATCTGCTACGGGTTACTTCAAGTCGTGAGGTGAGGAGTTTCCTTGACCGGCAGCCAGAAAACGTCAAGATGGATTACGAGCAGCTGCAAAAGGCTTTAATAGAAGAGTTTTCGGATCCAGAGGCAGAACAAGGACTAGTTACAGCGATGGACCTCAAACAGAGCCGAAACGAAACTCCACAGGCCTACTACAACAGACTCAGGCGAGCTTACTTTGGCTCACGGAATGAGCCAGGAATGGAGGAGGACTTTAACTTCAGGACCCTCTTCCTGCGAAATCTTCACTTCACAGTAAGCCAACACTTAGGGGTTATGGCCTGCCCTCGCACGATGACAACCAGGCAGCTGCGGGACTTGGCCCAGAAAGCTTATGGTAAACAAAGAGCGGCCTCTGAAAAGACTGTTAAAAACCCTGTCATTCTCCCTGTCTCTGAACTGTACCCTGAACTACCACTGGAGGGCGCACGACAGCGCCACAGTGAAAGACCATTCAACAGAGGGCCAAGAGGGTCAAGAGACTTTACAGCCAGCCAGGAATGGTACGGCCATGAAGGGGCTCGTCCCAAGCACCAAATGGGACGCGCCGAGAGGTCATGGAGCCGGCTAAACTCATCAGACAACCAGAAGGGTGGCGGCTCGTGGGAACCTGGCCGACGACCTAGAGGTAACCGTCCTGCACCTTGCAGATCAAATACTGGTCACAGACAACAGAGAGATCAGTCTCGATACACACAGAGCAAGGCTAAGTCTGAACTACCCCAGAAACAGAGTGACACAGACACGTCTGAAACAGCAGAGATTCTGAGAATATTGAAGGAGTTAATCCAAAAAAGGCCCCACAAGGAGGACCACAAAGACAAACCCGACTCCTTATTCAAAGACTTTGGCATACAAACAATATCTCAAACACCAACCAACCAAAGCCTGCAAGTACCAGAGAGTGCTGTGTTAAGTGTCTCTTTCCCTCCAGAGTCACAGGAAACCAGCCTTGACTGCCTTCCCTTTAATACAACAGTCCCAGTACCAAGCCTCCTGGGAAACCTGATCGAAAGAGGAGAAGCTAAAAAGCTATATCTATCCATCACCTTGGAAAATGAGGTTGAACTAGAAGCCCTCGTCGACACCGGAGCTGACCTAACGCTGATGTCATCCCAGCTTTTCACCAGACTCCAGAACAGAGCTAAGGCCCAAAATTTGACCCTTAAACCCCAAAGGTGTATGCTGAATGTGCAGTCTTACAGCCAGACTGAAGTTCAACTGCAACAGATGATTCCCATCCACCTGACGATCGGTCCTATGAGCATCATACAACCTGTGTACATCTCACCAATGGACTCATACCCTCTCCTCATTGGCAAAGACCTGCTAGACCGCTTTGAACCCTTAATGGACTTTAAACAGTTAAAAATTTGGGCTCAAGTGCGAGAACCTTTACCCTTTCAATCAGCCAGATCATCTAAGGTAAACTGCCAGGTCACACAGGTCATGGACGACCCCCCAGCCAGCCGCGGGAACTTCGTCTCAGACCTAAACTTCAAAAGTTCACTGCTCTGCAATCTGCATCCAGCCAAAGACTCAGAGCCATACCCAGGACTTGACGCAGTTCAACAAAATTTAAAAGATGCGGATGCCATGCAGGATGATGCAGATCATCAGAAACTACAAGCCTTTAACATCGCTACCCAAGCTATGTTAAACCACCTCTCAGACCCCTCCACCTACCCTATCACAAACTCTGACCTGTCTGCTGCTCCAACCCGCAAACGTCTCAACGATGTCAGGCACCTGCTGCGCATACAACACAACATCCTTGGGTATGTCCCTGATGACCGCACTACACTTGCGCTTGTGGTTCCTCAGGCCCATAGGGGGGTCATACTAATGTATGCGCATGACACAGCATGTGCCGCACACCACCGCACAAAAGCCACTTATGAAACACCGAAACAGGTGGCATACTTGCCTGGAATGCAGCACGATGTAGCAGAACACATCAAGAAATGTCTGGTTTGCTGCCAGTTCCAACCGGCTAAGCCAAACCATGGAGCACCACTTCAAAAAAGAGGTGTCAACTTTTCAGTGTCAGACCTCCAGATAGACTGGGTTGGACCATTACCCAGGCCAACGAGGGGCAACAAACACCTTCTCACGGCCATCTGCCAATTCACAAAGTTGGCAGAATGCTTTCCAGCACCCAATGACACCACTCACCAGTATCTGGATGAACTTCATCCGGGAACGACCTTCGCTTTTCGAACAACCAAGATCTGGTCCTACAGTTTCGCCCCGCCAATTCAGACAGCTCACCGACTGCTGTCAAAGAAATTTCTGCCACACTGGACAGGACCTCATGAGATTGTGGACAAACTCTCCCCCATTGCATACCAGATCAAGATGGGCAGGAGTCAGAAGGAACCAATTTCCAGATGGGTCCACCAGAACCAAGTCAAGAGACACTCAACATTGTGGCATGATAGTAAAGGGGGGACGAACACTAACCAGGCCAAACTTCCTCCACACTGCCTCATCACTAGAGCTCTGCCACCTAGGGAACAGCCGCCAATGAAAAGAAAGAGAACTGTCCTGACCAAACAAGGACCTGTAGTGCTCGCCTATTCTTCTTTCTCTCTCTCCCTCTCTGTCACCAGGATGCTGCCGTGGATCACTGTTCTGTACATCAGCCTACAGGGGGGATGGCCGCAACCTGAAATCGTGTCGCCGGGTCCCGTCTCAGGCATCGTCCTTAAAGAGCAACCTGGACTCCTGATCACGAACTGCAGAACACATAGCCAAAGAGTCTATGTCCGACTCAACCCCCGTGAGGTCTACAGAGCACACTACACAGCATCAGCACCAAAAACCAGTTGGGCAGGAGAACGATGGGCGCAGAACGCTATGATTCACGCAGAGGCTGACATCAAACACATGCTGTACCAACTTCAGAAGATGACCGTCACACAGGCAGGTCTTGGCGGACAAACCAAGCGTCCCAAGCGGTTCCTGGGAGCCCTACTCGGAGCTGCCGCAGCAGCCATTCCACCCTGCCTGGTACCCCTCAGCCTGGTACAGACCATTTTACCCTCTGCCACTGCAGGCCCAACAAACACCCTGCAGGCGCATCTGGCCTACTCCCTAGGTAGCGCAATCTCACTAAGCATAGCCCCTGAACAAGACGAACTTGCTTTTCTGATAAACCTGCCAATCATCGAGTCACACAACATCTACAGACTCAAAGACATTGTCAATGTTGGCTTCTGGCAGGGAAACACTCACATCAGAATACGCACCCCCGACGTTGTGGCTTACCATGACAGCGATGAACAGCTGTACCTTGCACCAAACCTGCGCATGTGCAGCCTCACTAAAGACATTCATTATCTCTGCCCCAGCAAACCTTTCCTTCGGGACAACACTGACGGCATCTGTGGGCTGCGGCCCATGAAGATTGACTCTCGTTGTCCGGCCTCAGCTAAACCACGAGCCGAGGTCACTAACACCCAAGCTGAAATTGTAGGTGACCGATGGCTGGTCAACACCCCAGCCAGCACGGCCACTTTGACCTACGACCAACACGACACAGCCGCCCGCATCAGTCTACCAAACCAGACGATGTGGATCCAAGTTCCAAAAGGTGCGATTCTTCACATCGATGAACTCGCACTCTATCACCTTCCCAGTGAGGAGTACCACACCGAACTGGGATGTCCAACTTTCTTCAGGGACCACAACTTCACTTTAGACCCTGAATTGGAGATGAGGATTGCAGAAGGGGGGACCCAACTAATTGATGTCACGCCCATCAACACTGCCCTCCAGGCAGTTGCTCGCATGCCAGCTATGCACAGCCTCCCTGTTTTCCGAGCCTGGACCGCCACTGACACAGTACGGTGCCTCTCCACAGGAGTAGGATACGCCCTTACTCTTGGCCTCACTTTCATCCTGTACCGAAGAGTCAGCGGGATGCAGGAAACAGCGAACAAGTGCACAGCTGCCGTCCCTCAAGCCTTCAAGCGGAACCGTGGGAAGCAAGAGCCCAACCTCATCGAAATCACCCCTCTGCAGGCACGCCGAAGCGCTGCAGAAAATTAAGATACACCTGCCATCCAGACCCAAATGACCTGTCCAACCATCGCCTATTGAACCATCGCCCACCAAGGTCTCTCAAGACCCTGGTGGCCATGAAGGGGGGATATGTAGCAAATGGCTCGGAGTCAGATTGAGGCCATTTGGCGTCTGGATCGTAAACAGCCCTAAAATTGTGACTTTAGATAACCCTGTGTCCTGATAACACAATCACCCAGATATCTACCACCTATCAAGGCTGTAAAGTGGGCGACACTTAAAACACATGCCGTCGTAAAAGGAGGTTCACAGGAATTCCATCAGAGCCGTTCGAACGAAGATCGCCAGAGACACAACAGGGGGCACAGACTGTATGTCTGTTATGAAACCACATTTAAAGATCCCAATGAGCTGTTTAAATGTATATGTATATGTTATATCCCTTTACTGCATGATTATGTATGTGTGATGTAACTGTGTGTTAACACTTTAGTTAGATTTTGTTCACTTTAGCATGGTTCATATCTTTAGGTATGAAATTATTATTCAACTTGATTTTAAAACCATGTCTTGTCTAGTATCAAATTAACCTACTCTTTATTTCCTAATCATTTCTATGTATCATATTACCATAAGCCGCATCAATGTCATTTAATATCGATTCGAAGGGTTATAGAAACAACCCTTTATCATTATGCAAGTACGCAAATGCGATGTCTGAAAGATCAAAGGGCTTGTTTCCCCGCGCTATCGAACACTTCACACATTGGCCATACACCCAAAATGGGCTGGGCGTGTGAAAGGTCAAAACGGCCTATCGCCCAAGCCATCATTTGCTCATTGCTCATTTGCTCATTTGATCATCGCTCAATAGCTCAATTCGAACGATTCGCTCAGTATCTCAGTCAGTGGCTTAGTTCACTCATGAGCGCCCAGTCGCCCGGTTACCCAGGTAACCCGTCAGCGCAGTTTGGGAACTCGCTGAGACTCACCCAGAGTCCCTCGGATTCATCATCTTTTCTCTGAGCCCTGTCTCTTCAGGACAGTCTTTCCTGGCTTTGCGCTAGAGTTCGGAAAACCCCGCGGACCAATCCGCCCTACGAAACAACTTAACGGACTTCCATCCTAAACGAACACACCTGGATTCTCTCTCTCTCTCCCTGCTCGCACCGCGAGCATAAGAAACCCCGCACTGCATCACAAAGAGCCAAACGCAAGTACAAACTCGCGTCACTCGCCGATGTTCAAGCTTTACCCCTTATGAAAATTAAGGCGATCCTTAGAGATTATCCGATGGTTTGTGCAGATGTTAAGCAATAGTGCTTTGCCAATCTTTTACTCTCTCTCTCTAGCTTTTTCAATCTTTTCTTTCTCATCTATGTTTTATGTTATTGTATGTGTGTATGTTTAGTTAGTCGTTATGTGTACTTCATTTTGTACTTAATAAACCGGTTTGCATTTTCACAATTGAATTGTTTCTTTGTTCAATGCATATGAAATCAAAGTCACTATTTCTGCCCTTCGATCCAGCCACAAGCCGCGAGCAGCACTGCACATCAGTGAGAAGGTTAATGTTAAAGGCCATAAAAATTAACATTTCTTAGACGTTAATATACGATTATGGATATATGTCTTCGGTGGACGAACATATTAATTAATTGTTATTATTAATTCTGCTACGCCAGGTAAAACCTGATAAACTTGTATAATTAATTACAGTTAATTATACATAATATTCCCTTTTGAGCTAAAATCTAAGATTCCCTTGGGAATCCCCGTAGTGTTTCGGTCGGAGGTTCATAGTGTTTCAAATAACGTTATTTCCCTCCTCCCGCATAAATTCGCTACATTCTGAATCTGAAATATTTGTAATATGCTAATACAAAGCCTAGGGCCACTGACCACAGTGAGTGCGTTTACATGCACAGACTTATGCTGATTATGCGTAATAAACTGATAACACGTGGGGTCATGTAAACGCGTAAAACGGTTTTCTTTAATCAGGGAAAGCCCATAAACGGCGTAAGCAAAAACAGATCAGCACAGGTAGTTTTTTGCTCATTACCCCGATTTCGCGTGGCATGTAAACACTTTAACCGGCTTTCTCACGGTTTTGTTCGTGTGCGCATGTCTCCGAGTGTGAAAGATAAACGTCAGATGCGGAAGTAAGCGCAAAGTAACACATAAAAGTCTCTGCTCTACTAAAGCAGTTGGCAGAGAAACTGTAAAAATAAAAACTGATGTTATATTTAAAGGTTCTGGAGACACGAAAAAAGATAAAACAATATAGCTTAAGACAGATATGCCGTCTGTCACAAAGAGTCTTAGAGTCAAATGCAAGTTCATAAATTTATTGAGAAAATAGAGAGAGGGTGAGAAAGAGCAAAAGTCAGTTCACAGGAGAGCCACACACGACGACCACCGCCGACCCACTCTGGATGGAATCATCACAGAGGGTATGACACGACTGAAGGAGTGAGCCGGAACCTGAAGACTGATAATCCACTCTGATCTTGACCGGAGAGAAATACACACACAGCCGATGACAGACAGCACGATCACCCCACACGACAGAGGGTATGATGCACACTCGACTGAAGGTGAGTGTGAGACGAACCTGGAGATGTAAATCCACTCTGGTCATGGACCGGGCAGAATTCCACTCACAGCTGATGATGGACGGTGTGATACACACACAACTGAAAGTAGCCGCTGAAACCCGGAAGTAACTGGTGTACCGCCTAAAGAGGAAGCGAACCAGCTGTACCGGGAAACAGGCAGAGTTCAATCGAGGTCAAGTTCATGTACATCCACAGGCGAGTGAACATTGACAAGCCTCCGGATGCAGTGGACCGAACCTGGGATCAGAAATGAAAGAGAGAGAAACACAGACACTCCGACAGGACAAGGCAAAGCAGCAGGACTGTGACCAATCGAAAACAATGAGCGCGCGACGAGAGACAGGATGGCGTGCTATTTAAAGGAAAACATCAACGAGACACCACCGGGGAACAATACCGAAACGAGCAGGCGGGGCTAGTGAACACATGAGGAGCCATCACCAACAGGTAAATAAACAAACACATACCCACACACACCACCGATCACCCAGGAGTCATGACACCATCTGCTTTTTGACCGACTATTATGTACTATAGGCGATGACGTCACTACATGCAAGAAACCTGACAAATCTCCAAGTCCCATGTAAACGCAGTAGTCTGCATAGCCGGTTTATTGATTTGCATGTAAACGCATGAAAACTGTTTTTTATAATAAGCAGAGTTTTGATAGTTATCCGCTTTTTCTATGCATGTAAACATACTCAATGTTTGCTCTGCTATTCTTGTTTAAGATGCTGTTATTTTTCTAACAAACAAAAACATCTGGATTTTAATGAAAGGCTATTGTTCCTGCTCATATCCACACTGGATATACTCATCACCATTTAATAGTTTTTCAATGGGCCACAAAACTCACAGTTTGGATCATACAATGTTTTTTAATTAGAGATTGGATCATTTTTTCCTATCAGAAAAATAGGGGCTACCGTCGCTTTAAGAGAGAGTACTGTAACCTTTTTCACAATTCTCCTCACTGCACATGCAATCTATATCACATTTAAGCTTGCTGCGGGAGATTTTCTTTTTTTCGTGAGGATATTAATGACCAACAGGACGACGTTGGAGTAAACAGATCCAGATCGTCACTCGGTGACAAATCAGCACAGTTTGCAGCTTTGCGCTATCCCAAATGGAAAGTGAAAGTAACGCGAGCGCTCGTTCAAACGCATTTCAAATACCAGATGCCTGAATTACATACACCATAATTACTCATCCAAATATGTGAGAGAATGCAAAAGCATTTAAATGTATTTTTCTCCCTATAAGTCAAGATAGCCCGACGGGCATGGCAGAGATGCATTTTGGTAGCCCGGCAGCAAGGCATAATAGCCCCGGGACGTCGGGCTAGAGATTTTGCGAGCCCTGGTCTAAGCGTATATCTCCACACAACAAGTTTATTAAACACAGGATCACCTGCATGTGCACACATTCCTTTGTACTGCTTTCATGATCAACACGTGATGGAGTAATGGCGGCGGCAGCTGTAAACAAACTTTGATAAGTTTATCATGCGTGTCCCTTGTTGTGTTTCTACTATAATTATTACAAAAACACAAATAAGAGTCCAGACCACGATAGGTAGTTCTTCTTTTAAGCTTTTTACTGCACTAAAGTAAACCTCTTGCTGGCCAACCAAACAGTAACCCTCTGTTCATTTTTACGATGGCCAAACGATAGGCTACCTTTACCATGATTACTATGGTTTTTAAAGGTATATCATCATGTATGTGTGTATATATATATATATATATATATATATATATATATATATATATATATATATATATATATATATATACATATATATATATACATATGTATATAGCAATTACAAACAAAATAGGTACAATATAAATTCTGTTACAAATCTAACATTTGTATCTTATAAAATACATACATAAAGGGTAGAAGAACATGGGGCATAGAAATAAGGCAATGAAGAAAGAAAAAAAAATACATAAATAAAATATATATTCAAAAGAAACCAAATCAGAAGGGCAATCAATCAATAAGAATGTTTATAAAAGACGCCAGTTCCCTTTCAGTCGGTCACTACGACGTCACGTCGTGACCGACGAATTGGGAACTCGCTTAGAGAGACCAATCTGCTTCGTATACTACTAAAACACCAATGAACTTGGCATTGAGATATTTGCATAATGCTGGCGCCGCCCCGCCAGGTGCCTTTATAAGCAGCAGGTGCAAATATGGAAATTAGCTTTTTCGCTTCGAAAGCCGGCATTATCTGCTACTGAGAAGCTACTTGCTCTTCTGGGAACGGTTGGTGAAGTTGATTGACAAGCAGTACTAACACAGCGGACGCTCGCAGTATTCCACTGCTCTGCATATTTTTTATTTTAAGTTTAGTGTGTGCGTTGCCTCTCCCTGTGCGCATCATCAGCTGAGCACCTAAAGAGTGATTTCCCTAATAGAGTGATACGTGAGAGCTCTGTGTCTTTTTTAAGACAGCCACTCTCTCGTATATTCGGAGATCAGCGTCCTTTTCAGGATTGCTTTTCGTCCGTGCGATCTTGGATGCGAGAGGTATAAGGGTTCCAGTGACGGTCACGAGCGCTGTCTTCGTGCTTAGGCATCAAGCACTCCGAGGTTGCGTTCGTGGAGGGTTTTTGTTCTCTCTGTGAGAGCATAACCCTCTTGGATTGCGGAGATGACTGACGTTTCTACGGGAATGCTGTCCGTGCCTTTGCAGTGCTGACGCCACCATGGTGCGGCTGTCAAGCGCTCGCAGGATGCTCTTCGCATCACTACGCTGAGTAGGACGGAGGATGCGTCCTCCACCTACCGGCCTTCTCATCCTCAGCTGGTTGAGGCTCCGGTGGAGACTGCAGAGTCGTGTTCTACGATTTCTGCTGAATCCATTTGACCTCCTTCTCGTCCAGTCACTTCCGCAGCATCAGAGGGGTGTCCATTTTTTCCTTTGAGGTGGAGTCGTCCCGGAGATGGCGGCCGTGCCCGCTCGAGCGGCGTAAACAGTAGAGTTGGAGAGGTTAACCCCTCTCCGCCCGAACCGTACCGCCCACATGATTGGTACTTCGGAGCTGCTTGGGCCTCTCGGTCCTCTACTCCTGTGCCTTTCTTTCCTGACGGCACGAAGAGCTGACGTGATTTGCGGCCGTCTCGGCCGTTCAGCTTTCACCCCTCACCTCCCTCACCAATGGAGCCGATAAGGGCGGGGACCCCTTCAGTGGAGCGGGGGGTTGAGATGCAGCTACGTTCCTGGAGGGACCACCCAACCCTTCCCTCCCATGTTTGTAGACAGTTGTCCGGTTACGGGCGCTGCCCATCAGGCATGCGGAGAGGCGGCTTCAGCCCTGCACGCAATAATGTTGCTGCAGGTTCACCAAGGATTTACGAGGGAGGCCGCGACTTTCAGTTGTGCGATGTCCACCACAGTGGTTCAAGATCGCCACCTTTGGCTGTGTCTGGCTGACATGACGGATGCAGACGAGAACAACTTCTTGATTGCTCCTGTCTCACAGACCGGCCTCTTCGGCGAGCCCGTGGAGTGGTACAGCTCCGCTGCGCAGACTGAAGCGATCTCCTAGGTCATGCCCCGGCGAAAGAGAGCTGCCCTTGGACCACCACGCCGGCTCCTCAGTCTGCCTCTCGCCGTCGGCGTCCTGCGGCGGCCACCTCCGTTCCCCTCCTCGGACCCCATCTTGGCAGCGCAGGGGAACCAGTCGTCAGCAGCTCACCCCGCCCGCTTAGCCGCTTCCCGTCGGGAGTTTAAGTGGCCAGTGACGGGCGACCCGGTTTGGCAGAGGATCACTCTTCAGGAGATGGTGATTCGCTCCTTCCCCCGGTAGAGGGTCGGGTGGAAAATTCTTGGTTTGCATGTGTTCCACAGCCGGTACCCACTTAACCACACATAAGAGTGCATTCCTCTTCCCTCTCCAGGTCTCCGGAGGATCGAGAGAGCCGTGAGCGGGCACACACCAGCTCACCCTACCTCTCCTCTATCGGCAGAGGGTGTCCTGAGGAGTCTGAGCTCTCCACTAAGGAGACCGGACCACCAGCACCCTCATCGGAGTCTGCGCTCTCCGCAGAGGAGACCAGACGACCGTCACCCTCAGCGGGCTCAGGTCAATGTCACACACACACATACTGTAGATGTTTATGCTGTCACAGCAGACGCACCGGCAGTCCCACCTGTCTCGCTTCGCTGCCCCACCGCGGGTACTTCGGTAGCGTCGTTAATTCTCCTCGTACAGTGCCTGGGTGCTTGGCTTCAGTTCCCAGCCCGTTTCGTTGGGTTTTTATGCACGATCCGCCTCGGTTACGACATACAATTACCGGCATTCTCGGGCTTCGTTTCACTATAGTGAAAGCGTCCGATGCACATGTACTGCGTGCAAAAGTCGATATCCTGCTGGCGAAGGATGTATCGAGCCGGTCCCTCTTACCGAGATGATGATAGGGTTTTTCCAGCCTTTATCTCATAGTACCCAAAATACGCGGCGGGTTACGATCGATTTGATTTACGCACCGGCTCTACAAAGGTGATCCTTTAGGAGGATAACGTTGAGGCTCGTATTTCAATATTCAGATCGGTTTGCAGCCTTAGACCTGTAAGACGTGTACTTCATGTGTCCATCTCCCCTCGCCTTAGACCGTTTTTTCCCTCTGCGTTGTGGGGTGGGCATATTATTAAGTACAACCATTCGAGCTGTCTCTCTCTCCTCGTGTCTCCATAAAAGTGCTAGTCACGGCATAAAAATCTCAGAGAGAGAGCGTTGTTCGCATTCTGCTTATATTTACGTCGACTTATAATAGCCCGTTCTTGGCAGACGTGCGCGAACTCAGAGAGTTAATGCTTCGGCATCTCGCTTGTTTAAGTCTTCAGGTCAACTGGGGAAGAGTACTTTGCCCCGTGCAGAGGATCATTTTTCTCAGTATGGAAATAGACTCGATCGACTAATTGGCGTGTTTTACAAGAGCGCGCAACCAGTCAGTTCTGACTTGCCTCGGTTTAATTCGAGGGAAGTACGCGGTCCCTCTGAAACAATTTCAGAAGCTCCTGGACATATGGCAGCAGCTGCGGCTGTGACACTGCTCGAGCTGCTTCATATGAGACTTTACGATCGAGTCTCGAGGAGAGCGTGGCGCACCGGCATACACCGTGTAAACATTACACCTGCGTGTCATTTCAATTTTACCCCGTAGTAGACCCAGCATTTCTGATAGCAAGATATGCCCCTGAGGGGTCTCCTGGCATTCTGTATCATGCGATGCCCTCAGCACGGGATGATCAGCCACGTATGACAGGCTTGCAGTCTCAGGGGTGTGCATAGCACCCCAACTGCCGCGAGCGGTGCGCTGTATATCTAGGACTTGTACTCTCCGCTATGGAGATGCGAGGGAAGGATGTATTAGCCGACACCGACAACATTGCAACTGTTTCGTTATTTACCGTTAAGGCGGTTTTGCGCTCTCGTCACCTGTCGCATCTCGCTCGTCATCTCCTCCTTTGGAGTCAGAAGCATCTGAGGTCCCTTCGTGCCATTTACATCCCGGGTTCGCTCAATACAGTGGCAGACGCGCTTTCCCGAGCTGCGCGCACCGGCGAATGGCGACTCCACCCCCAGACGGTCCAGCTAATTTGGAAGAAGTTCGGTTGTGCGTAGATAAATCTGTTTGCGTCGCCGGATGATACCCACTGTCGCCTATTTTATTCACTAACCGAGGGCAGCCTCGGCGTGGATGCGTTGGCACACAGCTGGTCGCGGGGGATGCGCAAATACGCATTCCTTCCAGTGAGCTTTATTGCGCAGACACTGTGCAAAGTCAGGCAGGACGAGGAGAGCCTTTTATTAATCGTCCGTACTGGACAACCAGGAATTGGTTTTTATAGTTAATGCTCCTCGCGACAGCCCTCCCTGGCGGATTCCCCTGAGGAAGGACTTTCTTTCTCAAGGAAGGGGCACATTTGGCACTCGCGCCCCGACCTGTGGGATCTCCATGTATGGTCGTTAAGCGCGCGCAAGGTTTAGGTGATTTATTGCAAGCGGTATCTAACACCATCGACGCGGTTCGAGCACCGTCCACGAGACGGGCTTAGGCGCTTAATGAAACCTTTTTCTTCACCTGGTGCTCTTCGCAACGCGAGGACCCCAGAGAATGCCCATTAACATTGTGCTTTTATATCTTCAACATAGGTTAGATGGTAGGCTGTCCCTCCGCCATTAAAGTTGATATCGTCACTATTTCTGCTCATCACTCACTTATCAACGGCAGATCAGTTGGCCAACATGATTTAGTTGGCCAACATGATTTAGTTATTACATTTTAAGAGGCGCTCGCAGGCTAAACCCCTCGCGCCCTCCCTCTTTCCTCCTGAAACCTGTCCATGGTGCTGAAGCCTTCAGGTCCCCCATTTGAGCCTTTGCAATCTGCGAGTCTGAAGTTTTTTATCAATGAAAACTCTGACCCTGCAAACATTGGCCTCCATGTAGAGAGTAGGGGATTTACATGCATATTCTGTTGACGATTCTTGCCTTTAGTTTGGTCCTGCTGTCTCACTGAGACCCAGACCAGGCTACGTGCCCAAAGTTCCCACCACTCCCTTCAGAGATCAGGTGGTGAGCTTGCAAGCGCTGCCCCCGGAGGAGGCAGACCCAACCGTGGCTTTGTTGTGCCCCGTACGCGCACTGCGATTCTACGTGGCTCGCACGCAAGCCTCAGGACATCAGACCAGCTCTTTGTTTGTCACGGTGGTCAGCAGAGAGGGACAGCTGTCACTAGCAGAGGATGTCTCTTTGGATAGTTGTTACTATCGCCCTGGCTTATAATCTGCAGGGTATTTCTTTCCCCTTTAATTTGAGAGCGCACTCCACATGGAGTGTTGCCTCATTTTGGGCTATCGCTCGTGGTTCTTGCTAACAGACATCTGCAGAGCTGCTGGTTGGGCGACACCTAATACGTTCATTAGATTTTACAGTGTTCGTATCGAGCCTGTATCCTCTTGTGTTTTTTCCCTCACCAGGGAGAGCACGGAGAGCAGACTCGCAAGTCGGCTTGCAGCCTCCGACTGGTGCTCCAAATTGAGTTTCAGTATGAAAGGTCATCAGAGCAAAAATGCGTAATGGTTTGAATTGCTCTTCCTCCGCTGCCTTGGCAGCCTTTGTTGCGGAGCATTGGCTGTCAGCCTTTCACTAGCTGTATCCTCGCGAACCTACGTGTCTGGCTCGGGCTCCACATTGTGTCCCACAGGGTTCCTTTGTGAGTATTTTTCCATGGGGTTAATCCTACTTACCCACGTTTCCCTCAGCAGAGCACTGCTTTGCTTACACAGCCACGGCTGTCATTTATTCCTCAACTACGGTTGACTTTCGCCCACCATTTGCCCTTAACGGGACGGTGGCTTCCGCAGTGTTCCTATACCGCTCAGATAGGGCGCTTCCCAGTCGCTGGCACTACTGTGGGGTTAAAGGAACATCTAGTGCCCGGCCTTCTGCCTTAAAACCTAATTCTCCTTCTCCTTAAAGGGAAACTTCACCCATTTGCATTAAGCTTTGTACCGTTAGAACCCCAGTCATGTTTTTGAATGGTCGTGCACCATTCCCTCAGTTTCCCCTGAGAGGGGAGAAATACTGATTTCAGTGAGGCACTTCCTTCTTTCAATGATGTAAAAATCGTCTTTTTGCGTCATTGAAAGAAGGAAATCCTGTATCTCTATTGAGTGTGAAAGACTACAGACACTCATTCCTCATTTTTCCAAGGTGGGGGCTATGGGTGGGACCCACTCACGCTTCAGACCAATTACAGATAAGTCGGTGGGACTTACGAAAATATACGAACACAGACCGAAAAAAAACGACCAGCCGCCATCTTTATGCTAAGCTAAGCTAAACAGAAGTTGTGGAGCGAGCCAGAATTCATGTTACAATAACAGTGGAAGTTAATCAATATTACATGGAAGAGGGTGATTTTACAAGCGTGATGCTCTAATCCGCTGTTCATTGCACCTTTATGAGCCACAATACTGCAAAGAGCTGAGGCAGATGTAGGAACAGAAGCCCGAGGAGTAGGCCGGAGCCTGGGCGTCGGCTGGGTAGAGGAGCCCGGTGAAGAAGCAGCAACCATCGGCCTCTGCTGCGTAGAGAAGCTTGCCTGTTCTCTCGCTGTGTGGCTTCTTTATAACATTTCTGCATCAGATAAGGATATGGACGTTTGTTTGGTGAAGGTTTCTATGCAAGAGAGGAACTTTGCGCGCGTTTGGAACGTTTATTTCACGGACATGTTTCGGTTTACGAGCAGACGCGCTGCGGAGTATATAAGCTTGGACGGACTCGCGTAGTTTGCTTTCGGTTTAACATTTCTGGATCAGATAAGGATATGGACGTTTGTTTTGTGAATGTTTCTGGTCGCGTGCTTATTTTAAAGACGTGTTTCGGTTTACGAGCACAAGCTCCAAGAGCTGAGGCAGCGCGTCTGTGGAGATTATGCAGGGGACGCGTTTGTGTGCAGGATGCAGTGATAAACGGACGTCTGACTAAAGTAAGTGTTTATATTTTCTTTGTTATACTAACGTGGCATTTATGTACACCAGTGGGGAACCTTCAGGGCCTTCTACGCCTTCAGAGAAGGCCTAAAAAAATTAATAACATTTTTTTTTATACTTGTAATAATACTAATAAATAATAAAGTATTCAATAAAAATATGTTTTTACATTTTTAAATTTCTATTTAATTTAATTTAATACAATACATGTAATATATTTTCTCTCATCTACGTTCTAACGTTAAGCTTACTGTCAGGTTCATATCCAATCAGAATCGTCTGTCTCTATTAAGGCCCGGTAAGCTAGCTCATTCATTGGTTAGGACTTCAAGAATCCCAAGGAAGGCCAAGCTATGTGTTTTGGTGTGGAGAGTGACGGGCAAATCGACCAATCACGCTTTGATTTCAAGTGGGCGGGTAAAAAACAAAACATTGTAAGCCTTCATGAAGTCCTATCATGCAACAAACTGGATGCGAGCTGCCGTAAAACACCAAAGAAGAAGTCGTCCTAATCATAGACCGTCTAATGGCCCGAATCTCTGCGGTGAGAGTGGTTGAGGTAAATGGCGGAAAACGTGATTGATGTTGTGGTTAGCTTAATAGGGCTGAGGTAAAAACGAAATTACTTAAGCGGGTACTAGTGAAGAGCACAGCCGAGAGAAGCGCGTGCAGAGGAGCGCTTCACACATCAGACGTGAACACGAGAAAAATAATGGGTTTAATTATACTTTCACTTCCTGACAGTTTCACTTAAGGATAGTAATGACTGACAGGTGACGCCGAATTACATACAATATAATGACCTAACTACATCTCAGAGAATGCAAAAACAGTCACCGGGGCTCGGGCTAGGGATTTTGCGAGCCCTGGTTATATTATAACAGTTATAAGCCATAAGGAGGAGCACTGAGAACGCAGGGTGCTATATTTCCCCTTATGAAAAAAGATTAACAAGCTATCCTACAGCTAAATATATATTTACAAAAAATAAATTAAAGAACACAATTTAGGCTTGTTAAATGCAAATTTACAGAGCAGCAGAGTCTGTATTTGTGTTTATCAGTTAAAGTAATTTTAAACTTTAAAACGGCATTTAAAGGCAAACGATGCCTATTCTGTAATTTAACTTTGCGTGCTCAGAATTTGTACACGTTCACTGTATGATTTATTGAAATATGAATAGCCTAGTATTATATTCTGAATTTTTTAATTTATGAAAAACAAACTACTCTCAATTTATTTTGGTGTTTTTTCCCCCATGCTCACTTGTCTCCGTTTTCCTGTTTTTAAGAATTAAGGCGGTGTAGTAAGTAGAACCTATCCATTAAAATTGTGCCTTTCATTTATTGCGCCATGCGTAATTGCGCATGGAGAGGCATTTGCACTTCATTGCATATTTTGAAGGCCCAGCTGAAGTACTCACGGTTCGCCACTGATGTACACAATAGCATATCTGAGCGGTGTTTTATATGTCTATATTGTGAGAGCAGTGAGGCCAATAATAACACAAATGTAATTACAGTAAACAAGAGACAAAAAGAAAATTGGTAAAACTAAATAAACATTTAAAATGCATACACTTTTTTTAAGTACTTGGAAAGACATTTGTACTGTGGATCTGAAACCGCACGTTACTGTTTGAATAAGACTTTGCTACACACCAGGCCAGAGTGTTATTGTGTGTACCACAATGTAACATCACGTTTAAAAGTAAGTCATGATTGGTGTCTGTCAGACACAGTGGTGGTGGCTATTTTCTTTGTTTTACTAACGTGGCATTTATGTACATAATAGCATGTCTGAGCCGTGTTCCGATTAATGGGAGTGGCTTGCAGAGCTGTGCATTGTGGTGCATAGTGGCAGTTGTAGTTTTTCATACAAATGTGCTCTAAAGTCACATTTTGTCTTTTCTCTGTCAAATAGGCACAAAATTGTACATTTATGTTACATTTTGACTACAAATATGACTCACTTTCCATAAAGATTAATGTTCCTATCGGTGAAATGGCCCTTTAAGTGGAACCGGAGGGCTTTACGCAGACACTGGAAGAGGTCAGCCCCTAGTGGCGTTTTGGTAGGGATTCCCAATTCGTCGGTCACGACGTGACGTGGTAGTGACCGACTGAAAGGGAACGTCTCGGTTACGGATGTAACCCTCGTTCCCTGAAGGAGGGATCAGAGACGTCACGCCCCGTCGCCACAGGGCTGCTCCCTGCTGTTTATCGACCGGTCACATTCTCCCGGCTTTCTCAGCGAAAATAAGCTAATTTCCATATTTGCACCTGCTGCTTATAAAGGCACCTGGCGGGGCGGCGCCAGCATTATGCAAATATCTCAATGCCAAGTTCATTGGCGTTTTAGTAGTATACGAAGCAGATTGGTCTCTCTAAGCGAGCTCCCAATTCGTCGGTCACGGGAACGAGGGTAACATCCGTAACCGAGACGTTTCACAGCGTTCTTATTATTACACACTTTTAAAGATTTATAAAAGAGATTTAACTCATTCCTCCAATGTGTTATGTTAGGACTTACTTTGAAAAAATGGAATTTATGTATGAAATATTTACTTATCAGGATGATGTTGTTAATGCCAAAGTCATTGATATCATTGCGAAAAATTCCAAATTTTATATCATTAATTGTTAGATTCATTATCTGAATTGCTTTGGACACAAGTAATTGTATAAGGTCCAGCCAAAACCTCTGTACGATTTCACACACACCAAACAGATGATCTAAATCTTCTGGTTCCTTTTCACAAAAGCTACAGTTTCCTACTTCCATTTTGAATCTTTGTTTTAAGAAGTCATTAGTTGGATAAATCCTATTCAAAATTCAGAATTTTAAGTATTTACATCTAATCTTTCTTATTGTCTCCTTACCAAAATCTTTTAGAATATAATCTCTTTTGAGATTACTTATTTGGCAGTTAGGTAAACAATTTCTTAGAAACTTGTTGTCACATTTAAAATTCTGAAAATTACTACCATTGATGCAAAGTTGTCTTAGGTTAGGAATGATTTTTGAGTATATAATATCCCGCTTAATCATAGCTACCAATGATACTGGGAGAGCTTTCACAATCCGTTTAAACATCTTTTGAGTACGACTGATTTGAAATTTGTTACAGAATTCAACATGTTGTAACATATTTCCTTCCATATCCATAAAGTGAGCAATTGCCCAGACACCTTTAGAAAACCATTCTGGGAGATTTTTTATTTACTAATATATACCTATTATTCCAAATAGGCGTATTATGTGGTGTGAAATTATGTTTGAATATTAGCTTCCAATACATAAGGTTTCTTAAAGTCAAAATCACAATTTAGAAGAAAATTAATGCCACCTACTTTCAAAAATCCAATTAGGAATATAATACCACAATGAATTTTAATTTTGTATATAGCTTTTCAACCATCTAATTTTTAACATACCATTCATATAATCAAAATCTATTGCATTACCACCTCCATCCTCGTAATTTCTAACTAAATCCTGCTTAGATATATAATGGCATTTATTTTCGCCAAATGAAATCAAAATTTAACTTGTTGATATTTTTAATTATTTGGGGTGCTGCTGGAAGAGAGTAGGCTGGATATATTAATCTAGATAAACTGTCCATTTTAGTCTACAATATTCAACCCAAAATTGAAATATCTCTTTGTAGCCATCTGTTCAGATGAGATTTACAATTCGCAACATTGTCTACAAAGTTTCTTTTTTCAGATATCTTTAGTATTTGACTTCTTTTTTAACCTTTATATTGTATAATGATTGCATGGATCGATCTTTTAAGGGTAATAATTCACATTTGTTTAAGTTTAATTGGAGATCAGAGGCTTTTGCTAAAATATTAATAGCATGTAATTTTTTAATAAAAATAGATAGAATTTCTGCAACCATTATAAATAACAAGGGAGAGCTTCCACAACCTTGCCTTATTCCTCTACCAATATTAAATATTTTGCAAGTCCCGTGACCCAAGGAGACACAACTATTTATGTCAGAATAGAGCATATGTATAGTGTCTATAAATTTGTTACCAAAATAATGAAGTGTTTTTAAAATAAATTAATGTTCCACCGAGTCAAAGGCTTTATACAAATCAAGGAAGAGAATAAAACCATCATCATCAATTAGATCACTGTAATCTAATAAATCCTTAACCAGTCTGATGTTATGAATGACTCTTCCTTTTATAAAGCCTGACTGTGTGTCACATATTATGTCTGCAATCCCTTTTTTAAGTCTAGCAGCAATGGATCCTGAAAATAATTTATAATCTGTGTTTAATAATGTAATTGGTCTTAGATTGTCTAGTAGTCGTTTGTCTTTCCCTGGCTTTGGAATCAGGGTAATTACCCTGTTTCATGCTAATCATCAATTCTTTCTTAATTATACATTCTTTTAGCACTTCAAATAATATGTTTCTTAAATCTTCCCAAAAATACTTATATAAGTTAACTGTGAGGCCATCTGATCCCGGGGATTTATTTAAATCCATTTTTTTAAGGACTGCATTTACCTCATCAATCCTAAATTCAGCGTCACATATCTTTTTTAAAGGGTAAATCAATCTGGGGGATAAATGGGCAGAGATTTTGAAAGAGATTACTACAGTCTACTTTCGAAAACTGAGAAGAATATAATTTGGAATAAAACATGTAGACTTAATTTTCTATGACTTTGGAATCATTCTTTTCCTCATCATTAATCAAAAGGCTAGAGATTACTTTTTTTTAATCTCTAGCCTTTTGAGGGGCGGAGTGGGACCCAAAAATCTACCGGGAAATTTCATAGACCACCAGCCCTCTGTGGTCAAAAAAAAAAGAAAATGGTTCGCTGTAAATAAGCAAATGCTGAAATCTAAAATTAAATTAAAATGACTGCAAAACAACATAAAAAAACCAAGTGTAATAATTATTATTTAAAAGATCTTAAAGTCAACAGTTCCCTAGTTTTAGGTAAGCTAAAGCTTACTTTTGTTGCAAAGCAGTTGCTTATAAAATTATTAAGCCTGTTTGAGAGATATTTTATCTCTGTTTCATCGTGTGATAACGAAAATATAACGAGGCTTAAACTAACTTACGTGTTCTGAGCAGGTGTTGTCAGTGAACAGGCTGTAAACTGTTGGCTAAGTTATGCTGATTATCTGGGAAACATTCTCTAACAGCAGTCAAGTTGTCATTGTTTGTGTCAAAGTTGTGCATTTGTTGTAACATTAAAACAGGAGATCAGACTAACTCTGTGCTGCTCAAAGTGATGCTCGGAGCTCCATTCCTCTGTGGGTGTGCGAGGCTATGCTTTTTTATTGGTTGTTGCGTTAAATCTTACCTAAATACAACAGTCCTATTTTCTGATTGGCTATTGTTTAGCCTTTTTCTTTATTTTTTGATTGGCTGATAGAACTCGGGGAGACGGGCTTGATAGAGAGAGCGGTGCGGCCAGATACATTTTGAGAGCTGAAGCATATTAAATATATGATAAATAGGTTTTAGTGTGGCCGGAGTGCATGACTAAAGACTGAAAGCACGGCTATTTTCAGACCAGCCCTCGCAGCCTTAAAACACTACCAGCCCAGCGGGAAAAGTCCCGACTCTCCCGATTGCCACTCCGCCACTGGTCGACTTTAGCCTGACGTTGTCATACTCAATTCTAGTCAGAATTTGAGTCTGATACCGCTCCATTGAGCTATAATTATGAGGCGTGTCTCAACCGAAAAATGCCTCTGCACTCAATTGGATAGACCTAGGACCAATCAGAGCAACGGAGTGTTTGACGTATGTTGAAATTACGTCTTTGCAGCCTGACCGAACTGCTAGTTATTTCGCTACAATGACACTAACATTGTGATTATACTGAGTTAGCGAATGTACATCAACACCTATTTGTTACGATACAATTGAGAGGAGGAAGCAAGTGCAGGCAATCAGAAAAGGTTTATTGTAAATGATGGTAAACACAATGAAACAACGGAGTAAATGACTGTCCAGGATGTTGGCAATGGTGATCGAAGGTCTACGGTGGTTTGAGGAATGTTGAAGAGTGAAGTCAGTGATGAGTGTGATGATGGCCAGTGGATGAAACCAGGAACGGACCAGAACACTCACACGGGGACGACGACACGAAACACTAATCCAAACACATGAAGACAAGAGACGATAATCCAAGTGTAGTGGCTGGAACATAAATGAGGATCTGACAACAGGGAGAGAGATGAGTGAGTATTTGTAGCAGAGTGAAGATGAGGATCAGCTGGAGCGAGGTAATCAGCACACAGGTGACAACACTTAATCAAACGAGCACATGGAGACAACGTGAGTACAAACACAAACACAAAATGGAGGAAACATTGGATTTCCTACCGTGACAGTACCCCCTCCCCTAGGAACGCCCCTTTGCGTTCCCAGCCTGCTTTACCTGAAGATTGTAATCATCAATAAGGCGGTGATCCAGTATGTCCCGAGCAGGAACCCACCTTCTCTCCTCCGGACCGTAACCTTCCCAATCCACCAAGTACTGAAAACCGCGTCCCCTCTGTCTAGAGTCCAGAATACGATTAACCAAATATGTGGTCTCCCCATTAACGATACGAGGCGGGGGGGGAACCGGGGCAGGCGGATTAAGACGGGAAAAAATCACCGGTTTAATTTTGGACACATGAAACACGGGATGAACCCTCCTGTACGCCGGTGGAAGGCTAAGACGCACTGTTACCGGATTAAGGATCTTGGTAACAGAAAACGGGCCAATAAATTTGGGAGCAAGCTTATTCGAAACGGAACGCATCGGAATGTTCTGGGTTGAAAGCCACACTCTTTGACCGATGACGTAACGGGGAGGCTTCGACCGGTGGCGATCGGCCTTAGCCTTGGTGCGCGACCTTGCCTGGAGCAGAGCTCTGCGAGCTCTGGTCCAGGTGCGGTGACACCTCTGGACTAGTGCGTTTGCGGAAGAAACCGACACCTCGGATTCAGTACTGACAAAATTAGGTGGTTGGTACCCTAAACTACACTTAAATGGAGACATGCCCGTAGATGACACTGGCAGAGAATTGTGTGCGTACTCCACAATTGAGAGTTGTTGACACCAGGACGAAGGATTGTTGGAAGCCAAACACCGCAAAGCCCTTTCGACATCCTGATTGGCTCGCTCGGTTTGACCATTGCTCTGGGGATGGAACCCGGATGAAAGACTAACAGTCGCCCCTAACAATTTACAAAACTCTCGCCAAAATTTGGACACAAATTGGGGACCCCTGTCAGAAACAACGTCTGTCGGAAGGCCATGTATACGGAAGACGTGGTCAATGACAGTTACCGCTGTTTCCTTGGCTGATGGCAATTTGGGCAAGGGGATGAAATGAGCCACCTTCGAGAACCGGTCCACTACGGTTAAAATCACCGTATTACCCTTAGAGGGTGGGAGGGCGGTAATGAAATCTAGCGAAATGTGGGACCAGGGTCTCGAAGGGACAGACAGCGGTAAGAGTAGCCCATCTGGAGGTCGATTGGAAGTCTTACCAACAGCACAAACCGAGCAAGCCAAGACGAAGTCGTGGACATCACGAGCCATACCAGGCCACCAAAATCGTTGCTTGACTAGAAATTTAGTTCTACTAACCCCTGGGTGACAAACAACACTGGAACAATGACCCCACTGGAGAACGTCTGACCGTAACCCCTCCGGCACAAATAAACGGTTCGGTGGGCAACAAGCCGGGGGCGTTACCCCTTCTAAGGCAGTCAAAACCTTCGATTCGACCTCCCATCTGAGCGCGGAGATAATGATGGTCTCCGGTAAAATGGGCTCGGGAGTAGCAGTACGATCGGAACGCTCAAAAAGACGGGATAAAGCATCGGGTTTGATGTTTTTGGAACCCGGCCGGTAAGAAAG
Source organism: Misgurnus anguillicaudatus (assembly GCF_027580225.2). Classification (NCBI taxonomy): domain Eukaryota; kingdom Metazoa; phylum Chordata; class Actinopteri; order Cypriniformes; family Cobitidae; genus Misgurnus; species Misgurnus anguillicaudatus. The sequence goes on from NC_073344.2 coordinate 2,268,354, forward strand.
TGTAAAATCGAAACGACCGAAAAACAATGCCCACCGAGCCTGCCTGGAGTTAAGTCTTTTGGCAGTTCTAATGTATTCGAGATTCTTATGGTCCGTCCATACAATGAAAGGTACACCCGACCCTTCAAGCCAGTGACGCCATTCTTCCAGTGCCAATTTGACGGCCAACAACTCCCGATTGCCAATGTCATAATTAACTTCCGCAGGAGATAAACTATGAGAATAATACGCGCAAGGATGCACCTTTCCGTCTGAGGATGCGCGCTGGGATAACACTGCTCCTACCCCCACCTCTGACGCGTCGACCTCCACTATGAATTGACGTGAGCGATCAGGGGTGACAAGAATAGGAGCTGAAACAAAGCAGCTTTTTAGTTTGGCAAACGCAGCCTCAGCTGCGTCTGACCACCTGAACGTCAAACTAGGGGAGGTCAAAGCGTTCAGAGGTGCGGCTAGTTGGCTGAAATTGCGAATGAAACGCCGATAAAAATTGGCGAACCCCAGAAATCTCTGCAGGGCCTTGCGAGACTCTGGGGATGGCCAATCTACCACAGCCTTAACCTTCTCAGGATCCATGTGAACACCCTCAGTCGAAATGATGTGTCCTAGAAAAGAAACAGACTGTGCATGAAAAACGCATTTCTCCGCCTTGACAAACAATCCGTTCTCTAGCAACCGCAGAAGCACTCGTCGTACGTGTTGCACGTGTTCCTGGAGAGACGAAGAAAAAATCAATATGTCATTCAGGTAAACATATATGAACTGATCGACCATGTCTCGCAATACGTCATTAACGAGTGCTTGGAAGACTGCCAGCGAGTTGGATAGCCCGAAAGGCATCACGCAGTACTCAAAATGGCCTCTAGGGGTGTTAAATGCAGTCTTCCATTCGTCCCCCTCCCTAATGCGGACCAAATGATAAGCGTTACGTAAGTCCAATTTAGTGAAAACGGACGCTCCCTGCAATCTCTCAAAAGCTGAAGACATAAGCGGCAAAGGATAAGTATTCTTTACCGTTATGTTGTTCAACCCTCGGTAGTCAATACAAGGTCGCAAGGATCCGTCCTTCTTCCCCACAAAAAAGAACCCCGCTGGAGAAGAGGAAGGGCGAATGAACCCCGTTGCTAGATAACTGGATATATATTTCTCCATGGCCGCCGTCTCTGGAATAAACAAGGAATATAACTTGCCCTTAGGCGGAGAGGTACCTGGCAATAACTCAATCGCACAGTCATAGGGACGATGAGGAGGAAGAGAATCAGCCCGAGACTTACTGAACACCTCCTTCAGGTCGTGGTACTCCGCGGGCACGTTAGTCAAATCCACTGCTTCCCCCTGAAACACAGACTCAGAAACATTAACACCAGCAGACAAAAGACAAGACAAATGACACTCCTCGCTCCAGCTAACAACAGATCCGAGACGCCAATCAATCCTGGGGTTGTGTTTATGGAGCCAAGTGTGACCGAGAACAATGGGAGTCTGAGGTGAGTCTGTGATGAGAAATGAAATCTTCTCCGTATGATTACCAGATGTGATGAGGGACACAGGAATGGTAGTCTGAGTAATGACTGGCAATTTGTGTCCATCAAGTGCAATAGGTGCAATGGGGTGTCTGAGGGGTGTGAGAGGAATGTTGATCTTACTTCCAAAGTTGATGTCCATAAAACTACCCTCGGCCCCAGAATCCACCAAAGCGTGCTGATCCAGTGCGTGGGTGGACCACCGTAGTCTCACCGGAAGGAGTGTCGATGTTGATGAGGTCTTCCTGGCAGAGATCCCACCCGATAGTAGCCTCAGATTTATTATCGGGCTTGATCTTTTACTGGACAGCGCTGGATGTGATGTTCTGGGCTGCCACAGTATAAACACAGTCCAAGGGATCTCCGCCTGATCCTCTCCTCCCGGGAGAGCCGAGCTCGCCCCACCTGCATGGGTTCAAGATCTCCAGGTGGGCTGACCGCAACCTCTGACCGCAGGTGCTGAACCTCCGAACCGGTCGTGCGAGTGGTTCTCCCCCTCCGTCTGGCAGCTTGGTCGAGTCGGTTGTCTATTCGGATGGTAAGGTCGATCAAACCATGAAGTGAAGTGGGGAGTTCAACGGCGCGAATCTCCTGTTGGATGCGGTCAGCCAACCCATGCAGGAAATGATCCCACTGCGCCTCTTCGTTCCACTTACACTCCACCGCCAGGGTGCGGAACTCGCTGGAATAATCGGACACGGACCTCTCCTCCTGACGCAGGTCCGCTAACAGTCTGGCCGCCTCCCTCCCGGCGACGGAGCGGTCGAAGACCCGTTTCATCTCCTCCGAAAGGGCGTGGAACGAAGCACAGCAGCTGTCTTGGTTCTCCTACACCGCCGTCCCCCAGAGGGCAGCCTTCCCCATAAGCAAGGAGAGTACGAACGCCACCTTCATCTCCTCGGTGGTGAACGTGCGGGGCTGCAAGGCGAAATGTAAAGAACAATGAGAGACAAAATTTCGGCTCACCCGCATACTTCTCCGGAATCGGGAGGCGTGGTTCGGACTGGGGAATACCCCCGGTGGCGATCGGCGGTGTGGGTGGCGTGGGGGGCGCAGTGGGTGGCGGTAGATGTGGTTGTTGAGCCTGAAGGGCGAGCTCGGAAACCTTCGTCACCATTGCTTGGAAGGCTCGACCCATCTCATCTATCGCCTTGTCCTGGCGATCCATACGGCCCACGGCTCTCTGCAAAAACTCCTCTAGATGAGATGGGGAGCGATCGCCTGCTGCTTCCATGATGGTCAGATCCTTCTGTTACGATACAATTGAGAGGAGGAAGCAAGTGCAGGCAATCAGAAAAGGTTTATTGTAAATGATGGTAAACACAATGAAACAACGGAGTAAATGACTGTCCAGGACTTTGGCAATGGTGATCGAAGGTCTACGGTGGTTTGAGGAATGTTGAAGAGTGAAGTCGGTGATGAGTGTGATGATGGCCAGTGGATGAAACCAGGAACGGACCAGAACACTCTAACGGGGACGACGACACGAAACACTAATCCAAACACACGAAGACGAGAGACGATAATCCAAGTGTAGTGGCTGGAACATAAATGAGGATCTGACAACAGGGAGAGAGATGAGTGAGTATTTGTAGCAGAGTGAAGATGAGGATCAGCTGGAGCGAGGTAATTAGCACACAGGTGACAACACTTAATCAAACGAGCACATGGAGACAACATGAGTACAAACACAAACACAAAACACAACACGGAGGAAACATTGGATTTCCTACCGTGACACTATTATGTTTACAACATTTCGTTTATATCACAACATGAAGTATTTACAAATGTCATAGAGTAAGACTATCTCTTACCATTTGTACGTTATAGGTGAACTTCATCCACGATGATACCCATTACGTTGGCTTGAAAATATTGGAGCCTAGCATGTCCCTCCACTTATTCAGCAACCACGATTCCGGGCTTCCGAAAAGAAGCTGGCAACGACCGCTAATTATATCCATCTCGTCGTGCACGCTGAGTTGCATCGCCGTGATAACATTAGCCATTTCAGTTGCGACCAACTTTTGCCGAATAGGAAGGACGGCAAAAACATCAACAAATGCCCTGCTCGCGTTTCTCTGTTCCTCTTTTAAAATCAATGCTCTGTCGATATCTTTTAGAACAGACTCAATGTCAGAATCCACACATCTGAACTCTACAGCGGCAGCCATTCAACACACGCGCTCTTTGGTGACGTGGTTCATTACGTTACTGTTGATTATCTGTCCATCATCGTATAAAGCCCGTCCTGACAATTTGATTGGTTCGACCAGCATTTGTCCTATCATAGTAGCTCCTCAACGCAGAACCCCAGACCGATCTTCCCGTTTTCAAAATCTTGTGGGCGGGGCTAAGATCGGCTGGCACCCAGGCTAGGTCGACTTATATCAGTGACTAAAAATGTTGCTTTTTCAAAAACCACACATAAACATTTTTCTCTCAAAAATACAAACATGTACATACATGTTGATCATATAATATTGAGGCCCAGTTTGTGCTGAACACAGTGTTATGAGACTTTTGTCATTAATATGTTTTAAGCAACTAAAAAAAGCACAAATGTCAATGCATGTCAAAACTTCCCCAGGACCCTAAAAATCCCTTAGACCCCAGAGGGTTAATTTCTTTCAAAGTTGTACTTGGGCCACAGTTTGTAGTATTTCTAACCAAAACATTACATTTATGTCTCTTATAATAAAATGAAATATGTTTTTTTTGCGAACTTTATCAAACACAATGATAGCTAAGATGAGCTTATAGAGGAGATTTGGGAAGATGCTGTTTAGTAAGTCTTTGTTTGCCAGATCACCTGTGGTAAGTTTGTAAAACATATATTAAAAATAGGACCAGAACATCTAATCAAAAGTTTTTGATCAGGTTGGGATGTCTGCTAACAAGATGCCTTGCTGGTCTGGGTGAGTTTGAAGTCTCACACAGACAGTCCAGAGGTTCTAAAGTCCATCTTAGCTTTCATTGGTAAGGAACTACACAAAAGGGTCTTTGAGCCCATCGTAAAGCAACCAGTCAATGTTTGCATTGTTTAGCATCTCATTTGGGGGGTGTTGAAAATATAAAGTCGATGGGCTCTATCTTACACCCGGCGCAATGCAGCGCAATGCGCAACGCAAGTGTCTTTTGCTAGTTTCCACACTGCGCAATTATCATTTTCACGTTTAGCGCCACATTGTTTAAATAGCAAATGGATTTGGGCCCCCTTTTTTATTTCCAAGACTAAAAGAAAACGGGTTTTAAAGGTTTTAATAAAAAATAACAATTTCAATACAAGTGAAAAACAACACAATTATTTAACATTATTCTTAAACTAGGGGTCTTCTTCCTCCGCTTAGTTTTTTAGTTTTTCATTTGTAACCAAATTGATTATTCTTTGATTTTTCTTTTATCCTACTATGGAAGTCAATGGTGCTTCTGGTCAGTTTGGTTACAGACATTTCTCAAAAAATCTTAGTCTTCATCAGGACCTTTTAAGGTGTAGAAACATCTCAGCAAACATCAAGAAAAATTGGAGGCAACTGAGTTAACTTGCAGATGTTGTTGCAAAGGGAATATGTATAATGTAAATATGATATTTCAGTTTTCTTTATTAATACATTTGCAAAAGTTTCTAAAATTCTGTTTTTACTTTGTAAAAATATCTAAACAATTACAGTGTCACGCAACAACATAAAATTTAAAAGTGAAAGGGGTCTGAATACTTTCTGAATGCAGTGTAGATGATCTTGATTGAAGCTCATGGTAATCTTTGTAAACACGACAGCTTTCTTTCTTCATCAGATGGCTATGCAAACACACATCTTGCCCTGATGTGCAATAACAATATTGTTTTATACATGGGCTAAATGCAGCATTTTTTGAAAATGAAATAACTTGTGTTTTTTCCCTCTTTAGATGCTGTCATTATTTTTTAAGTACAGCATGAGCCAGAATAGATGGGTGGTGGTGGTGGCCATAAGAAGACTGTCAACTAAACCAACAACAAAATTCATATTTGCACTTTTCCGTTTTTCAGATGAATAAAATTACTTTTAAACATGATTTTGTTTTCATATTTTATTATTTTATTCTATATTTGGAATATTCCACTTCTGCACTACTGACTGGAAACCTAACTATTTGAAAGAATGTGTCTTTATCCATAAAATATATATTTTAACAGCTGCTTTCCTGTTTATTTGGAAAGGGTAGGCGCATGCCATCTTATTTGTTCACATTCAAACTTTACCTACTTTGGGTATTTAATTTTATGAATGGGGTTGTACTGTAAATTATGCACAGCAAGTTGCATCAATATGATTATTGCACTAAATCATAACATGTTTACAGTAAATCATTTGGTGAGAATTGCAGTGTAAAGTAAAAATCTATATTATGTGTTAAAACAACAAGGAAATAGGAGGTTGAAATTGCGTCGTGATATCAACCTTAATTCACCTATACTGAAAGTGTGACATTCAAACAACGTTGATTATTTTTGCAAAACCAAAAGGTAATTCAACGTTGATTCAACGTTGGTCCCTGACATTGAATCAACGTTGAAATGTCGGCTGGGAGGCGTCTCTCTCACTCACACAGCCTGCATTCCATCACAGCGGGTGTTTTGAGTCACTATGTTTTTAAAACCTTGATGGTAACCCTGCTGAAAAAACCAGCATACCAGCAAGACCAGCATATGTTGTGTTTTGGTGCTGGTTTGGTAGTGAACACCAGCTAAACCAGCATCAGAACCAGCATTAGCACCAGCTAAACCAGCAACAAACCAGCATTAGCACCAGCTAAACCACCATTAGCACCAGCATCCCCGGCTGGTCATACCAGCATTTGTTGTGTTTTGGTGCGGTTTTGCTGGTACCACCAGCTAAACAAGAATATACCAGCATAATTCCCATGCTGGTTTGATGCTGTTTTTTTCACCAGGGAAAATACATGTAATACTGTTCACTTTGACAAAAAGTAAAGGTTTATTAGGGGTCAAGCACCGAAGGTGCTGTGACACCTATTGGAATTGTTAGTATTCTTCTTCTTCTTCTTCTTAGACATTGGTGTCTATGGCAGACCTATTAACAGTATGTAGGAAAATGATGAAATTTGGCACAGTTGTAGTGGTGGTCATAAATAGTCAGGTGGCCAAAAATGGGGTCTCTAGCAGTAACTCTATAGCGCCACCAGCATTGCAAAAATTCAATGTTCAAATGGTTATAACTGCAGATCTGTTTGATCTATGAAAATTTTACTTGGCACACGTGATTGCTCTCATCATGCTTATTGTTTTTAATACCTTACAGTAAGACTCCACCCATTACAGTAGCAGCCATTTTGAAATGTACAGTATTTTGTTTTTTCGCTACTCCTCCTTCAAATTTGGTGCAATTATTATGAAATTTGGCACAGGTGATCTTTGGAGTGAGCCGCATAGAAATGACCGAACAGAATTTTGATATTTATCTTTGTTTAAAAGTAATAAATGCACAAACTTAACGAGGTTGACGCAAAAATGGTTTTGAAGCTGTATCTCGGTCATTATTTTATCAATCGAAATGAAATTTGGTACACGTCATGTCAAGCATAAACTGGGGGACCATGCCGAATCTGGTGACAGCGCCACCTATGGGTCATGAGATATGAAAAAAGGCTATTTTTGCCCATAACTACTGAATTGTTTGTCAGAAAACTATGATTGTGGTGTCTACGGATTCCTTGGCTCATGCCGCATCTGTGGATGTGTATTATGCAGGGATTGACAGGACCGCTTGTCTGCCATTTTGAAATGAGTCATAAATTGCTATAACTTTTGAAGTATTGGCTATATCAGTGAAAAAATAGGTAGGGAGCTTCGGCATGATGTCCTGAAGGTACCTGGGAAGTCACAGTCTGGCGCCACCTAGGGGTTATAAACAATAACAGTTCTTATAGAACTGCCTATAACTTCTGAATACTTTGTCTGATATTAATTTTCTTTGTGAAATTAAATTCACTGGTTTATGCCGATTGCAACGATACCTCATTTGTCATTTTCCAACATTCTATTAATGTGTTATTGTAAGGCATATGGTAAATTATCTTTTCGCTACTCCTTTTACAAATTTTGTTTATTTTATGCCAGGTTCTGCTCGTAGGTTCTTTGGAGCAATCCGCACAGAAATGACTGAACAGATTTTTCTGGCACCTAGGCGTTTTTTTGAGAAATACCTCTGTAAAGTTGATCGTGCCTGTGATGCTGTCTATTTGTCATAGTTAATTACTGTATATTACATTTTATAGCGTTGCTCTACAGAATGTTTTTCTTGTCTTCAATCTCACTTGAGCTTTTTGATTCTCATATACATTCTATTTCTGTTATTTCTGCTCTGCAGTGTCATTTCTACATCTTTGGTAATTGGCATATGTCAATCCTTGCATCTCTGTAATTTCTTTTCTGCTGTTCCTTGGACTGTGTCAACTGAGTGGCGTGGCGGGTAAGGCACACGCAATGAGATTCTGAGTTCTTGGGTTCGAATCCCGCCTGAGGCAAGTGTTCATCGCTTCTATTACATTTTGTTCTTTCTCACCTATTCTTCTCGACCTGTCTGTAGTTCACATATGTTCAGTTTTTGCCATGTTTTCGGTTGCTTCTTGGCACTGCCGTGGTTCTGCTCTGTGATTGCTACGCTTTGGGTTCTTTGCAGCGCCTTGTGTTCTTGATGCACCTTGGGTGCTCAATGCGCCCTGGGTGATTGATATGTTGTATGTTTCTTGCTGTGCTTTGGGTGCTTAATGTTCTTTGTGTGCTTGCTGTGCTTTGAGTACTTGCTGTGCTTTGTGTGCTTGCTGTGCTTTGGGTGCTTTCTGTGCTTTGTGAGCTTGCTGTGCATTGTGACCTTGCTGTGCTTTGTGTGCTTGCTGTGCTGTGTTTCCATTGCTCTGATGGTGCTTGGCCCCGTATCGCTGCTTGCAGCTATATCTTTAAATGACATGCTTCTTGAAACATGTCTCTGATTAAAACATGTGAATTGCTTCACTCGCTTATTGAGGAGAGGTGTGCTATGACTTTTATAAGGGATCGGGTGCAGGATTTCGGAAAGGCGGGCGTAAAACCATCCGAAAAATAACATTGGGCCCAACTTTGATGGGTCATAGCTCCGCTCGAGGATTTTGTAGAAACATGTGGGTTACAGCATTTAAAGAGGGTGCTAGGCTCTGTAAGAACATACATTACATTGGGGTGTAAGCTGTACCCTTGGGGTGTGAGAGGCTCCCAAAAGTGCCCTAATGAAAAGTCAATTGTGCGAAAATCCCATAGACTAAAAGCTTACTTTTGGGAGCTTCTCCATTGGGTGCAGTACGTAGTAACCGATACATTTTCGTACCACCTCGGTTGGGGTTCCAAGCGACCCGAGCTGATACCAAACGTGACGCGAAAACATAGTAGATCACTGATTGGTCTGAGAGAATCGTCATCAGCGTCATCGCTTTAGCTTACTGCTAGCTTGCGCTGTCTCGAGCAAACATGTTGTTATCTGTGCTCTGCTATAAGTTTCCAAACACCCTTTTAGCGATGAAAAACATCCACAAGTTGAGAATCCGGGACACCATAACAGTTTTTCACAGACTTGCAGTTTGTGGCGGCACATTCGGGACGTGCTTGTCCGTATTATATATGCTTAAATGCAACTTCAGTGAGGCTCAGCGAAGCGCCGTCGACTGACGCCACCTGTCGGGTGTTTGAACAGAAACTGCCATGTGAGACAGAGGTAATTATAAACGCGATGTGCAAACATCTATTTGTGGTGGCCAATTTTAATTTTGTGGCAGACTGAGAAACAAATAAATGTATGGGAATGTACAACAACGCTCTCACTTGTATGATGTCACAGCAGTAGTAGGCAGCGCAAATATAACAACACGCCTATAATCCCTCCCACTGCGAAGTGATACTAAACTCGATGGAAAAGCTAACCACGCCAAAGTGAGGTGAGCTGATCCGACCCAAACTAAACTAAACCGAGGGGTACTATGCAATGGAAAAGCGCCATAACATTGCGAAAAAATTTGACGGGTCATAGGTACGAGCGAGGATTTTGTAGAAACATGTGGGTCACTAAATTTGAAGAGGGTGCTAGACTCTGTCAGGACGTCCCCCACAATGGGGTGTAAGATTATCCTAGCAACGATTTTGGGCACCCTAGGAACCTATCCCATAGACTGCCATTATAAAATGCCCAGATGAATATCTTTGCACCACAGTGTCATAGAGACATGAGGGTGGGCTCATTTTACTCAGGCATCCAATCAGGCTCTCAGGATCCCTATTGAGTTATTAAGCCACGCCCCTAGCAACCACTTTTGAGCACCCTAGCAACTTAAAATTCAAACAGTTATATCTCGGCATCAGAACATCGTAGAGACACGGGGTTGGACCGTTTTACTTGTGACTCGGAGTGTAATCACTAGCCACATCATTGGCCACTCCCAAGCCACGCTCCTAGCAACCAAATATAAGCACCCTAGCAACTGAATAAACAAAGCCTTATATCTCCGCATCAGAATATAGTAAAGACTAGAGCCCGACCGATATGCATTTTTTGGGGCCGATGCCGATACAGATATTAGAGAGTAAAAAAAGACCGATAACGATATATCGGCCGATATTCATTATGTGCATATTATAGTACAGTACACATATACTACAGTATATTATACTACTACAGTACTGTACATAGAATACACTATATACATTAACAGAATATACTGTATATAAATACTTTTTGCAATGATCACTCTATGATCACACCACAAATGTGGTGATCAAAGACTTAAAATGACGTGACAAAGATATGTAATATAGGCAGGTGTGTTTTATAAGTTAACAATAAACTTTATTATCCAAAATGATTCTGATATAAGTGCACAAAACAGTAAATTTGACTTATTATAAATAACTTTAAATCACAAACAAAACAAAATACATATAACTTAAACCATTGTCAGTTTTAACGAGAATAATGCTATATTGGGCTTATTTTAAAAAATGGAAACTTATAAAGTCATTGTTTGTTAGCTTTAGAGTAAGTTATGGACTTCACAAATTAATTAAAAACTTACCGTTAAGACGACAATGCTTGAATTACTGACAACATACTGATGTAGGCTTATGTTTAATGCACTGCACAACGTTTTTATAACACAAACCCACAGTGTTCTGCCGGGACTTTAAACTTTTATCAAACTAAAGCGTCTGCTCTCCGCCTCTTTTATTTAGCGAGGGTGTAAAGTTGCGCGAGCTTATTTAATCAATTGCTTTGAAATGAGCATGTAACAGCACAAGCAGCTGTACTCCCACAGACTGCGCGTCAGTTTAAGCGCGTCCTTTCTCCGCCTCGCGTCATTTCTTCCGCTTGCGTTTGAAACAACTCGCAAGTGGACAAAAAAAGACTGATTAAAACCACCAAATGTAAACAGGAATGTGTCTCTCTCGTCCACTTATAATCCAATCGACCAAAGCGCGTCTTAATACCAGGTGTAAAATGTTTTGAAGAAACCGCGTGACTGCCCCGGCCGCCACCTGAACTGAGAGACTGACTGAAGTGAAGGGGGTGGGGGATTGGCTGATGTCACTACAGTGAGTGACCTGAGTCGCCATTAGCAACCAATAGGGCGCACTCTGCTGGACAAACAAGTACTTACATCTTTCAAAAGCATTTAATGTGTTCTGTAAGGAACGTTCATATCGGCTTCATATCTGCGGCTTATACGCCGATACAGATATATCTGCGACATGCTCATATCGGCCGATAAAATCGGCAAAACGATAAATCGGTCGGGCTCTAGTAAAGACATGGAGGTTGGACCATTTACTTGTGACTCAGAGTGTAATCACTGGCCACATCATTGGCCACTCCCAAGCCATGCCCCTAGCAACCAAATTTGAGCAACCTAGCAACGTTATAAACAAAGCCTTATATCTCTGCATCAGAACATCGTACAGACACGGGGGTTGGACCGTTTTACTCATGACTCAAAGAGTAATCACTAGAGGATGCCAAGAGATATTAAGCCACGCCCTAGCAATGAAATATGAACACCCTAACAACAGAATAAACAAAGCCTTATATATCCACATCAGAACATCGTAGAGACAAGGGGGTTGGACCGTTAACTCATGACTCAAAGTGTGATCACTAGTGGATGCCAATTTTTTCCCTTGCAACCAAATACAGTACCCTAGCAACGGAATAAACAAAGCCTTATATATCCACATCAGAACATCGTAGAGACAAGGGGGTTGGACCGTTAACTCGTGACTCAAAGTGTGATCACTAGTGGATGCCAATTTTTCCCCTAGCAACCATATACAATACCCTAGCAACCAAATAAACAAAGATTTATATCTCCGCATCAGAACATCATAGAGACTAGTGTTGCTTTCTAGGGGTGTGCAGCGGAGTCAGTATTTGTATCTGTATTTGTATCTGTAACAGTCTCAAAATTATTTGTATCTGTATTTGTATTCGGATGAAACCGGAAGTGGGCGGGTCTTAAACCCAGGCATGAGAATTCCTCACCTTTCGGTGAAATTCGCCGTTTTGAAGCCAAAAAAGGTGACCCACTTGAATCGTGTAGATTCGATGAGAAAACATTTTTTGGGGGGGAAGGGGTATGCGTGCCGCGCGCGTTGTTTGTAGACGCGCCCTTCGCCGTCATCCAACATGTATACCAGACATTAGGTTGAGTTCGTGCTGCGCTGCAAAAACCGACAGGCAAGCAGGTGACATCAAAGTCATAAGGAAGTCTGCTTTCGAACGGCTCTCGCGCAACTGTGATGTCATCCGCATTTCTGTGGTCTTCGTCATACACGCTTGTTGAAGACGCGTAGAGCGACTGCCTTCGGGACGTAAAGTCAACACAAAACGCTGTAAAACTATCATTGTAGAATTCTAATGCGTTAATCAATTAAAACAACACATCTACACAGACTGACACTGCAAAGTGATCTGAAAGTACTTTTGTTGGAATGGATTGGAACGAATTATGGACATACTCCTCGCTTGTAAGTCACATTGGTTTACTAGTCTACGGCTGTAAGTACTTAAATGTAAATATGGTGAAACTGCTAAATATTGCATGAAATGCTGTAATAAGAACATACTGTTACTAATACTGTTAATAAGAAAGTTTATCGTTTACTGTAACATTTAAGCGATTTTAGACTATTTGAGCGACAAAGATGCTAAAGTGAACTGTTTTCGGTGCGCATACGCACGCACACAAACTCCAAAGCCCACGCACTGAAACGCGCGTTTCAAAAATCACGCAAACACATAATCTTTTTGGGCTTGACAGGAGATATATTGTAATAACACAGTCTCTGCAAGTATTCTCATAAAAACAGTCGTTTATTTTAAGTGAGCAGTTGATTATATGTGTCAGTGTATAGATCAGCGCCTCTCCACCGGTGTTAAAGGGACAGTTCATGGCTGAATCCGAAACCGCATACTGCCATACTATATAGTAGGCAAAAAGCAGTAGGCGAACGAATAGTATGTCCGAAACCTCAGTATGCGTAAAAGGGTAGGCGAGAATTAGCGGGATTTTGGACTATTTCTCGCGAGATTCAGAGGCACGTGTAGTTAAGTATTGTCCCAAACCGCCTACTTACTGAAAATGTAGTAGGGGAAACAGCACGTGAACAGAGTAGTACGTCCGAATCCTCAGTATCCATAAAATCAGTAGGCGAGAAATCCCCGGATGCCCTACTGAGTCCGCCCCTATTCTGAAGCGTGCATCGGATGGACACTTCTATCCCAGCTTTCCCATGATGCCACGGGAAAACAAAGCAATCGACAGAGACCAACCAATCGGGTGATTTTGATACGTTACACAGGACTGTTCCTCAGCACCCTGACTTCACGCACAGACCCTGGATATACCACAATTAAAGTGCTCAGCTGATTCATGAAAATAAACCTGTAGAATTGTCACAGCTGTGTTGAGCTGACAGTAAATATGTGATGGTTTGTTAGAAAAATACATTTGAATAAAGTTTTGTTTCATATGGGAAAGTTTATTGTGATGGTTTTATTCATTAATTTTTTATTCATGTTTCCTGTCGTTTTAAGTAAATACAAGAGATTGCTTCACTAAAATGTATATAATCACATTGCCTGCATTGTCTAGATTGTATTCAAGCACAGCTGTCATCTGACAATAGATATTAAATTACAATCTGCTTGTTTTACTTATTTTGTCCCCTACAAAATAATGTGTAATATATCTGTAACACTGTTACAGATCAAGTTACTGATGCAATCAGGTGTTAGTGCACCTGTCCCTCATACACACGCATACGTTTTCATGTCTGTTATTAGGTTTGTTCGACTTTATGCACCGCTGTAAGAACCAACAGTTGGATGACATCAAAGTACCGTGAGAGCGATTCCAGAAATCACACGGAGAACTCTGATTTCGAGTTGCTCTCGCGGTACTGTGATGTCGACCTCCTGTCGGTTCTTGTGGTTCCGCATGAACTCGAACAAGTCTACTACGTCATATGTCACATGATAACGTCAACATGGCGAATGCTGTACATACTTAACGCGAACGTACATACTGCCTTAGCGCACGTTAAGTAGGTACCCAATGAAATTCAGTACCTACACAGTAAGTATGCGATTTCGGCTTCAGCCCCTCTTTTAAGAAATGCTTATTTTTGAGTCACCACGTTAATCAAACTAAAGAGACAAAAGGAAAATCACCTTTATAGCTTTAAAAATATCAATTATATTTAATTTGTAGAATGAAAACAGTGTCATGTTAATTTGATACTGTTTCTCTACCTAATCAATACTGTTAGATCTTACTTTATTTGTAAATTTGTTCTTTTCTATTTTACATGCTTGTAATTTCTTGATTTGTTCTTATTTTATTTTCCCACATCACTTTTTGCTTATCTGAAAATTATTCAACCCATGACTCCAAAACCATAATGTAATTCATTTAACCAGTACTATATTGTAAAATTAATTCATTTTAAATTATATGTAGGCATTCAGGTCCACCCTATTTCAAGGCCAACTTAAAATTGTATGGCCTTACGACTGATGGTCAGATTATGGCAAAATAAAATTATTGCAGTTGTAAAAATAGTTAGGGAATGCTACTTGTTACAGCTTTCCACATTTATCAATCCATTTAATTTAACATGGTTTCTGTTACTAGTCAAATGTTTACATTTTAAATTTGAAATCTAAATTGTCCGTCAGAATGAAATAATTGAAATAATGGTCATAATGTATTTTTTGCGTATGTTGTGGTGTGCATTTTGTTTCTGCGCACGTGGAGGGATGTTGAGTTCCTTCCTTCTTTTTTGTCCTTGGCCAATCACATGCCTGAAGAATAAATAAGTTAAGTTACAGCATGTACCCTAATGAGGCCTAATATTTATTCTGGGGGGGTCCTCCCACCTCGCGGCCCCATCAGAGGCCACATCGCCCCTCGAGCACCCTTCTTACCTTTTTCACCCCTGACCCGTTTTCATGCCTGTAAACCGGAAGTTTGTTATATTACATGAAAATGGCATTTTAAATGCATTTTAGCTTTTTATTATAATTATAACTTAAATAACTGTAAACATTTAATAAAAATAATAATACAAAATTTTAATCAAAAAGACAATAACTTGATTCTTGTTACTAATACGCATGGAAAGCAAACATCTAATTTTTAAAGCCTCATACAGCTTGTGCCTATGCATCATTGTATTGTAGCATTAACCCTCTGGGGTCCGACCATTTTGGGACACTGTCAGAGGTTCTGACATGCTCTTACATTTGGTCTTTTTTCAGTTGCTTTAAAACATAATAATGGCAAGTGTCGCATACCACTGTGTTCAGTCACTGATATAAGTTCACAAAACCCATACTAAACATGTTTTAACAAGACTTTCCTAAACAGAATCTAGTAGTCTAGAGTTTTTTCTTTAAAATGATGTGACAATCATCCTGCCTACTGATTCACCTAAACCAATATATTGATTTAGAAATTGTAAGACACTTTTTGTTTAGAGTGGCTGTATGCGAGAAGGATTGATTGACAGCTAGCAAAGAAAGGCTCGCATAATGAGCTGCATAATGAGGCAGGAGTGAACTACAGTAAAGTATGTGAGGACAAATGTACATGTTTGTTTGAGGTTTATTAAGAAGTTAACAATATAATCAAAATAGAAATGAAGGTCAGTAGGACATTATCAGTTTATTTAGAAACGAACCATATTCAAAAAACGTAACTTGTATAAGAAACTGATAAACAACAGAGCTTTAAACTTCATGTGGCTCATGTTACCATATAACTTTATGTCCAAAGAGTGTGAATATGTTTTTCCACTTCATAGTTTTGTACTGATGAGAGGGATGCAGACCTGTAAGAGAGTTATGAACAGCTGTCAGCATAAATTGTCCACAGAAATACCCTTACATAAATAACTGATGGGTAAATGATAGCACTACATTCAGATAAACTATCATAAACTAAATTAGCATCTCAGATAAACATCTGCAATGATTAGTTATATAAAAAGCTGTTTTCAGATGACTGTTTTCAGATGCCCTTCCCCTTATCGTCTAGCTACTGTTTTAAACGCGTTTCTGTAAGCGAGTATGAACTTTAAATAAACATTGCAAATGGATGTGCGCGAGCTCGCGTCTCCGTGTAAACAACGCGGAGCTCATAATAAATTGGTGTCGCGTGTAAAGCGCAATGTATGGAATGCGTTGCATGTAAACAATATCATATTACAGCAGATCCCCCAGTGCAGCATTACTCAAAGTTGCCATGAAGGATACGAAAGTGAATAACTGCGTCTAACACTGTACAGCATGTAACAATGAAATCTGCCATTAAGTGATCACGCTTACTCGTTTGTAAATAAGCATGTAAACAAGGAATCATATTACAGCACACACTTAAAAGATACAGCAGTGCAGCGTTACTCAAAGTTGCCATGAAGGATATGAAAGTGAATAACTGTGTCTAACACTGTCTGTACAACATGTATCAATGAAATCCGCCATTACGTGAAATCACGCGCCCTCGTTTGTAAACAATGCGAAAGTTTTTAAATCCGAAGCGTGCCATCTGTTGAGGTTGCTTATGTAGGCTGAACTGCACAAGCCAAAGCCATAACATTAACATGATAGCAAATATAAATGAAGACAAATGACTTAGTTTCTTCAGGAATATATCCTTCTCCATTGCATCTTCCATTGTTCTTCTTCTTAGGTAACGTTAAACTTAGGAAAGTTCTTAGGAAACGCTTCTCTTCCTCAATGTCCAGACATAAATGAAGATATTCCTCACGTATAAAGTTTATAATCCAAACATGCGGTAAAGTCTTTAAATCTGATAAAACTTTACGCTTTGTTTATTATTGTTGGAACTGCTCGTCTCTTCATTACCATGTCAACAGACTGAGGGCGTGACCGCATTAGAGATAATGAGCTCAGCCAGGAAAAACGGTACTCTCTTTACTTCAATGCAGATTATATAAACAGGAAATATTTGTTTTTGGTTATAATTAGATTGTTTAAAAGTAGACATTTCAGGCTTTCTTTAGATATGTGTATCATGTTTGTGTGACGAGTATTCGCGGTGTTTCAACTGATTTTTGTAACGTGATTTGAGAGACACCTGGCGGAGACAGAAATGTCTGAATGCGCACCCTGTTTATTTTCTTTATTTAACAAAAACACAAAGATCTCTTGTTATTGTGAATGTACACTAATTAAAGAGAACCCTTCAGAGTTTCAAATGATGTCAAACACGTAAGTGTTTGATTATTAATGATGGAGTATTTTAAGTTGATTCTGCTATAATTGTCATGACACGGAAGGGTTGTAGAGACAGGACGCAAACGCAAGGTTCAAAATAAATAACATTTAATAATAAAAACACGAGGGCAGACATGGTGAAGGCAGGAACACAGGAACATTAACACAGGAACAGACAGGGTATCAATGACAATGATCCAGCAGTGAGCAAACAGAAGACAGAGGTATACAGTGGATATAAAAAGTCTACACACCCCTGTTAAAATTGCAGGTCTTTGTGATCTAAAAAATGAAAACAAAATGAATCACTCTGGAACCCGCTCCAACCCAACTCCGCACTTCCAACCCATACATCAAAGCTAACAACAACAAGAAAACTTTGGTGGTGAAAAAATGGCAAGTAAAGTTGTACAATAACCAGGCTGCACAAGTGTGCACACCATTAAACTAAAACTTAGTTTAGGCACCTTTAGATTTTATCACAGCATTCAATCTTAATGGGAATGTGTCAATCAATTTCACACTTTTTAATTTGCAATATTTTGCCATTTCTCCTTTCAAAAGCATTTTAAATCTGTCAAATTGGTTGGGTGTGTCCTGTGCACAGCCCTCTTCAGATCACCCTATAGATTTTGGATGGGATTTAGATCCGGACTCTTGCTGGGCCATTCCAAAACCTTGATCTTGTTTTGGTAAAGTCATTCCTTTGTTGATTAGATGTGTGCTTTCTGTCATTGTCATGCTGTGAGGTGAAATTTCTCTTCATCTTAAGTGTTTTGGCAGAAGCATTAAGGTTTTGGGCCAAAATTGACGGGTATTTGGAGCTATTCATTATTCCATACACCCTGATTAAAACCCCAGTTCCAGCTGAAGAAAAGCAGCCACAAAGTATGATGCTGTCACCTTCACGCTTTACTGTGGGCATGGTGTTCATTTGGTGATGTGATGTGGGTTTTATTGCACCAAATATATATTTTGGTATAACGGCCCAAGTTCAACTTTGGTCTCAATTGACTATAGTACATTATTCCACATGGATTAGTGATATAGAAATATTTGTTTTTACAAACTTTAGATGGACTTAATGATATTTTTGATTAAAAATGCAAATAGCCCAAACATGAAGAATTCAGGAGATTTTTGTCACATGTAGAGAGCAAGAAGTACTTGCCAGATATTGTTACAATTCTTTTAATGTTGCTGTAGGCCTCTCGGCAGCCTTCCTTACCATTTTTTTTTCCTGGTTTTCTCATAAATTTTAGGTTGGATGCCTGGTCTTAGTAATGTCAATGTTGTGCCATATTTTCTCCACTTGTGGATTATTGTTTTTACAGTATTCCATGGTATATTCAGTGTCTTGGAAATGTTTTTAACCCTCTGTTGATTGATATTTTTCAACAATGGGATCATGTACCTGCTGAGTAAGCTCTACACAGACAATGGCTTTTTCAGTGGGATGATACACAAAAAAAATCCTTTAGGTCCAGGCACACTTCATTAATAGTTAAAAACTTATTTTAATTGATGAGAGGTATGTACTACTTCATATTTAACTTATGTCTAAATGTGATTGGTTGCTTTTGAACACTGCCACAATCACTATTGTAAAAGGGTGTGCACACTTATGCAACCTGGTTATTGTACAACTTTACTTGCCATTTATTCACCACAAAATTATTCTTAATGTTAATTACTTTAATATATAGGTTTGAAGTAGGGAATTAAGTTGGAACAGGTTCCAAAATTATTCATCTTGGTTTCATTTTATAAATCACAAAAACATGCAATTTAAACAGGGGTGTGTAGACTTTTTATATCCACTGTATATACACACACAGACTAAATGACAAACAGGTGTGATGAGGCAGGTAATTAATCAATGAATGTCCAGGTGATAACAATCGGAACAGAGACAAGACATGACACGGATTAACCGTGACAATAATAAGGAGAAAACACGTCAAAACGCATCCCCGCGTTTTTGGACCCCTGGGGGTTAAAATAACAAACTTGAAAGCACATTGACAAAACTGTAGGCTACATCACCTTTAAACGTTTATTGTGTCTGTCAGCACAGTTCCATGAGACCCATTCTGTCTTAATGAGTGGGATGTTTTCAGAAAAAAAGTAGCCTACATTTATCCCTCGTCTAGCGATTTAAATATACTAATTAAACAAATAAAATAATCGTTATTTGTACGTTTTCTGAGAGTGAAATAGAACCTAATACTACTCATACATCCACATGTCTGACATCTTGGTTTCGGTTTAAAAACATGCAGGAATTTGAAAATAAAATGCAGGACTTGCTTGATGTTTAAAGAGATATTAAGGGAGATAAAGTTCGGGAACTGATTTATGTAAAAAAGTTATTAAGATCAACAAGACTCACGCTGACTTATAGATCTGAAACGCAACGCAGAGACACACAAGAGCGCGGTCTATATACACGCAATAGTTCAAAAACATCTGTTTTGACAAGAATTTACAAAAGCATAATAAGCATTACAACAAACTTGCTGAGCTCATTATTATCTATGTCCATACAGCATTTGCGCCAACATATCGAATTGTTTAATAAAAAAACTCTCTGATTAATCTTCACCTAAATAAATAAATAATCAGATATTCCTTTACAATTTTAAATAACAGTATTCTCTATTATTTAAAAATCAGTTTTGACTTAGTTCAGAACAAGCAACATGATTTTAAACAATAAGGTAATTAGAAAGATTTAATCCAATGTTTTAGTTGTTATTTGCTTACTTTATTTTAATTGCAATTCATGTCATAGTAATCTTCAGTTTAAATTTAGTTTTTAAAATTTTAAATTTTCATATTTTATCTATTTACTTATTTATTTTATATTCACCTAGATTGACCATAAAGCTTGCTTCGACTAGAAGTAATTAAAAGATCATCTACCGGAGTCACACAGAGATATTCATGAATATTTTATTATCAGAGTGCAGCATTTTATCAAGTTTTTTTTTGGTCTTGTGTAATTAAATAAAACGAAAAAAAACTAAAAGGGTATTTTTTACGTCTGGGTTTAAAGAAGTTTGATATTAGCAGTGTTTTTAAGATTTTAAACTACTTCCAAAACAGCTCGCGTCTCTAAATAAGGGACGCGCAGAAAATGTCACTCATGTCATTTTATAGATTGCACTCATTCACTTCATACACATTTCGTGCTTTAAGGGGTTTATAATTTAGAACTGTTCCAGTAAACACGTGATTATGTCTGGCCGAATATTTTCTCTGTTTTTCGGATGAATTCGTTTTGAACCCATTATCCGTGCCCTTCCGAATAACGTATTCGGCTTTGGGCACATCCCTATTGCTTTCGTCAATGAAAAGTATGACGAAATATAGTCGTCAACTGATCTTTTTCACGTGATGAAAACGAGACGAGACGCAAAGAAAATACTGGTGATGTGACGATGACTATAATAAAATGTATACTGCAATATTGTTGACGAATAAAAACGAGACTAAAAGTGGTTTACAAAATAAAAATAAAGAAAGCGGAGAAAAGGGGGTGGTTACAGAGGTGAAGCGGAGTTGGTCCACACGCCTTGCTCGTGCACCTAAAAATCCTTTCCCTTTTACGGACACGACTCTTCATGGCAGTCGCTGTTGAAGATAAACACATTTCCACTAAATGCTGCACAAAATGCTTTCACTATACGAGAAAAGCTGTAGCCACGCGGCGATTCCGACCAGGAAGACGCAGCATTCTGGCTCCAAATGTAAAAGAAAAGTCCAAAATAAATCTCGTGCATCACTATCAGGTCAGTTCAACAAGCCTGTTAAAATGTATAGCTTTGATTGCTGACACCACACCACATAACAATGTACAAATTTATATCATGTATTTGTTTAAATAACATTGTGCTGCTTTGCGTTTTGAAACATTGTAAAGATATCTATGCTAAAGACATTCGTTGTTTTGTATATGCTTAATAACTACACTTTTTATTATTTAAATGAACAAAACATACTTAGCTGAATACTTGAGTATTAAATCAATCAAACACCTGTACTATTGAGAACATAACCATACATACCAACTTTGCTTTTCTTAATAGACATCTGCTGTTTTCTTAAAGCCAGTGCTTCTCAATTATTTTCTGTCACGCCCCCCCCCCCTAGGAAGAGGTAAACAATATATATCGATCAACTTACAACAAAGAATAACTTTATTAACATTGTTTTTTAGTCTGTAACAGAAAATACTTAAAATGCATCAATTTGCCTGAAAAAAAAAATCAATCCTTATTTAAAGTATAATATTTTTTGACCATTTGATACTGAAAAATTAAATATAATCAATAAATAATAATAGAAAACACAAGCGGCTTATCAGCGTGATTGGGGTGTAATGTCTTTAAAAATCACTTCCTGAAAAAGTATTTTCCCTGGGGGTCCCGCCCCACTATTTGAGAAGCACTGCTTAAAGCTGACTTTTAATTTACTTACAAGAAAAACATTTAGTAATTCTCCAAAATTGCTTGGATTTATACTGACATTTACAGTTTTTTTTTATTCGCTTTGGTACTATTTTTACAAGTATGTGGCCGTACAACTGTTAGTACACAACTCAAAGCAGATCATCAAAAAGTCATTTTTTTCAAACATGTAATCACATGTTCAATTGACTTAGTACAACACACAAAATTACACATTCACTTTTTCACCACACTTAATCATTGTGTCATCAAAGAAATACCTTTCATTTGAAGTAATTGTCTTTCACAATGCAATGCTCACAATACTTTTGATATACTTCTCATCTCATTTGCGTAAATACATTTGACCATCACTAAATCCAACTGATCTTAATGGTTAATCACTGAATCATTTGGTAAACCTATACATTTTCATTTCAGCAATATACAGTATATGGATTTTGAGAACTACAGAAATAAAATGTGTTTGTACAAACATATAAATTATGTGTAACCACACAAGATAAAATACTCTTTTTTAGCTAATTGATTTTACATAGTGGTAACCACAGTTGGTCATTACAGTAGATATGAAGAGTTTGGTTCCAAAACGCGATAAACGCCATTTAAAAAAAAAATGAGTTACTGCCAAAATCAGTATTATATCAGGTCAGTATTTAAAAGTAAATAATTAATTTTACGCAAAATCCAATATCGCCGTGTTATTCTGTCATCTTTTCTCCCTTTTTTCCCAAAATGCGATAAACGCCACTCCTCCTTTTTTACAGAACGCAATAAATCCATTCCAGAAATTACAGCGGACCATTCACACAATGTAAACAAACATGGCAGTACACCGAGTCCTAGTTTTCCTCATATACTTTGTACTTCGTGATCAACAAACAAAACAAAATAATACTTTAATGGCATTGATAAACCTGTGGTTGTTTTCTGTGACGGGAAAGATTGTCATCAACATCTAATAATTTACGCAAAGCACTCAGGAGACTGGTGCTTATCTCCCGACAGCATCAAGTTTCTCAAGCTAACACATTGACCCCAGGGGATCTTATGAATAAATTTACATTATTTTACTCAAAGTCAACGAAAATCGAGCAGGACCAAAACATTTTACAGCTGATCGCTGTGAAAAATGCTAAGCAACGGTGTCAAGTAAAACCGATGACAGTGACAGTGATCTTAATATGACAAAGTAAGTGTTTTGATTAATGCCATTAATGTTTATTTTTTATCAGTGTATATCACTGTTCAACTAAATGAATATATCATGGCAAAGATGAATGCACATTTATACATTGATTGAATAGATTTATAGCATTTTGAAAAAAAGTCATATATTTATTGCATTTTGTGGAAAAAAATAATTCGTTTTTATAATAAATCTTTGAAAATCAAGTTATGGATTTGAATTTTTTATGTTTTTATAACCTAAAGATGCTTTGTGAAAGTTTGTAACAGAAAATAGTGGTTTTCATCTTGTCACTTTCTTGGTATAGAAAACACATTTTTACCGAAATTTGTCAAAATGGATTTATTGCGTTTTGGAACCAAACTCTTCATATATTGTAAAAGTGGGGGTGTAAACACTGGCAATTTCTTTTAACATGGAGCAGGACAGACAGCAAGGAATAAGACGATCTTGTGGACAAGGGATCCATCAGAGAGGTGGGTATGGGCACCCACAGAGAGGTCAAAGAGGTGGACGAAAATCTACGGCCAAATGCTCAAGACAGGCTTGATCCAAATTACTGTAATGTTATGTGTGCACCAAATATTATGTTTTGTTTTCATTAAGTTACATTATATAAAGTATACCTATGTTACAATTATATCTTAAAGGACAAGTTCGGTATTTTACACTTAAAGCCCTGTTTTCAGATTGTTTATGATGAAATAGAACGGTTTTGACTGAAATTTCGACATATGCGGCTGCCCAGAGAATGTTTGGGTGTTGTGTTTCAGCTCCTACCTTTAGAATGGGTTTAATGGTGCACTGGAACAATCCTTCTAAAATGCATTAAACTTTCGTTTACAAAGACGTGAAACTCACCGAGTGGTCAGGGGTGTTCACTGGTATGCTCACACAAAAATCGCTGCAAAATACGCATTCCAACAGGTTTTATCGTAGTTTTTGCCAACTCCATTGACTTGTATTAGATGTGCTGTGAGGTACGGTATTACTCCGCGCCGGGAACTTTGTTTCTATTCCTGCAATTGGCAATGATGGATTAGCGCCACCAACTGGGCTGGAGTATCTATTATTCAAGCTCTAAGCGGAAGAATGTACGGGTGTGGGTAGGGCTGCACGATTACAGGAAAAATGATGATCACGATTGTTTTGCTCAAACTTTTGATCGCGATTAAAAATTACGATCATTTCTTATTTACTTCAGTATTTTTATTACACTTTACAGCCATGTATATAATATTATATACATTTTATAGGCCTATATTATAAAATATTTTATTGTTTTATAATATTCACAGCTCAAATTGTCTTAGATGTTTTTAAAACATTTTAAATAATTCCGCAAAATTCTGCATAGATTTTACAAAAGAAATCCGCAGAAATAAAAAAAAAATCCTTACACAGATTCCTTACAGCTGTACTACTATTGCATTTAAAGCAGTTCAGTTTTTTGCTTGATTCTAGACTGTCTGTTTTGTGCTTGGTCTTTAATCATTACAGTTTTTTTCGATTGCTAAACGACAGTGGGCACAACTGGAGCTACATGTGCAAAACTCTAACTACAGTCTGCAATACCAAAAGTCACCTGAGCTAAACTGTACATATCACCTGCAAAACTCACTTCAAGAAACACAACTGTAAACACATGACTCAAAACAGCTCAGTGCAGCCAAACACTAAACACAACCCTCAATGAGATAACACACACTGTCACTCACAACACACTGAGAGGAAAAACACTAACATCAAACACCAATACACAAAATACTAACTTTTTATCTTACAGATTGAACAATTTCAGTGACTTCATACAAAGTAATGTTTTCTTCAAATAATTATTTATTTATTGATTGATTTATCACATGATTTATTTAAATTTTTAGAACAGAACAATTCTTTAAGGTAAATGAAAATTTGCAGTTTGCTTCAATAGTTTGGAATTACAGTAATGAGAAAAAAGGTAGAAACTAAAAGTACATAATGTAATTCATATATGAAACATTTTTTTTATAATTGAGTAGCTAATCGTGCCTCTCTCTAGCATCAGGCCACTACATGCCACCCTTCTCCCTCCACGAACCCGTCTTCCTTGTCCCATTTCCAAAATTAGTTTTTCTGAGCTCTACATATATATATATATATATATATATATATATATATATATCATATTTATATATATATATCATATTTATATATATATCATATATATATATATATATATATATATATATATATATATATATATATATATATATCATATTTATATGAAAGGTAATATTTATATATATGAAATATATATATAAAATTGGAATTTATATTTACATGAAATTGCAGTCAGCAGTGTTTGAAAGGCACAAGACTGAAATCAATTCTGTTTTGAATGTTTGGTTCACAGTTTTGACAGCAGTGTGTTAGCATTTGAACAAAGTGCTGTAAATCCACAGTGTTGTGCAGGTTGTGGTTAAAGTCATGGGATAAGTGTGTAGAGTTTTGAAAACTGTGTTCAAGCAATGAAAAACGAACTAGAGTTTGGTCCACATGAACTGCTGCTGTGCAGACTGTAGTTAGAGTTTTGCACATGCGACTTCAGTTGTGCCCACTGTCGTTTAGCAATCGAAAAAAACTGTAATCGCGACGATTGTCATTAATTAATCGTGGGGCACGCATATCGTTATCATGATAAAAATATGATTAATCGTGCAGCCCTAGGTGTGGGGCGTTTGGAAAAAAAGGTCCACAAGTTAACAACGAATGCTAAAACAGCTGTTGGAAAGCATCTTTTAATGCGATTTTTGTGTGAGCATATCATTGAACACCCCTGACCACTCGATAAGTTTCACGTCTTTGTAAACGAAAGTTTAATGCATTTTAGAAAGGATTGTTCCAGTGCACCATTAAACCCATTGTAAAGGTAGGAGCTGAAACACAAACACCCAAAAATTCTCGGGGCAGCCGCAAATGTCGAAATTTCAGTCAAAACCGTTCTATTTCATCATAAACAATCTGAAAACAGGGCTTTAAATGTAAAATACCGAACTTGTCCTTTAAAAATAAAAACTACTGTAATTTGCTCAAATGATTATAGAGGATGTCTTCATTGATCCTTCACTTGATTACACATATGGATATTTTGGAAATTATAGATTATGTAAGTAATGTAAGTGTCTTGCCTAATGTGAAACTGTGTACAGTAATATGTATTTTATAGTACTGTAGCATATTTATTTCAGCACTTTTAAAGGTTCTCTAAGCGAATCTGTGTGTTGATTTTTGAAATGTGTTTTCAAACAAACTGAGCGTAGTTAACTCCTCCCCCTCCCTTCCGTGCTTTCATGAACGCGCCCAAACCCAACCCCCAAATCCTTCTTGGCATTTATTGGTTAGAACACTTTGTTATGGTTTCTGGTGTAGGTTTGGCCAGTTTGTTATTATTGCAGTTTGTGGAGGCTGGGCTGTCTACAGAGATCGCGTTTTTCTAGAGATCATACCGTTGTGTTTTGGTGGTTAAACCAAATATTCTCATTACATATTACAATAATCTTGTATTTGAAACAATGATTTTGTGGACTGAAAACATGTGCAACTTACTGAAAGCATTACATCAGGTTTTGAAAGAATGACTAGCTGCGGTACAAGTGTGATCAGTTTGGATTTTTGTACTAAGAGGTTTGAAAATGTACACCTTACTTGTGAAAATAGTACCAAAGCGAATAAAGAAAGATCAGCTTTGTCACATTAGATTAAGCCAAAGTCCATTAGCTACACAGGTACAGATGTAGAAATATAAACTATAATATATAATTGCATATTTGTATGATTGTAGTATGTGCTGCTGTCAAAATACAATTATAAATGTTAACAATAGCATATTTCTATTCTCACACATACTATAGTTGTGTGTGACCCATTTGATCCTGTGTGTGTGTGTGTGTGTGTGTGTGTGTGTGTGTGTGTGTGTGTGTGTGTGTGTCACAGAGTGACTTTTAGGGCGGAACCAAAGTTGTGAGGGAAAGTTCCGCCCGGACTGAATTCCCCAAACACCGTCACTTCCTGGTAACCCTGGGCAACCGAAATCAGGCCGAATTCACAGCAGGTGAGAGGAATGACGTGGCGATTGCTGCCCGGGCGTCTCAAGGGATGTATAGGGTACAAAAGGAGCAGTGGAGATGTAGAAAGACGGACATTGTTGGGGAAGAAGCGCCACGGGCGAAGCGGTGAGTTAAGCACCCGGAAATAACAGGACGAGTGAGGCTCTGGAGGATTTTCGGCTGTGTACTGTAAAGGAGGGGAAGCCGATGAGTAATCAGGGTGAGCAACGTAAATACAAACAAGGAAATCTACTTGCCTTTGTGTGTGTGTTGTGTTAAAGACACAGAGAAGGAAAACAGCCTGGGTGAAGCCGCGGCGGAATTGTGGAACATCCGGTAAGCGGACAATGGAGAGAGGGAGACGAATATCAACACAGACCGTGAGTAAAGCGGCTCTCGATGCTTGCCATAATCTCTTGATTGGGCTTTATTAATACAAAGCACAGCTGTTGTTGAGACCTGACCTCTGTGTGTGAGGACACCAGTGGAGGAGTTGAAGCGGCAGATTGGGCCTCGTGGTTTTGCGGGCCTGATCGACTGGCCGAATATTGTGTGAGTACAGCCGATCCAAGTTTCCCCTCAGGACGGGCCTCAACCCGGTGGAGAGTGCAGACCTTATTGAATCACTGGAGTGTGTGTGGAGTGCTGTGGGTGAGCTTTTACCTTGACGTGTGTGCACTTAAAGCTTTGCAGTGCTGTGCCGTCTCTTTCTGCTGTCTGTACTCACTCACAGGTCCGGGGAGCACCTGTTGGAACGAGTGAGAGCTGTGGTCACCAGTAGTCGCCCATAACCTTATGACCGCCCGCTGCCAGTCTTGGCCCTGAGGTGTATGAGTCCATCGATGAGGTACTCTACAGCGTTATAGTTAACTCACCTTGTATGGCAAGCCAAAAAGTAAGAAGATCATAACGACAAACGATACTTATCTGTACTCAGAGCTAAAGCTAACTCACCTTGTATGGCCAGCCTAAAAGTAAGAAGATCATAACGACGAACGATACTTATCTGTACTCAGAGCTAAAGCTAACTCACCTTGTATGGCAAGCCTAGAAGTAAGAAGATCATAACGACGAACGATACTTACCTGTACCTAGAGCTAAAAGCTAATTCGCCTTGCACGTCTGAGAGCCTAGAGTGAAAGAATACGTCGACGAACGATACTTACCTGTACCTAGAGCTAAAGCTAACTCACCTTGCACGTTTGGAGAGCCTAGAGTGGAAGAATACGTCAACGAACGATACTTACCTGTACCCAGAGCAAAAGCTAACTCACCTTGCACATTCAGAGAGCCTAGAGTGGAAGAATACGGCGACGAACGATACTTACCTGTACCTAGAGCTAAAGCTAACTCACCTTGCACGTTCGGAGAGCCTAGAGTGAAAGAATACAGCGACGAACGATACTTACCTGTACCCAGAGCTAAAGCGAACTCACCTTGCACGTTCTGAGAGCCTAGAGTGAAAGAATACGGCGACGAACGATACTTACCTGTACCCAGAGCTAAAGCTAACTCACCTTGCACGTTCTGAGAGCCTAGAGTGAAAGAACACGGCGCCAAACGATACTTACCTGTACCCAGAGCTAAAGCTAACTCACCTTGTAGGTTCTGAGGGCCTAGAGTGAAGGAATACGGTGACGGACGATACTTACCTGTACCTAGAGCTAAAGCTAACTCACCTTGCACGTTTGGAGAGCCTAGAGTGAAAGAATACGGCGACGAATGATACTTACCTGTACCTAGAGCTAAAGCTAACTCACCTTGCACGTTCTGAGAGCCTACAGTGAAAGAATACAGCGACGAACGATACTTACCTGTACCCAGAGCTAAAGCGAACTCACCTTGCACGTTCTGAGAGCCTAGAGTGAAAGAATACGGCGACGAACGATACTTACCTGTACCCAGAGCTAAAGCTAACTCACCTTGCACGTTCTGAGAGCCTGGAGTGAAAGAACACGGCGCCAAACGATACTTACCTGTACCCAGAGCTAAAGCTAACTCACCTTGTAGGTTCTGAGGGCCTAGAGTGAAGGAATACGGTGACGAACGATACTTACCTGGACCCAGAGCCAAAGCTAATCCACCTTGCGTTGACAGAGACCTAGAGTGAAGGAAAATACAAACGATCCTCGCTACTTACCTGTCTATGTCTATGCATCCAGCAGGTTCCACGTAGAAGGGAAAGTACGGAACACAACACTCACCACAATTTGAGCAGGAGAACGAGGCCGCTGGAGACGGGCCCGAGGACGCTAGTGTACAATGGATTCAGGTAGTGCCGTTCACTTATTCCCCAAGAATTCATAGTGTTTCTCTGCCTTCAGGAAGAAGAGAAGGGCGCCACGGGATCAACAATAAAAGCACAGGAGGTATGACAGGGACGAAGGAGCTCCATCCTGTCCTTTCCCTGTGGGCACTTACCCTTGTTGGCTGGACTACTCGTCACTCCCCCTTCTCTTGACCCCCGTCTCTCCCTGGGGGAGAGAGAGAGAGACAATATTTTAGTTCCCCTTTCCCCTTCCCCGAAGTTATTTTTAATAATTTAAATAAAGTTGTTACATTTTATTCATCTTTCTCTCGTGTGTCTGGTCATTGGGGTACTTTTGGGACCTCCTCGAGGTGGAACCTAGGAAGGGGCGTGACTCACATAGTCTTTGGCCGCCTCGGCCTGTGACATGTGTGTGCGTGTACCCGGTAATTATCACGTTGTGGGGACCAATTGTCCCCACAAAGATAGGAATACCAGTGTTTTTGTGACCTTGTGGGGACATTTTGATGTCCCCATGAGGAAACAAGCTTATAAATCAAACAGAATGATGTTTCTTGAAAATGTGAAGTAGCAGAAAGTTTTCTGTGATGGTTGGGGTTAGGGAATGGGGTAGGTTAGGGGAATAGAATATACAGTTTGTACAGTAAAAATGCATTACGTCTATGGAATGTCCCCACAAAACATGGAAACCTGTGTGTGTGTGTGTTTGCTTAGACTACTTCTGTTTTGATTATGTAGACGTTTATGTAGACACTTACGAACAGTCAAGTCAGTCACTCAGAGGATAGTAAAATAAATATCTATTCAAATCAGAGCATCTTCCATGTCTGTAATGGATGTATTCTTGAGTCTATAAGGTAACAATAATATAAATTTTGTTTGAAATAAGTTTGGCTAAAAGAAAATATTGTTTTGTCTATACTACTTATACTATATGGGTTGTATAGAATCGCATTACTAAAAAGAGACTAAAATACAATTTCACTGACTAAAACTAGACTAAAATGTCATCAGTTTTTGTTGACTAAAACTAGACAAAAATAGTCATGTATAAGTCTGACTAAAATAAGACTAAAATGCCCAGACTTTTAGTCGACTAAAACTTGACTAGACTAAAAGACTATGAACGTGACTAAAACTAATAAAAACTAAAATGACAGCTTGACACCAACTAGACTAAAACTAAAATTAACACAGGCCGCCAAAAACAACACTAGTAAAGACACGGGGGTTGAACCGTTTGACTCGTGACTTAGAGTGTAATCATGAGTGGATGCCATTTTTCCTTAGCAACCATATACAGTACTCTAGCAACCAAATAAACAAAGCCTTAAATCTCTGCATCAGAACATCGTAGAGTCACAGGGTTTGGATTGTTTTACTCGTGACTGGGTGTATAATCATTCTTAGAAGATTTTGTCCCCCGAAATTTGCCACAGCAAGCACCACTTCACATTTTCTTCAGGAAATGTACCTATCTAGTTAGTGGTGCTTGCATTTATGCAAGGCATCACTATTATTATTGCTCATACTTATTTTGTTGACTTGACAAAGCCAACATACTGAAATTGTATTTAAACTTATTATTAGTGGTGCTTGCATTTATGCAAAGCATCACTATTATTATTGCTCAGCGATATTATTAGTGGTGCTTGCATTTATGCAAAGCATCACTATTATTATTGCTCGGGATATTATTAGTGGTGCTTGCATTTATGCAAAGCATCACTATTATTATTGCTCATACTTATTATTAGTGGTGCTTGCATTTATGCAAAGCATCACTATTATTATTGCTCAGGGATATTATTATTATTAGTGGTGCTTGCATTTATGCAAAGCATCACTATTATTATTGCTCATACTTATTATTAGTGGTGCTTGCATTTATGCAAAGCATCACTATTATTATTGCTTTCGGTTATTATTAGTGGTGCTTGCATTTATGCAAAGCATCACTATTATTATTCCTCATACGTATTAGTGGTGCTTGCATTTATGCAAGGCATCACTATTATTATCTTGCATACTTATTAGTGGTGCTTGCATTTATGCAAGACATCACTATTATTATTGCTCATACTTATTAGTGGTGCCTGCATTTATGCAACCAAATATAAGCACCCTAGCAACAGAATAAACAAAACCTTATATCTCCGCATCAGAACATCGTAGAGACAAGGGGATTGGACGGTTTACTTTTGGCTTGGAGTATAATCATATATTGTCCCCAGAATCTTGCCACAGCAAGCACCACTTCACATTTTCTTCCGGAAATGTACCTATCTAGTTACTCTTCTTTTTCTGGACACTTTTTCGGCGCGTAACTCGTCCCGCACGATTTGTCGTAGTCCTGTGAAAGAGGGCTCAAATCGCCCAGATTATTGAGGAGAATTTTGTAGAAACATGTGAGTTACAACATTTGAAGAGGGTGGTAGACTCTGCAAGAACATACATCACATTGGGGTGTAAGCTGTACACCTGGGGTGTAAAAGGCTCCCAAAAGTGCCCAAATCAAAAGTCAATGGGCGAATATCCCATATACTAACATTGCGAAAAACTTTGACGGGTCATAGGTCCAAGCGAGGATTTCGTAGAAACATGTGGGTACCTCAACCTGGAGAGGGTGCTAGACTCTGTCAGGACGTACCCCACAATGGGGTGTAAGTTCACCCTAGCAACCATTTTGGGCACCCTAGCAACCTATCCCATAGATTGCCATTATAAAATGCCCAGATGGATATCTACACGCCACAGTGTCATAGAGACATGGGGGTGGGCTCATTTTACTCAGGCATCCAATCAGTCTCTTAAGATCCTTACTAAGGTATTAAGCCACTCCCCTAGCAACCACTTTTGAGCACCCTAGCAACATAAAATTCAAACAGTTATATCTCGCCAATAGAACATTGTAGCGATACGGGGGTTGGACCGTTTTACTTGTGACTCGGAGTGTAATCACTTGCCACATCATTGGCCACTCCCAAGCCACACCCCTAGCAACCAAATACAGTACCCTAGCAACAGAGTAAACAAAGCCTTATAACTCCGTATCTGAACATCGTACAGACACGGGGGTTGGACCATTTTACTCGTGACACGGAGGGTAATCACTAGTGGTTGCCAAGTGGAATTAAGCCACGCCCCTAGCAACCAAATATGAGTACCCTAGCAACGGAATAAACAAATTGTTATATCTCCACATCAGAAAATCGTAGAGACACGGGGGTTGGACCGTTTTACTCGTGACTCGGGGGTAATCACTAGTCAATGTTATTGTATCTGAGCTTATTATTAAGTTGGCTTGAGAAAGCCAACTTATTGAAATGCTATTTAAACTTATTATTAGTGGTGCTTGCATTTATGCAAACCATCACTATTATTATTGCTCAAATTATTATTAGTGGTGCTTGCATTTATGCAAAGCATCACTATTACTATTGCTCAGGGATATTATTAGTGGTGCTTGCATTTATGCAAAGCATCACTATTACTATTCCTCAGGGATATTATTAGTGGTGCTTGCATTTATGCAAAGCATCACTATTACTATTGCTCAGGGATATTATTAGTGGTGCTTGCATTTATGCAAAGCATCACTATTACTATTCCTCAGGGATATTATTATTAGTGGTGCTTGCATTTATGCAAGGCATCACTATTATTATTCCCCATACTTATTATAATTATTATTCTTATGTCTGGACACTTTTTCGGCGCGTAACTCGTCCCGCATGGTTTGCCGTAGTCCCATGAAAGAGGGCTCAAATCGACCGGATTATTGAGGAGAGGTGTGCTATGACTTTTATAAGCGATCGGGTGCAGGGTTTCCGAAAGGGGGGCGAAAAACCACCCAAAAAAATCCCATTGACTTAACATTGCGCCGAACTTTGACGGGTCATAGCTCTGCTCGAGGATTTTGTAGAAACATGTGGGTTACATTGTTTGAAGAGGGTGGTAGGCTCTGTAAGAACATACATGACATTGGGGTGTAAGCTGTACCCCTGGGGTGTAAGAGGCACCCAAAAATTCCCATTGACTTATAATGGGGCAGGAAACATGCCCATATAAGGGAATAAAACAGTTCCAGATGGGATATCTTTGCTTTACAGTGTCGTAGAGATAAGTGGGTGGGCTCATTTTACTCGGGCATCCAATCAGTCTCTCAGGATCATCCTAGAGCTATTAAGCCACGCCCCTAGCAACAATGTTGGGCACCCTAGCAACATCTCCCATAGACTGCCATTATAAAATGCCCAGATGGATATCTTCGCTTTACAATGTCGTAGAGACATGGGGGTGGGCTCATTTTACTCAGGCATCCAATCAGTCTCTCAGGATCCTTACATAGGTATTAAGCCACGCCCCTAGCAACCACTTTTGAGCACCCTAGCAACATAAAATTCAAACAGTTATATCTCGGCATCCGAACATCGTAGAGACACGGGGGTTGGACCGTTTGTCTCGTGACTCGGAGTGTAATCATTATGGGATGCCAATTTTTTCCCTAGCAACCAAATACAGTACCCTAGCAACAGAGTAAACAAAGCCTTATATCTCCGCATCAGAACATCGTAGAGACATGGGGGTTGGACCGTTTGACTCGTGACTCAGAGTGTAATCACTATGGGATGCCAATTTCCCCCTAGCAACCAAATACAGTACCCTAGCAACAGAGTAAACAAAGCCTTATATCTCCGCATCAGAACATCGTAGAGACACGGGGGTTGGACCGTTTGACTCGTGACTCGGAGGGTAATCACTAGTGGATGCCGTTTTTTCCCTAGCAACCAAATACAGTACCCTAGCAACAGAGTAAACAAAGCCTTATATCTCCGCATCGGAACATCGTAGAGACACGGGGGTTGGACCGTTTGACTCGTGACTCGGCGGGTAATCACTAGTGGATGCCGTTTTTTTCCCTAGCAACCAAATACAGTACCCTAGCAACAGAGTAAACAAAGCCTTATATCTCCGCATCAGAACATCGTAGAGACATGGGGGTTGGACCGTTTGACTCGTGACTCGGAGGGTAATCACTAGTGGATGCCGTTTTTTTCCCTAGCAACCCAATACAGTACCCTAGCAACAGAGTAAACAAAGCCTTATATCTCCGCATCAGAACATCGTAGAGACACGGGGGTTGGACCATTTGACTTGTGACTCGAAGGGTAATCACTAGTGGATGCCATTTTTTTCCCTAGCAACCAAATACAGTACCCTAGCAACAGAGTAAACAAAGCCTTATATCTCCGCATCAGAACATCGTAGAGAAACGGGGGTTGGACCGTTTGACTTGTGACTCGGCATGTAATCACTAGTGGATGCCAATTTTCCCCCTAGCAACCAAATACAGTACCCTAGCAACAGAGTAAACAAAGCCTTATATCTCCGCATCAGAACATCGTAGAGACACGGGGGTTGGACCATTTCACTTGTGACTCGGCATGTAATCATTAGTGGATGGCAATTTTTTCCCTAGCAACCAAATACAGTACCCTAGCAACAGAGTAAACAAAGTCTTATATCTCCGCATCAGAACATCATAGAGACACGGGAGTTGGATCTTTTTACTTTTGATTTGGAGTATAATCATATACTGTCGCCCGAAATTTGCCACGGCAAGCACCACTTCACATTTCCTTCAGGAAATGTACCTATCTAGTTATTATTATTATTCTTATGTCTGCACGTTTTTTCGGCGCGTAACTCGTCCCGCACGGTTTGCCGTAGTCCCATGAAAGAGGGCTCAAATCGACCGGTTTTTTGAAGAGATGGTGGCTATGACTTTTATAAGCGATCGGGTGCAGGATTTCCGAAAGGGGGGCGAAAAACCACCCGAAAAATCCCATTGACTTAACATTGCGCCCAACTTTGAAGGGTCATAGCTCTGCTCGAGGATTTTGTAGAAACATGTGTGTTACAACATTTGAAGAGTGTGGTAGGCTCTTTAAGAACATACATCACCATGGGGTATACCTTGTACCCCTGGGGTGTAAGAGGCACCCAAAAATGCCCAATGATAAGTCAATGGGCGAAAATCCCATAGACTTAACATTGCGAAAAATTTTGACGGGTCATAGGTCCGAGCAAGGATTTCGTAGAACCATGTGGGTCACAACATTTGAAGAGGGTGCTAGACTCTTTCAGGACGTCCCCCACAATGGGGTGTAAGGTTACCCTAGCAACCATTTTGGGCACCCTAGCAACCTATCCCATAGACTGCCATTATAAAATGCCCAGATGGATATCTTTGCACCACAGTGTCATAGAGACATGGGGGTGGGCTCATTTTACTCAGGCATCCAATCAGTCTCTCAGGATCCTTAAAGACTTACTAAGCCACGCCCCTAGCAACCACTTTTGAGCACCCTAGCAACATAAAATTCAAACAGTTATATCTCGGCATCAGAAAATCGTAGAGACACGGGGGTTGGACCGTTTTACTTGTGACTAGGGGTGTAACAATTGGGCACATAATTGGCCACTCCCAAGCCACGCCCCTAGCAACCAAATTTGACCACCCTAGCAACCGAATAAACAAAGCCTTATATCTCCGCATCAGAACATCGTAGAGACACGGGGGTTGGACCGTTTGACTCGTGACTCGGAGGGTAATCAGTAGTGGATGCCAATTTTTTCCCTAGCAACCAAATACAGTACCCTAGCAACAGAGTAAACAAAGCCTT
The DNA here is from genome assembly GCF_027580225.2 of Misgurnus anguillicaudatus. Taxonomy (NCBI): domain Eukaryota; kingdom Metazoa; phylum Chordata; class Actinopteri; order Cypriniformes; family Cobitidae; genus Misgurnus; species Misgurnus anguillicaudatus. The sequence continues at coordinate 2,304,405 of NC_073344.2, forward strand.
ATATCTCCGCATCAGAACATCGTAGAGACATGGGGTTTGGACCGTTTGACTCGTGACTCGGAGGGCAATCACTAGTGGATGCCATTTTTCCCCTAGCAACCAAATACAGTACCCTAGCAACAGAGTAAACAAAGCCTTATATCTTTGCATCAGAACATCGTAGAGACACGGGGGTTGGACCGTTTGACTCGTGACTCGAAGCGTAATCACTAGTGGATGCCATTTTTTCCCCTAGCAACCAAATACAGTACCCTAGCAACAGAGTAAACAAAGCCTTATATCTCCGCATCAGAACATCGTAGAGACACGGGGGTTGGACCGTTTTACTTTTGGCTTGGAGTATAATCATATATGGTCCCCAGAATTTTGCCACGGCAAGCACCACTCACATTTTCTTCAGGAAATGTACCTATCTAGTTATTATTATTATTATTATTAGTGGTGCTTGCATTTATGCAAAGCATCACTATTATTATTGCTCAAAGATATTATTAGTGGTGCTTGCATTTATGCAAAGCATCACTATTACTATTGTAAAAATTATTATTATTAGTGGTGCTTGCATTTATGCAAAGCATCACTATTATTATTGCTCAGGGATATTATTATTAGTGGTGCTTGCATTTATGCAAAGCATCACTATTACTATTGCTCAGGGATATTATTATTATTATTATTATTATTCTTATGTCTGCACGTTTTTTCGGCGCGTAACTCGTCCCGCACGGTTTGCCGTAGTCCCATGAAAGAGGGCTCAAATCGACCGGTTTATTGAAGAGATGGTGGCTATGACTTTTATAAGCGGTCGGGTGCAGAATTTCCGAAAGGGGGGCGAAAAACCACCCGAAAAATCCCATTGACTTAACATTGCGCCCAACTTTGACGGGTCATAGCTCCGCTCGAGGATTTTGTAGAAACATGTGGGTTACAACATTTGAAGAGGGTGGTAGGCTCTGTAAGAACATGGATAACAATGGGGTGTAAGTTGTACCCCTGGGGTGTAAGAGGTGCCCAAAAATGCCCAATGAAACGTCAATGGGGCAAAATCCCATAGACTTACCATTGCAAAAATTTTGACGGGTCATAGGTACGAGTGAGGATTTTGTAGAAACATGTGGGTTACTAAATTTAAAGAGGGTGGTAGGCTATGTAAGAACATACATGACATTGGGGTTTAAGTTGTACCCCTGGGGTGTAAGAGGCACCCGAAAATTCCCATTGAGGAAACATGCCCATATAAGGGAATAAAACAGTTCCAGATGGGATATCTTTGCTTGACAGTGTCGTAGAGATAAGTGGGTGGGCTCATTTCACTCAGGCATCCAATCAGTCTCTCAGGATCATCCCAGAGCTATTAAGCCACGCCCCTAGCAACCACTTTTGGGCACCCTAGCAACATCTTCCATAGACTGCCATTATAAAATGCCCAGATGGATATCTTTGCACCACAGTGTCATAGAGACATGGGGGTGGGCTCATTTTACTCAGGCATCCAATCAGTCTCTCAGGATCCTTACATAGGTATTAAGCCACGCCCCTAGCAACCACTTTTGAGAACCCTAGCAACATAAAATTCAAACAGTTATATCTCGGCATCCGAACATTGTAGAGACACGGGGGTTGGACCATTTGACTCGTGACTTAGAGTGTAATCATTATGGGATGCCAATTTTTTCCCTAGCAACCAAATACAGTACCCTAGCAACAGAGTAAACAAAGCCTTATATCTCCGCATCAGAACATCGTAGAGACACGGGGTTTGGACCGTTTGACTTGTGACTCGGAGTGTAATCATTATGGGATGCCAATTTTTTCCCTAGCAACCAAATACATTACCCTAGCAACAGAGTAAACAAAGCCTTATATCTCCGCATCAGAACATCGTAGAGACACGGGGGTTGGACCGTTTGACTTGTGACTCGGAGTGTAATCATTATGGGATGCCGATTTTTTCCCTAGCAACCAAATACAGTACCCTAGCAACAGAGTAAACAAAGCCTTATATCTCCGCATCAGAATATCGTAGAGACACGGGGGTTGGACCGTTTGACTCGTGACTCGGAGGTTAATCACTAGTGGATGCCAATTTTTTCCCTAGCAACCAAATACAGTACCCTAGCAACAGAGTAAACAAAGCCTTATATCTCCGCATCAGAACATCGTAGAGACACGGGGGTTGGACCGTTTTACATGTGACTCGGAGTGTAATCACTAGTGGATGCCAATTTTTTCCCTAGCAACCAAATACAGTACCCTAGCAACAGAGTAAACAAAGCCTTATATCTCCGCATCAGAACATCGTAGAGACACGGGGGTTGGACCGTTTGACTCGTGACTCGGAGTGTAATCATTATGGGATGTCAATTTTTTCCCTAGCAACCAAATACAGTACCCTAGCAACAGAGTAAACAAAGCCTTATATCTCCGCATCAGAACATCGTAGAGACACGGGGGTTGGACTGTTTGACTCGTGACTCGGAGTGTAATCAGTATGGGATGTCAATTTTTTCCCTCACAACCAAATACAGTACCCTAGCAACAAAGTCAACAAAGCCGTATATCTCCGCATCGGAACATCGTAGAGACACGGGGGTTGGACCGTTTGACTCGTGACTCAGAGTGGAATCACTATGGGATGCCAAATTTTTGCCTACCAACCAAATACAGTACCCTCGCAACGCACTAAACAAAGCATTATATCTCCGCATCGGAACATCGTAGAGACACGGGGGTTGGACCGTTTGACTCGTGACTCGGCATGTAATCACTAGTGGATGCCAATTTTTTCCCTAGCAACCAAATACTGTACCCTAGCAACAGTGTAAACAAAGCCTTATATCTCCGCATCAGAACATCGCAGAGACACAGGGGTTGGACCGTTTTACTCGTGACTCGGCATGTAATCACTAGTGGATGCCAATATTTTCCCTAGCAACCAAATACAGTACCCTAGCAACAGAGTAAACAAACCCTTATATCTCTGCATCAGAACATCGTAGAGACACGGGGGTTGGACCGTTTGACTTATGACTCGGAGAGTAATCACTAGTGGATGCCATTTTTTTCCCTAGCAACCAAATACAGTACCCTAGCAACAGAGTAAACAAAGCCTTATATCTCCGTATCAGAACATTGTAGAGACATGGGGTTTGGACCGTTTGACTCGTGACCCGGAGTGTAATCACTATTGGAAGTCAAATTTTTCCCTAGCAACCAAATACAGTACCCTAGCAACAGAGTAAACAAAGCCTTATATCTCCGCATCAGAACATCGTAGAGACACGGGGGTTGGACCGTTTGACTCGTGACTCAGAGTGTAATCACTATGGGATGTCAAATTTTTCCCTAGCAACCAAATACAGTACCCTAGCAACGGAATAAACAAAGCCTTATATCTTTTCATCAGAACATCGTAGAGACACGGGGGTTGGACCGTTTAACTCGTGACTGGGAGTGTAATCACGAGCGGATGCCAAATTTTTCCCTAGCAACCAAATACAGTACCCTAGCAACCGGATAAACACAGCCTTATATCTCCGCATCAGAACATCGTAGAGACACCGGGGTTGGACCGTTTGATTCCTGACTGGGCGTGTAATCACTATGGGATGTCAATTTTTTCTCTAGCAACCAAATACAGTACCCTAGCAACGGAATAAACAAAGCCTTATATCTCTTCATCAGAACATCGTAGAGACACGGGGGTTGGACCGTTTGACTCGTGACTGGGAGTGTAATCACGAGCGGATGCCAAATTTTTCCCTAGCAACCAAATACAGTACCTTAGCAACAGAGTAAACAAAGCCTTATATCTCCGCATCAGAACATCGTAGAGACACAGTGGTTGGACCGTTTGACTCGTGACTCAGAGTGTAATCACTATGGGATGTCAATTTTTCCCTAGCAACCAAATAAAGTACCTTAGCAACAGAGTAAACAAAGCCTTATATCTCCGCATCAGAACATCGTAGAGACACGGGGGTTGGACCGATTGACTCGTGACTCAGAGTGTAATCACTATGGAATGTCAAATTTTTCCCTAGCAACCAAATACAGTACCCTAGCAACGGAATAAACAAAGCCTTATATCTTTTCATCAGAACATCGTAGAGACACGGGGGTTGGACCGTTTAACTCGTGACTGGGAGTGTAATCACTATGGGATGTCAATTTTTTCTCTAGCAACCAAATACAGTACCCTAGCAACCGGATAAACACAGCCTTATATCTCCGCATCAGAACATCGTAGAGACACCGGGGTTGGACCGTTTGATTCCTGACTGGGCGTGTAATCACTATGGGATGTCAATTTTTTCTCTAGCAACCAAATACAGTACCCTAGCAACGGAATAAACAAAGCCTTATATCTCTTCATCAGAACATCGTAGAGACACGGGGGTTGGACCGTTTGACTCGTGACTGGGAGTGTAATCACGAGCGGATGCCAAATTTTTCCCTAGCAACCAAATACAGTACCTTAGCAACAGAGTAAACAAAGCCTTATATCTCCGCATCAGAACATCGTAGAGACACAGTGGTTGGACCGTTTGACTCGTGACTCAGAGTGTAATCACTATGGGATGTCAATTTTTCCCTAGCAACCAAATAAAGTACCTTAGCAACAGAGTAAACAAAGCCTTATATCTCTGCATCAGAACATCGTAGAGACACGGGGGTTGGACCGTTTGACTCGTGACTCAGAGTGTAATCACTATGGGATGTCAATTTTTTCCCTAGCAACCAAATACAGTAACCTAGCAACGGAATAAACAAAGCCTTATATCTCTTCATCAGAACATCGTAGAGACACGGGGGTTGGACCGTTTGACTCGTGACTGGGAGTGTAATCACGAGCGGATGCCAAATTTTTCCCTAGCAACCAAATACAGTACCTTAGCAACAGAGTAAACAAAGCCTTATATCTCCGCATCAGAACATCGTAGAGACACAGGGGTTGGACCGTTTGACTCGTGACTCAGAGTGTAATCACTATGGGATGTCAATTTTTCCCTAGCAACCAAATAAAGTACCTTAGCAACAGAGTAAACAAAGCCTTATATCTCTGCATCAGAACATCGTAGAGACACGGGGGTTGGACCGTTTGACTCGTGACTCAGAGTGTAATCACTATGGGATGTCAATTTTTTCCCTAGCAACCAAATACAGTACCCTAGCAACCGGATAAACAAAGCCTTATATCTCCGCATCAGAACATCATAGAGACATGGGGGTTGGATTGTTTTACTTGTGGCTTGGAGTATAATCATATATTGTCCCCAGAATTTTGCCACGGCAAGCACCACTTCACATTTTCTTCAGGAAATGTACCTATCTAGTTATTATTATTCTTATGTCTGCACGTTTTTTCGGCGCGTAACTCGTCCCGCACGGTTTGCCGTAGTCCCATGAAGGAGGGCTCAAATCGACCGGTATATTGAAGAGATGGTGGCTATGACTTTTATAAGGGATCGGGTGCAGGATTTCTGAAAGGGGGGCGAAAAACCACCCGAAAAATCCCATTGACTTAACATTGCGCCCAACTTTGACGAGTCATAGCTCCGCTCGAGGATTTTATAGAAACATGTGGGTTACAACATTTGAAGAGGGTGGTAGGCTCTGTAAGAACATGGATAACAATGGGGTGTAAGTTGTACCCCTGGGGTGTAAGAGGTGCCCAAAAATGCCCAATGAAAAGTCAATGGAGCAAAATCCCATAGACTTACCATTGCAAAAATTTTGACGGGTCATAGGTACGAGTTAGGATTTTGTAGAAACATGTGGGTTACTAAATTTAAAGAGGGTGGTAGGCTATGTAAGAACATACATGACATTGGGGTTTAAGTTGTACCCCTGGGGTGTAAGAGGCACCCGAAAATTCCCATTGAGGAAACATGCCCATATAAGGGAATAAAACAGTTCCAGATGGGATATCTTTGCTTTACAGTGTCGTAGAGATAAGTGGGTGGGCTCATTTCACTCAGGCATCCAATCAGTCTCTCAGGATCATCCCAGAGCTATTAAGCCACGCCCATAGCAACCACTTTTGGACACCCTAGCAACATCTCCCATAGACTGCCATTATAAAATGCCCAGATGGATATCTTTGCACCACAGTGTCATAGAGACATGGGGGTGGGCTCATTTTACTCAGGCATCCAATCAGTCTCTCAGGATCCTTAAAGACTTACTAAGCCACGCCCCTAGCAACCACTTTTGAGCACCCTAGCAACATAAAATTCAAACAGTTATATCTCGGAATCAGAACATCGTAGAGACACGGGGGTTGGACCGTTTTACTTGTGTCTAGGGGTGTAACAATTGGGCACATAATTGGCCACTCCCAAGCCACGCCCCTAGCAACCAAATTTGAGCACCCTAGCAACCGAATAAACTAAGCCTTATATCTCCGCATCAGAACATCGTAGAGACACGGGGGTTGGACCGTTTTACTTGTGACTAGGGGTGTAACAATTGGGCACATAATTGGCCACTCCCAAACCACGCCCCTAGCAACCAAATTTGAGCACCCTAGCAACCGAATAAACTAAGCCTTATATCTCCGCATCAGAACATCGTAGAGACACGGGGGTTGGACCGTTTGACTCGTGACTTGGAGGGTAATCAGTAATGGATGCCAATTTTTCCCTAGCAACCAAATACAGTACCCTAGCAACAGAGTAAACAAAGCCTTATATCTCCGCATCAGAACATCGTAGAGACATGGGGTTTGGACCGTTTGACTCGTGACTCGTAGGGTAATCACTAGTGGATGCCATTTTTTTCCCTAGCAACCAAATACAGTACCCTAGCAACAGAGTAAACAAAGCCTTATATCTCCGCATCAGAACATCGTAGAGACACGGGGGTTGGACCGTTTGACTCGTGACTCGGCGGGTAATCACTAGTGGATGCCATTTTTTTCCCTAGCAACCAAATACAGTACCCTAGCAACAGAGTAAACAAAGCCTTATATCTCCGCATCAGAACATCGTAGAGACATAGGGTTTGGACCGTTTGACTCGTGACTCGGAGGGTAATCACTAGTGGATGCCATTTTTTTCCCTAGCAACCAAATACAGTACCCTAGCAACAGAGTAAACAAAGCCTTATATCTCCGCATCAGAACATCGTAGAGACACGGGGGTTGGACCGTTTGACTCGTGACTCGGCGGGTAATTACTAGTGGATGCCATTTTTTCCCCTAGCAACCAAATACAGTACCCTAGCAACAGAGTAAACAAAGCCTTATATCTCCGCATCAGAACATCGTAGAGACACGGGGGTTGGACCGTTTGACTTGTGACTCGGCGGGTAATCACTAGTGGATGCCATTTTTTCCCTAGCAACCAAATACAGTACCCTAGCAACAGAGTAAACAAAGCCTTATATCTCCGCATCAGAACATCGTAGAGACACGGGGGTTGGACCGTTTGACTCGTGACTCGGCGGGTAATCACTAGTGGATGCCATTTTTTTCCCTAGCAACCAAATACAGTACCCTAGCAACAGAGTAAACAAAGCCTTATATCTCCGCATCAGAACATCGTAAAGACATAGGGTTTGGACCGTTTGACTCGTGACTCGGAGGGTAATCACTAGTGGATGCCATTTTTTTCCCTAGCAACCAAATACAGTACCCTAGCAACAGAGTAAACAAAGCCTTATATCTCCGCATCAGAACATCGTAGAGACACGGGGGTTGGACCGTTTGACTCGTGACTCGGCGGGTAATTACTAGTGGATGCCATTTTTTCCCCTAGCAACCAAATACAGTACCCTAGCAACAGAGTAAACAAAGCCTTATATCTCCGCATCAGAACATCGTAGAGACACGGGGGTTGGACCGTTTGACTTGTGACTCGGCGGGTAATCACTAGTGGATGCCATTTTTTCCCTAGCAACCAAATACAGTACCCTAGCAACAGAGTAAACAAAGCCTTATATCTCCGCATCAGAACATCGTAGAGACACGGGGGTTGGACCGTTTGACTTGTGACTCGGCGGGTAATCACTAGTGGATGCCAATTTTTTCCCTAGCAACCAAATACAGTACCCTAGCAACAGAGTAAACAAAGCCTTATATCTCCGCATCAGAACATTGTACAGACACGGGGGTTGGACCGTTTGACTCGTGACTCGGAGGGTAATCACTAATGGATGGCAATTTTTTCCCTAGCAACCAAATTCAGTACCCTAGCAACCAGATAAACATAGCCCTATATCTCAGCATCAGAACATCGTAGAGACACCGGAGTTGGATCGTTTTACTTTTGGCTTGGAGTATAATCATATATGTTACCCAGAATTTTGCCACGGCAAGCACCACTTCACATTTTCTTCAGGAAATGTACCTATCTAGTTATTATTATTATTATTATTCTTATGTCTGCACGTTTTTTCGGCGCGTAACTCGTCCCGCACGGTTTGCCGTAGTCCCATGAAAGAGGGCTCAAATCGACCGGTTTATTGAAGAGATGGTGGCTATGACTTTTATAAGCGGTCGGGGGCAGAATTTCCGAAAGGGGGGCGAAAAACCACCCGAAAAATCCCATTGACTTAACATTGCGCCCAACTTTGACGAGCTATAGCTCCGCTCGAGGATTTTGTAGAAATATGTGGGTTACAACATTTGAAGAGTGTGGTAGGCTCTTTAAGAACATACATCACAATGGGGTGTAAGCTGTACCCCAGGGGTGTAAGAGGCACCCGAAATTTCCCATTCAAAGTCAATGGGCGAAAATCCCATAGACTTAACATTGCGAAAAACTTTGACGGGTCATAGGTCCGAGCGAGGATTTCGTAGAAACATGTGGGTCACAACATTTGAAGAGGGTGCTAGACTCTTTCAGGACGTACCCCACAATGGGGTGTAAGGTTACCCTAGCAACCATTTTGGGCACCCTAGCAACCTATCCCATAGACTGCCATTATAAAATGCCTAGATGGATATCTTTGCACCACAGTGTCACAGAGACATGGGGGTGGGCTCATTTTACTCAGGCATCCAATCACTCTCTCAGGATCCTTGAATACTTACTAAGCCACGCCCCTAGCAACCACTTTTGAGCACCCTAGCAACATAAAATTCAAACAGTTATATCTCGGCATCAGAACATCGTAGAGACACGGGGGTTTGACCGTTTTACTTATGACTAGGGGTGTAACAATTGGGCACATCAATGGCCACTCCCAAGCCACGCCCCTAGCAACCAAATTTGAGAACCCTAGCAACCGAATAAACAAAGCCTTATATCTCCGCATCAGAACATCGTAGAGACACGGGGGTTGGACCGTTTGACTCGTGACTCGGAGGGTAATCACTAGTGGGTGCCATTTTTTCCCCTAGCAACCAAATACAGTACCCTAGCAACAGAGTAAACAAAGCCTTATATCTCCGCATCAGAACATCGTAGAGACACGGGGGTTGGACCGTTAGACTCGTGACTCGGAGGGTAATCACTAGTGGATGCCATTTTTTTCCCTAGCAACCAAATACAGTACCCTAGCAACAGAGTAAACAAAGCCTTATATCTCCGCATCAGAACATCGTAGAGACACAGGGGTTGGACCGTTTGACTCGTGACTCGGAGGGTAATCACTAGTGGATGGCAATTTTTTCCTTAGCAACCAAATACAGTACCCTAGCAACAGAGTAAACAAAGCCTTATATCTCCGCATCAGAACATCGTAGAGACACAGGGGTTGGACCGTTTGACTCGTGACTCGGAGGGTAATCACTAATGGATGCCATTTTTTTCCATAGCAACCAAATACAGTACCCTAGCAACAGAGTAAACAAAGCCTTATATCTCCGCATCAGAACATCGTAGAGACACAGGGGTTGGACCGTTTGACTCGTGACTCGGCATGTAATCACTAGTGGATGCCAATTTTTTCCCTAGCAACCAAATACAGTACCCTAGCAACAGAGTAAACAAAGCCTTATATCTCCGCATCAGAACATCGTAGAGACATGGGGTTTGGACCGTTTGACTCGTGACTCGGCATGTAATCACTAGTGGATGCCAATTTTTTCCCTAGCAACCAAATACAGTACCCTAGCAACAGAGTAAACAAAGCCTTATATCTCCGCATCAGAACATAGTAGAGACACGGGGGTTGGACCATTTCACTTGTGACTCGGCATGTAATCATTAGTGGATGGCAATTTTTCCCTAGCAACCAAATACAGTACCCTAGCAACAGACTAAACAAAGCCTTATATCTCCGCATCAGAACATCATAGAGACACAGGGGTTGGACCGTTTGACTCGTGACTCGGAGGGTAATCACTAGTGGATGCCATTTTCCCCCTAGCAACCAAATACAGTACCCTAGCAACCGGATAAACAAAGCCTTATATCTCCGCATTAGAACATCGTAGAGACACGGGAGTTGGATCTTTTTACTTGTGATTTGGAGTATAATCATATACTGTCGCCCGAAATTTGCCACGGCAAGCACCACTTCACATTTTCTTCAGGAAATGTACCTATCTAGTTATTATTATGTTGGCTTGACAAAGCCAACATACTGTTCTTCGATCTAAGCTTATTATTATTATTATTATTATTATTCTTCTGGTCCACACTTTTTCTAACAGTAACTCCTCCTAGAGCTTTCAAGCTACACCCACAAAACTTTACAAAACTTTTAAGACTGGTACGTAGATTTATGCTATATCTTTTCTAACTGATGGGACCTACCGAATTCCTAAACGGGGCGCTCAAACACCCCAAATTTTCCATTGACTTAACATTGCGACAAACTTTGACGGTTCATAGCTGCAAGCGAGAAATTTGTAGAAACTTGTGGGTTATCACAGTTGAAGAGGCTGGCAGGCTCTGTAAGAACATACATCACATTGGGGTGTAAGTTTCACCTCTGGGGTGTAAGAGGCACCCAAATTTCCCCATTGACTTATAATGGGGCAAGGAACGTGCCCATATAAGGTAATAAAAGCGTCCCAGATGGAATATCTTCACTTTAGAGTGTCGTAGAGACATGGGGGTGGGCTCATTTTACTCAGGCATCCAATCAGTCTCTCTGGATCGTCTCATAGCTGTTAAGCCACGCCCCTAGCAACCATTTTTGGGTACCCTAGCAACATCTCCCATAGACTGCCATTATAAAATGCCCAGATGGATATCTTTGCAGCACAGTGTCACAGAGACATGGGGGTGGACTCATTTTACTCAGGCATCCAATCAGTCTCTAAGGATTCTTATTGAGGTATTAAGCCACGCCCCTAGCAACCAAATATGAGCACCCTAGCAACATAATAAACAAAGCCTTATATCTCTGGATCCGAACATCATAGAGACATGGGGGTTGGGTCTTTTGGTCATGTTAGCCTTATGCTAGTTTCATGCTAAGTCATACTAGCTTAATGCTAGTTTCATGCTAGCTTCATGCTAATTTCATAATAAATCTTGCTAACTTCATGCTTATTCATGTTAGCATCATGTTAGCTTCATGCAAATTCATGTTAGCATCATACTAACTTGATGCTAATTCATGTTAGCATCATGCTAGCTTAATGCTAATTCATGTTAGCATCATGTTAGCTTCATGCTAATTAATGTTAGCATCATGCTAGCTTCATGCTAATTCATGTTAGCATCATGTTAGCTTCATGCTAATTCATGTTAGCATCATGCTACCTTCATGCTAATTCATATTAGCATCATGCTAGCTTCATGCTAATTCATGTTAGCATCATGTTAGCTTCATGCTATTTCATGTTAGCATCATGCTAGCTTCATGCTAATTCATGTTAGCATCATGCTAGCTTCATGCTAATTAATGTTAACATCATGTTAGCTTCATGCTAATTAATGTTTACATCATGTTAGCTTCATGCTAATTCATGTTAGCATCATGCTAGCTTCATGCTAATTCATATTAGCATAATGCTAACTTCATGTTAATTCATATTAGCATCATGCTAGCTTCATGCTAATTCATGTTAGCATCATGCTAGCTTCATGCTAATTCATGTTAGCATCATGCTAGCTTCATGCTAACTTCATGCTAATTCATGTTAGCATCATGCTAGCTTCATGCTAATTCATATTAGCATCATGCTAGCTTCATGCTAATTCATGTTAGCATCATGTTAGCTTCATGCTAATTCATGTTAGCATCATGCTAGCTTCATGCTAATTCATATTAGCATCATGCTAGCTTCATGCTAATTCATGTTAGCATCATGCTAGCTTCATGCTAATTCATGTTAGCATCATGCTAGCTTCATGTTCATTCATGTTAGCATCATGCTAGCTTCATGCTAATTCATGTTAGCATCACGCTAGCTTCATGCTAATTCATGTTAGCATCATGCTAGCTTCATGCTATTTCATGTTAGCATCATGCTATCTTCATGCTAATCATGCTAACTTGATGCTAGCTTCATGTTAATCATGTTAGCTTCATGCTAGCTTCAGGCTAATCATGCTAGCTTCATGCTAAATCAGGCTAGCTTCATACTTAAACATACTAACAGCCAGATAGCCTACTAAACTATACATCTGTCAAACCTTTTTAAACGTACAGGCTACGCTTTGTCAAGCCAACATAAAGTTTGTCAACAAACTTTTCTATCTAGTTATTATTATTCTTATGTCTGCACACTTTTTCGGCGCGTAACTCGTCCCGCACGATTTGCCGTAGTCCCATGAAAGAGGGCTCAAATCGACCGGTTTATTGAAGAGATGGTGGCTATGACTTTTATAAGCGATCGGGTGCAGGATTTCCGAAAGGGGGGCGAAAAACCACCCGAAAAATCCCATTGACTTAACATTGCGCCCAACTTTGAAGGGTCATAGCTCTGCTCGAGGATATTGTAGAAACATGTGGGTTACAACATTTGAAGAGGGTGGTAGGCTCTTTAAGAACATACATCACAATGGGGTATACCTTGTACCCCTGGGGTGTAAGAGGCACCCAAAAATGCCCAATGATAAGTCAATGGGCGAAAATCCCATAGACTTAACATTGCGATAAATTTTGACGGGTCATAGGTCCGAGCGAGGATTTTGTAGAACCATGTGGGTCACAACATTTGAAGAGGGTGCTAGACTCTTTCAGGACGTCCCCCACAATCGGGTGTAAGGTTACCCTAGCAACCATTTTGGGCACCCTAGCAACCTATCCCATAGACTGCCATTATAAAATGCCCAGATGGATATCTTTGCACCACAGTGTCATAGAGACATGGGGGTGGGCTCATTTTACTCAGGCATCCAATCAGTCTCTCAGGATCCTTAAAGACTTACTAAGCCACGCCCCTAGCAACCACTTTTGAGCACCCTAGCAACATAAAATTCAAACAGTTATATCTCGGCATCAGAACATGGTAGAGACACGAGGGTTGGACCGTTTTACTTGTGACTAGGGGTATAACAATTGGGCACATAATTGGCCACTCCCAAGCCACGCCCCTAGCAACCAAATTTGAGCACCCTAGCAACCGAATAAACTAAGCCTTATATCTCCGCATCAGAACATCGTAGAGACACGGGGGTTGGACCGTTTTACTTGTGACTAGGGGTGTAACAATTGGGCACATAATTGGCCACTCCCAAGCCACGCCCCTAGCAACCAAATTTGAGCACCCTAGCAACCGAATAAACTAAGCCTTATATCTCCGCATCAGAACATCGTAGAGACACGGGGGTTGGACCGTTTTACTTGTGACTAGGGGTGTAACAATTGGCCACATAATTGGCCACTCCCAAGCCACGCCCCTAGCAACCGAATTTGAGCACCCTAGCAACCGAATAAACTAAGCCTTATATCTCCGCATCAGAACATCGTAGAGACACGGGGGTTGGACCGTTTGACTCGTGACTTGGAGGGTAATCAGTAATGGATGCCAATTTTTTCCTTAGCAACCAAATACAGTACCCTAGCAACAGAGTAAACAAAGCCTTATATCTCCGCATCAGAACATCGTAGAGACATGGGGTTTGGACCGTTTGACTCATGACTCGGAGGGTAATCACTAGTGTATGCCATTTTTTTCCCTAGCAACCAAATACAGTACCCTAGCAACAGAGTAAACAAAGCCTTATATCTCCGCATCAGAACATAGTAGAGACACGGAGGTTGGACCGTTTGACTCGTGACTCGGCGGGTAATCACTAGTGGATGCCATTTTTTTCCCTAGCAACCAAATACAGTACCCTAGCAACAGAGTAAACAAAGCCTTATATCTCCGCATCAGAACATCGTAGAGACATAGGGTTTGGACCGTTTGACTCGTGACTCGGAGGGTAATCACTAGTGGATGCCATTTTTTCCCTAGCAACCAAATACAGTACCCTAGCAACAGAGTAAACAAAGCCTTATATCTCCGCATCAGAACATCGTAGAGACACGGGGGTTGGACCGTTTGACTCGTGACTCGGCGGGTAATCACTAGTGGATGCCATTTTTTCCCCTAGCAACCAAATACAGTACCCTAGCAACAGAGTAAACAAAGCCTTATATCTCCGCATCAGAACATCGTAGAGACACGGGGGTTGGACCGTTTGACTTGTGACTCGGCGGGTAATCACTAGTGGATGACAATTTTTTCCCTAGCAACCAAATACAGTACCCTAGCAACAGAGTAAACAAAGCCTTATATCTCCGCATCAGAACATTGTACAGACACGGGGGTTGGACCGTTTGACTCGTGACTCGGAGGGTAATCACTAGTGGATGGCATTTTTTTCCGTAGCAACCAAATTCAGTACCCTAGCAACCAGATAAACATAGCCTTATATCTCAGCATCAGAACATCGTAGAGACACCGGAGTTGGATCGTTTTACTTTTGGCTTGGAGTATAATCATATATGTTACCCAGAATTTTGCCACGGCAAGCACCACTCACATTTTCTTCAGGAAATGTACCTATCTAGTTATTATTATTATTAGTGGTGCTTGCATTTATGCAAGGCATCACTATTACTATTGCTCAGGGATATTATTATTATTATTCTTATGTCTGCACACTTTTTCGGCGCGTAACTCGTCCCGCACGGTTTGCCGTAGTCCCATGAAAGAGGGCTCAAATTGACCGCATTATTGAGGAGATGGTGGCTATGACTTTTATAAGGGATCGGGTGCAGGATTTTCGAAAGGGGGGCGAAAAACCACCCGAAAAATCCCATTGAGTTAACATTGCGCCAAACTTTGACGGGTCATAGCTCCGCTCGCGGATTTTGTAGAAACATGTGGGTTACATTATTTGAAGAGGGTGGTAGGCTCTGTAAGAACATACATTACATTGGGGTGTAAGTTGTACCCCTGGGGTGTAAGAGGGACCCAAAAGTGCCCCATTGACTTATAATGGGGCAGGAAACATGCCCATATAAGGAAGTAAAAATGTTCCAGATGGGATATCTTCGCTTTACAATGTCGTAGAGACAAGGGGGTGGGCTCATTTTATTCAGACATCCAATCAGTCTATCAGGATAGTATCAGAGCTATTAAGCCACGCCCCTAGCAACCACTTTTGAGCACCCTAGCAACATAAAATTCAAACAGTTATATCTCGACATCCGAACATCGTAGAGACACGGGGGTTGGACCGTTTGACTCGTGACTCAGAGTGTAATCATTATGGGATGCCAATTTTTTCCCTAGCAACCAAATACAGTACCCTAGCAACAGAGTAAACAAAGCATTATATCTCCGCATCAGAACATCGTAGAGACACGTGGGTTGGACCGTTTGACTCGTGACTCGGAGTGTAATCATTATGGGATGCCATTTTGTTCCCTAGCAACCAAATACAGTACCCTAGCAACAGAGTAAACAAAGCCTTATATCTCCGCATCAGAACATCGTAGAGACACGGGGGTTGGACCGTTTGACTCATGATTCAGAGTGTAATCACTAGTGGATGGCAATTTTTTCCCTAGCAACCAAATACAGTACCCTAGCAACAGAGTAAACAAAGCCTTATATCTCCGCATCAGAACATCGTAGAGACACGGGAGTTGGACCGTTTTACTCGTGACTCGGCCTGTAATCACTAGTGGATGGCAATTTTTTCCCTAGCAACCAAATACAGTACCCTAGCAACAGAGTAAACTAAGCCTTATATCTCCGCATCAGAACATCGTAGAGACACGGGAGTTGGACCGTTTTACTCGTGACTCGGCCTGTAATCACTAGTGGATGGCAATTTTTTCCCTAGCAACCAAATACAGTACCCTAGCAACAGAGTAAACAAAGCCTTATATCTCCGCATCAGAACATCGTAGAGACACGGGGGTTGGACCGTTTGACTCGTGACTCGGAGGGTAATCACTAGTGGATGCCGTTTTTTTCCCTAGCAACCAAATACAGTACCCTAGCAACAGAGTAAACAAAGCCTTATATCTCCGCATCAGAACATCGTAGAGACACGGGGGTTGGACCGTTTGACTCGTGACTCGGAGGGTAATCACTAGTGTATGCCATTTTTTCCCTAGCAACCAAATACAGTACCCTAGCAACAGAGTAAACAAAGCCTTATATCTCCGCATCAGAACATCGTAGAGACACGGGAGTTGGATCGTTTTACTTTTGGCTTGGAGTATAATCATATATGTTCCCCAGAATTTTGCCACGGCAAGCACCACTCACATTTTCTTCAGGAAATGTACCTATCTAGTTATTATTATTATTATTCTTATGTCTGCACGTTTTTTCGGCGCGTAACTCGTCCCGCACGGTTTGCCGTAGTCCCATGAAAGCGGGCTCAAATCGACCGGTTTATTGAAGAGATGGTGGCTATGACTTTTATAAGCGGTCGGGTGCAGAATTTCCAAAAGGGGGGCGAAAAACCACCCGAAAAATCCCATTGACTTAACATTGCGCCCAACTTTGAAGGGTCATAGCTCTGCTCGAGGATTTTGTAGAAACATGTGGGTTAATACATTTGAAGAGGGTAGTAGGCTCTCTAAGAACATACATCACATTGGGGTGTAAGTTGTACCCCTGGGGTGTAAGAGGCACCCGAAATTGCCCATTCAAAGTCAATGGGGCAAAATCCCATAGACTTAACATTGCGAAAAACTTTGACGGGTCATAGGTCCGAGCGAGGATTTCGTAGAACTATGTGGGTCACAACATTTGAAGAGGGTGCTAGACTCTTTCAGGACGTCCCCCACAATGGGGTGTAAGGTTACCCTAGCAACCATTTTGGGCACCCTAGCAACCTATCCCATAGACTGCCATTATAAAATGCCCAGATGGATATCTTTGCACCACAGTGTCATAGAGACATGGGGGTTGGCTCATTTTACTCAGGCATCCAATCAGTCTCTCAGGATCCTTAAAGACTTACTAAGCCACGCCCCTAGCAACCACTTTTGAGCACCCTAGCAACATAAAATTCAAACAGTTATATCTCGGAATCAGAACATCGTAGAGACACGGGGGTTGGACCGTTTTACTTGTGACTAGGGGTGTAACAATTGGGCACATAATTGGCCACTCCCAAGCCACGCCCCTAGCAACCAAATTTGAGCACCCTAGCAACCGAATAAACTAAGCCTTATATCTCCGCATCAGAACATCGTAGAGACACGGGGGTTGGACCGTTTTACTTGTGACTAGGGGTGTAACAATTGGGCACATAATTGGCCACTCCCAAGCCACGCCCCTAGCAACCAAATTTGAGCACCCTAGCAACCGAATAAACTAAGCCTTATATCTCCGCATCAGAACATCGTAGAGACACGGGGGTTGGACCGTTTGACTCGTGACTTGGAGGGTAATCAGTAGTGGATGCCATTTTTTTCCCTAGCAACCAAATACAGTACCCTAGCAACAGAGTAAACAAAGCCTTATATCTCCGCATCAGAACATCGTAGAGACATGGGGTTTGGACCGTTTGACTCGTGAGTCGGAGGGTAATCACTAGTGGATGCCATTTTTTTCCCTAGCAACCAAATACAGTACCCTAGCAACAGAGTAAACAAAGCCTTATATCTCCGCATCAGAACATCGTAGACACACGGGGGTTGGACCGTTTGACTCGTGACTCGGCGGGTAATCACTAGTGGATGCCATTTTTTTCCCTAGCAACCAAATACAGTACCCTAGCAACAGAGTAAACAAAGCCTTATATCTCCGCATCAGAACATCGTAGAGACATAGGGTTTAGACCGTTTGACTCGTGACTCGGAGGGTAATCACTAGTGGATGCCATTTTTTTTCCCTAGCAACCAAATACAGTACCCTAGCAACAGAGTAAACAAAGCCTTATATCTCCGCATCAGAACATCGTAGAGACACGGGGGTTGGACCGTTTGACTCGTGACTCGGCGGTTAATCACTAGTGGATGCCATTTTTTCCCCTAGCAACCAAATACAGTACCCTAGCAACAGAGTAAACAAAGCCTTATATCTCCGCATCAGAACATCGTAGAGACACGGGGGTTGGACCGTTTGACTTGTGACTCGGTGGATAATCACTAGTGGATGCCATTTTTTTTCCTAGCAACCAAATACAGTACCCTAGCAACAGAGTAAACAAAGCCTTATATCTCCGCATCAGAACACCGTAGAGACACGGGGGTTGGACCGTTTGACTTGTGACTCGGCGGGTAATCACTAGTGGATGCCAATTTTTTCCCTAGCAACCAAATACAGTACCCTAGCAACAGAGTAAACAAAGCCTTATATCTCCGCATCAGAACATTGTACAGACACGGGGGTTGGACCGTTTGACTCGTGACTCGGAGGGTAATCACTAGTGGATGGCAATTTTTTCCCTAGCAACCAAATTCAGTACCCTAGCAACCAGATAAACATAGCCTTATATCTCAGCATCAGAACATCGTAGAGACACCGGAGTTGGATCGTTTTACTTTTGGCTTGGAGTATAATCATATATGTTACCCAGAATTTTGCCACGGCAAGCACCACTCACATTTTCTTCAGGAAATGTACCTATCTAGTTATTAGTGGTGCTTGCATTTATTAGTGGTGCTTGCATTTATGCAAGGCATCACTATTACTATTGCTCATATTTATTATTAGTGGTGCTTGCATTTATGCAAAGCATCACTATTACTATTGCTCAGGGATATTATTATTATTAGTGGTGTTTGCATTTATGCAAGGCATCACTATTACTATTGCTCATACTTATTATTTATATCTTTATTTATTTATTCTTATATCTGGACACTTTTTCGGCGCGTAACTCGTCCCGCACGGTTTGTCGTAGACCAATGAAACAGGGCTCAAAATGATCGGCTTATTGAGGACACGTCTGCTATGACTTTTATAAGGGATCGGGCTCAGGATTTCCGAAAGGGGGGCGAAAAACCACCCGAAAAATCCCATTGACTTAACATTGGGCCCAACTTTGACGGGTCATAGCTCCGCTCAAGGATTTTGTAGAAACATGTGGGTTATAACATTTGAAGAGGGTGGTAGGCTCTGTAAGAACATACATCACAATGGGGTGTAAGTTGTATCCCTGGGGTGTAAGAGGCCCCCGAAATTTCCTATTGACTTATAATGGGGCAGGGAACACGCCCATATAAGGGAATAAAACCGTTCCAGATGGGATATCTTTGCTTTACAGTGTCATAGAGATAAGTGGGTGGGCTCATTTTACTCGGGCATCCAATCAGTCTCTCAGGATCATTTCAGAGCTATTAAGCCACGCCCCTAGCAACCACTTTTGAGCACCCTAGCAACATCTCCCATAGACTGCCATTATAAAATGCCCAGACGGGATATCTTCGCTTTACAATGTCATAGAGACATGGGGGTGGGCTCATTTTACTCAGACATCCAATCAATTTATCAGGATAGTCCCAGAGCTATTAAGCCACGCCCCTAGCAACCACTTTTAAGCACCCTAGCAACATAAAATTCAAACAGTTATACCTCGGCATCAGAACATCGTAGAGACACGGGGGTTGGACCGTTTTACTTGTGAGTCGGAGTGTAACAACTGGTCACATCATTGGCCACTCCCATGCCCCGCCCCTAGCAACCAAATAAGAGCACCCTAGCAACCGAATAAACAAAGCCTTATATCTCCGCATCAGAACATCGTAGAGACACGGGGGTTGGACCGTTTGACTCGTGACTCAGAGTGGAATCACTATGGGATGCCAAATTTTTCCCTAGCAACCAAATACAGTACCCTAGCAACGGAGTAAACAAAGCATTATATCTCCGCATCGGAACATCGTAGAGACACCGGGGTTGGACCGTTTGACTCGTGACACAGAGTGTAATCACTATGGGATGTCATTTTCCCCCTAGCAACCAAATACAGTACCCTAGCAACAGAGTAAACAAAGCCTTATATCTCCACATCAGAACATCGTAGAGACACGTGGGTTGGACCGTTTGACTCGTGACTCAGAGTGGAATCACTATGGGATGCCAAATTTTTGCCTAGCAACCAAATACAGTACCCTAGCAACGGAATAAACAAAGCATTATATCTCCGCATCGGAACATCGTAGAGACACGGGGGTTGGACCGTTTGACTCGTGACTCAGAGTGGAATCACTATGGGATGCCAAATTTTTCCCTAGCAACCAAATACAGTACCCTAGCAACAGTGTAAACAAAGCCTTATATCTCTGCATCAGAACATCGTAGAGACACGGGGGTTGGACCGTTTTACTCGTGACTCGGCGTGTAATCACTAGTGGATGCCAATTTTCCCCCTAGCAACCAAATACAGTACCCTAGCAACAGTGTAAACAAAGCCTTATATCCCCGCATCAGAATATCGTAGAGACACGGGGGTTGGACCGTTTGACTCGTGACTCGGAGGGTAATCACTAGTGGATGCCATTTTTTTCCCTAGCAACCAAATACAGTACCCTAGCAACAGAGTAAACAAAGCCTTATATCTCCGCATCAGAACATCGTAGAGACACGGGGGTTGGACCGTTTGACTTGTGACTTGGAGTGTAATCACCAGTGGATGGCAATTTTCCCCATAGCAACCAAATACAGTACCCTAGCAACAGTGTAAACAAAGCCTTATATCTCCACAGCAGAATATCGTAGAGACACGGGGGTTGGACCGTTTGACTCGTGACTTGGAGGGTAATCACTAGTGGATGCCATTTTTTCCCCTAGCAACCAAATACAGTACCCTAGCAACAGAGTAAACAAAGCCTTATATCTCCGCATCAGAACATCGTAGAGACACAGGGGTTGGACCGTTTGACTTGTGACTTGGAGTGTAATCACCAGTGGATGGCAATTTCCCCCTAGCAACCAAATACAGTACCCTAGCGACAGTGTAAACAAAGCCTTATATCTCCGCAGCAGAATATCGTAGAGACACGGGGGTTGGACCGTTTGACTCATGACTCGGAGGGTAATCACTAGTAGATGCCATTTTTTTCCCTAGCAACCAAATACAGTACCCTAGCAACAGTGTAAACAAAGCCTTATATCTCCGCATCACAACATCGTAGAGACACGGGGGTTGGACCGTTTGACTTGTGACTTGGAGTGTAATCCCCAGTGGATGGCAATTTTCCCCCTAGCAACCAAATACAGTACCCTAGCAACAGTGTAAACAAAGCCTTATATCTCCGCAGCAGAATATCGTAGAGACACGGGGGTTGGACCGTTTGACTCATGACTCGGAGGGTAATCACTAGTGGATGCCATTTTTTCCCCTAGCAACCAAATACAGTACCCTAGCAACAGAGTAAACAAAGCCTTATATCTCCGCATCAGAACATCGTAGAGACACGGGGGTTGGACCGTTTGACTTGTGACTTGGAGGGTAATCACTAGTGGATGCCATTTTTTCCCCTAACAACCAAATACAGTACCCTAGCAACAGAGTAAACAAAGCCTTATATCTCCGCATCAGAACATCGTAGAGACACGGGGGTTGGACCGTTTGACTCATGACTCGGAGGGTAATCACTAGTGGATGCCATTTTTTTCCCTAGCAACCAAATACAGTACCCTAGCAACAGAGTAAACAAAGCCTTATATCTCCGCATCAGAACATCGTAGAGACACGGGGGTTGAACCGTTTGACTCGTGACTCAGAGTGTAATCATTATGGGATGCCAATTTTTTCCCTAGCAACCAAATACAGTACCCTAGCAACAGAGTAAACAAAGCCTTATATCTCCGCATCAGAATGTCGTAGAGACACGGGGGTTGGACCGTATGACTAATGACTCAGAGTGTAATCATTATGGGATGCCAATTTTTTCCCTAGCAACCAAATACAGTACCCTAGCAACAGAGTAAACAAAGCCTTATATCTCCGCATCAGAACGTCGTAGAGACATGGGGGTTGGACCGTATGACTAATGACTCAGAGTGTAATCATTATGGGATGCCAATTTTTTCCCTAGCAACCAAATACAGTACCCTAGCAACAGAGTAAACAAAGCCTTATATCTCCGCATCAGAACATCGTAGAGACAAGGGGGTTGGACCGTTTGACTCGTGACTCGGAGGGTAATCACTAGTGGATGACATTTTTTCCCTAGCAACCAAATACAATACCCTAGCAACCGGATAAACATAGCCTTATATCTCCACATCAGAACATCGTAGAGACACGGGAGTTGGATCGTTTTACTTTTGGCTTGGAGTATAATCATATGTTACCCAGAATTTTGCCACGGCAAGCACCACTCACATTTTCTTCAGGAAGTGTACCTATCTAGTAATTTATTTATTCTTATATCTGGACACTTTTTCGGCGCGTAACTCGTCCCGCACGGTTTGTCGTAGACCAATGAAACAGGGCTCAAAACGGCCGGCTTATTGAGGACACGTCTGCTATGACTTTTATAAGCGATCGGGTGCAGGATTTCCGAAAGGGGGGCGAAAAACCACCCGAAAAATCCCATTGACTTAACATTGGGCCCAACTCTGACGGGTCATAGCTCCGCTCAAGGATTTTGTAGAAACATGTGGGTTATAACATTTGAAGAGGGTGGTAGGCTCTGGAAGAACATACATCACAATGGGGTGTAAGTTGTATCCCTGGGGTGTAAGAGGCCCCCGAAATTTCCCATTGACTTATAATGGGGCAGGGAACACGCCCATATAAGGGAATAAAACCGTTCCAGATGGGATATCTTTGCTTTACAGTGTCATAGAGATAAGTGGGTGGGCTCATTTTACTCGGGCATCCAATCAGTCTCTCAGGATCATTTCAGAGCTATTAAGCCACGCCCCTAGCAACCACTTTTGAGCACCCTAGCAACATCTCCCATAGACTGCCATTATAAAATGCCCAGACGGGATATCTTCGCTTTACAATGTCATAGAAACATGGGGGTGGGCTCATTTTACTCAGACATCCAATCAATTTATCAGGATAGTCCCAGAGCTATTAAGCCACGCCCCTAGCAACCACTTTTAAGCACCCTAGCAACATAAAATTCAAACAGTTATACCTCGGCATCAGAACATCGTAGAGACACGGGGGTTGGACCGTTTTACTTGTGACTCGGAGTGTAACAACCGGTCACATCATTGGCCACTCCCAAGCCCCGCCCCTAGCAACCAAATAAGAGCACCCTAGCAACCGAATAAACAAAGCCTTATATCTCCACATCAGAACATCGTAGAGACATGGGGGTTGGACCGTTTGACTTGTGACTTGGAGTGTAATCAACAGTGGATGCCATATTTTTCCCTAGCAACCGAATACAGTACCCTAGCAAAAGAGTAAACAAAGGCTTATATCTACGCATCAGAACATCATAGAGACACGGGGGTTGGACCGTTTGACTTGTGACTCGGAGTGTAATCACTATGGGATGCCAAATTTTTGCCTAGCAACCAAATACAGCACCCTAGCAACGGAATAAACAAAGCATTATATCTCCGCATCGGAACATCGTAGAGACACGGGGGTTGGACCGTTTGACTCGTGACTCAGAGTGGACTCACTATGGGATGCCAAATTTTTCCCTAGCAACCAAATACAGTACCCTAGCAACGGAATAAACAAAGCATTATATCTCCGCATCGGAACATCGTAGAGACACGGGGGTTGGACCGTTTGACTCGTGACTCAGAGTGGAATCACTATGGGATGCCAAATTTTTCCCTAGCAACCAAATACAGTACCCTAGCAACAGTGTAAACAAAGCCTTATATCTCCGCATCAGAACATCGTAGAGACACGGGGGTTGGACCGTTTTACTCTTGACTCGGCATGTAATCACTAGTGGATTCCAATTTTTTCCCTAGCAACCAAATAAGAGCACCCTAGCAACCGAATAAAAAAAGCCTTATATCTCCGCATCAGAACATCGTAGAGACACGGGGGTTGGACCGTTTGACTCGTGACTCAGAGTATAATCACTAAGGGATGTCAATTTTTTCCCTAGCAACCAAATACAGTACCCTAGCAACAGAGTAAACGAAACCTTATATCTCCACATCAGAACATCGTAGAGACACGGGGGTTGGACCGTTTTACTCGTGACTCAGAGTTGAATCACTATGGGATGACAAATTTTTGCCTAGCAACCAAATACAGTACCCTAGCAACGGAATAAACAAAGCAATATATCTCCGCATCGGAACATCGGAGATACACGGGGGTTGGACCGTTTTACTCGTGACTCAGAGTGGAATCACTATGGGATGCCAAATTTTTCCCTAGCAACCAAATACAGTACCCTAGCAACAGTGTAAACAAAGCCTTATATCTCCGCATCAGAACATCGTAGAGACACGGGGGTTGGACCGTTTTACTCTTGACTCGGCATGTAATCACTAGTGGATGCCAATTTTTTCCCTAGCAACCAAATACAGTACCCTAGCAACAGTGTAAACAAAGCCTTATATCTCCGCATCAGAACATCGTAGAGACACGTGGGTTGGACCGTTTGACTCGTGACTCAGAGTGAAATCACTATGGGATGCCAAATTTTGCCTAGCAACCAAATACAGTACCCTAGCAACGGAATAAACAAAGCATTATATCTCCGCATCGGAACATGGTAGAGACACGGGGGTTGGACCGTTTGACTCGTGACTCAGAGTGGAATCACTATGGGATGCCAAATTTTTCCCTAGCAACCAAATACAGTACCCTAGCAACAGTGTAAACAAAGCCTTATATCTCCGCATCAGAACATCGTAGAGACACGGGGGTTGGACCGTTTTACTCGTGACTCGGCATGTAATCACTAGTGGATGCCAATTTTTTCCCTAGCAACCAAATACAGTACCCTAGCAACAGTGTAAACAAAGCCTTATATCTCCGCATCAGAACATCGTAGAGACACGGGGGTTGGACCGTTTAACTCGTGACTCGGCGTGTAATCACTAGTGGATGTCAATTTTTTCCCTAGCAACCAAATACTGTACCCTAGCAACAGTGTAAACAAAGCCTTATATCTCCGCATTAGAACATCGTAGAGACACAGGGGTTGGACCGTTTTACTCGTGACTCGGCATGTAATCAATAGTGGATGCCAATATTTTCCCTAGCAACCAAATACAGTACCCTAGCAACAGAGTAAACAAACCCTTATATCTCCGCATCAGAACATCGTAGAGACACGGGGGTTGGACCGTTTGACTTATGACTCGGAGAGTAATCACTAGTGGATGCCATTTTTTCCCCTAGCAACCAAATACAGTACCCTAGCAACAGAGTAAACAAAGCCTTATAACTCCGTATCAGAACATCGTAGAGACACGGGGGTTGGATTGTTTTTACTTGTGGTATGGAGTATAAACATATACTGTACCCCGAAATTTGCCACGGCAAGCACCACTTCACATTTTCTTCAGGAAATGTACCTATCTAGTTATTATTATTAGTGGTGCTTGCATTTATGCAAGGCATCACTATTACTATTCCTCAGGGATATTATTATTATTATATTTTATTCTTACATCTGCACGTTTTTTTGGCACCTAACTCGTCCCGCACGGTTTGTCGTAGACCCATGAAAGAGGGCTCAAATCAACGGGCTTATTAAGGACACGACTGCTATGACTTTTATAAGCGATCGGGTGCAGGATTTTCGAAAGGGGGGCGAAAAACCACCCGAAAAATCCCATTGACTTAACATTGAGCCCAACTTTGACGAGTCATAGCTCCACTCAAGGATTTTGTAGAAACATGTAGGTTACAACATTTGGAGAGGGTGGTAGACTCTGTAAGAACATACATCACAATGGGGTGTAAGTTGTACCCCTGGGGTGTAAGAGGCGCCCAAAAGTGCCCCAATGAAAAGTCAATGGGGGAAAATCCCATAGACTTAACATTGCAAAAACTTTGACGGGTCATAGGTACGAGCGAGGATTTTGTAGAAACATGTGGGTTACTAAATTTGAAGAGGGTGGTAGACTCTGTAAGAACATGGATCACAATGGGGTGTAAGTTGTACCCCTGGGATGTAAGAGGCACCCGAAATTTCCCATTGACTTATAATAGGGCAGGAAACATGCCCATATAAGGGAATAAAAAAGTTCCAGATGGGATATCTTTGCTTTACAATGTCGTAAAGACAAGGGGGTGGGCTCATTTTACTCAGACATCCAATCAGTCTATCAGGATATTCCCAAAGCTTTTAAGCCACGCCCCTAGCAACCACTTTTGAGCACCCTAGCAACATAAAATTCAAACAGTTATATCTCTGCATCAGAACATCGTAGAGACACGGGGGTTGGACCGTTTGACTCGTGACTCAGAGTGTAATCATTATGGGATGCCATTTATTGCCCTAGCAACCAAATACAGTACCCTAGCAACAGAGTAAACAAAGCCTGATATCTCCGCACCAGAACATCGTAGAGACACGGGGGTTGGACCGTTTGACTCGTAACTCTGAGTGTAATCATTATGGGATGCCAATTTTTTCCCTAGCAACCAAATACAGTACCCTAGCAACAGAGTAAACAAAGCCTTATATCTCCGCACCAGAACATCGTAGAGACACGGGGGTTGGACCGTTTGACTCGTGACTCGGAGTGTAATCATTATGGGATGCCAATTTTTAACCCTAGCAACCAAATACAGTACCCTAGCAACAGAGTAAACAAAGCCTTATATCTCCGCATCAGAACATCGTAGAGACACGGGGGTTGGACCGTTTGACTCGTAACTCGGAGTGTAATCATTATGGGATGCCATTTTTTTCCCTAGCAACCAAATACAGTACCCTAGCTACAGAGTAAACAAAGCCTCATATCTCCGCATCAGAACATCGTAGAGACACGGGGGTTGGACCGTTTGACTCGTGACTCGGAGGGTAATCACTAGTGAATGCCATTTTTCCCCTAGCAACCAAATACAGTACCCTAGCAACAGAGTAAACAAAGCCTTATATCTCCGCATCAGAACATCGTAGAGACACGGGGGTGGGACTGTTTGTCTTGTGACTCGGCGGGTAGTCACTAGTGGATGCCAATTTTTTTCCCTAGCAACCAAATACAGTACCCTAGCAACAGAGTTAACAAAGCCTTATATCTCCGCATCAGAACATCGTAGAGACACGGGAGTTGGATCTTTTTACTTTTGATTTGGAGTATAATCATATACTGTCGCCCACAATTTGCCACGGCAAGCACCACTTCACATTTTCTTCAGGAAATGTACCTATCTAGTTATTATTATTCTTATGTCTGCACGTTTTTTCGGCGCGTAACTCGTCCCGCACGGTTTGCCGTAGTCCCATGAAAGAGGGCTCAAATCGACCGGTATATTGAAGAGATGGTGGCTATGACTTTTATAAGCGGTCGGGTGCAGAATTTCCGAAAGGGGGGCGAAAAACCACCCGAAAAATCCCATTGACTTAACATTGCGCCCAACTTTGACGAGTCATAGCTCCGCTCGAGGATTTTGTACAAACATGTGGGTTACAACATTTAAAGAGGGGGGTAGGCTCTGTAAGAACATGGATCACAATGGGGTGTAAGTTGTACCCCTGGGGTGTAAGAGGTGCCCAAAAATGCCCAATGAAAAGTCAATGGGGCAAAATCCCATAGACTTAACATTGCAAAAATTTTGACGGGTCATAGGTCCGAGTGAGGATTTCATAGAAACATGTGGGTTACTAAATTTGAAGAGGGTGCTAGACTCTGTCAGGACGTCGCCCACAAGGGGGTGTAAGGTTACCCTAGCAACCATTTTGGGCACCCTAGCAACCTATCCCATAGACTGCCATTATAAAATGCCTAGATGGATATCTTTGCATCACATTGTCACAGAGACATGGGGGTGGGCTCATTTTACTCAGGCATCCAATCAGTCTCTCAGGATCCTTAAATACTTACTAAGCCACGCCCCTAGCAACCACTTTTGAGCACCCTAGCAACATAAAATTCAAACAGTTATATCTCGGCATCAGAACATCGTAGAGACACGGGGGTTGGACCGTTTTACTTGTGACTAGGGGTGTAACAATTGGGCACATCATTGGCCACTCCCAAGCCACGCCCCTAGCAACCAAATTTGAGCACCCTAGCAACAGAGTAAACAAAGCCTTATATCTCCGCATCAGAACATCGTAGAGACACGGGGGTTGGACCGTTTGACTCGTGACTCGAAGGGTAATCATTATGGGATGCCAATTTTTTCCCTAGCAACCAAATACAGTACCCTAGCAACAGAGTAAACAAAGCCTTATATCTCCGCATCAGAACATCGTAGAGACACGGGGGTTGGACCGTTTGACTCGTGACTCAGAGGGTAATCACTATGGGATGTCAAAATTTTCCATAGCAACCAAATACAGTACCCTAGCAACAGAGTAAACAAAGCCTTATATCTCCGCATCAGAACATCGTAGAGACATGGGGGTTGGACCGTTTGACTTGGGACTCAGAGTGTAATCATTATGGGATACCATTTTTTTCCCTAGCAACCAAATACAGTACCCTAGCAACAGAGTAAACCAAGCCTTATATCTCCGCATCAGAACATCGTAGAGACCCGGGGGTTGTACCGTTTAACTCCTGACTCGGCATGTAATCACTAGTGGATGCCAATTTTTTCCATAGCAACCAACTACAGTACCCTAGCAACAGAGTAAACAAAGCCTTATATCTCCGCATCAGAACATCGTAGAGACACGGGGGTTGGACCGTTTTACTTTTGGCTTGGAGTATAATCATATATTGTCCCCAGAATTTTGCCACGGCAAGCATCACTCACATTTTCTTCAGGAAATGTACCTATCTAGTTATTAGTGGTGCTTGCATTTATGCAAAGCATCACTATTACTATTGCTCAAAGATATTATTATTAGTGGTGCTTGCATTTATGCAAGGCATCACTATTACTATTGCTCATACTTATTATATTTTTATTTATTATTCTTATATCTGGACACTTTTTCGGCGCGTAACTCGTCCCACACAGTTTGTCGTAGACCAATAAAACAGGGCTCAAAATGACCGGCTTATTGAGGACACGTCTGCTATGACTTTTATAAGGGATCGGGTGCAGGATTTCCGAAAGGGGGGCGAAAAACCACCCGAAAAATCCCATTGACTTAACATTGGGCCCAACTTTGACGGGTCATAGCTCCGCTCAAGGATTTTGTAGAAACATGTGGGTTATAACATTTGAAGAGGGTGGTAGGCTCTGTAAGAACATACATCACAATGGGGTGTAAGTTGTATCCCTGGGGTGTAAGAGGCCCCCGAAATTTCCCATTGACTTATAATGGGGCAGGGAACACGCCCATATAAGGGAATAAAACCGTTCCAGATGGGATATCTTTGCTTTACAGTGTCATAGAGATAAGTGGGTGGGCTCATTTTACTCGGACATCCAATCAGTCTCTCAGGATCATTTCAGAGCTATTAAGCCACGCCCCTAGCAACCACTTTTGAGCACCCTAGCAACATCTCCCATAGACTGCCATTATAAAATGCCCAGATGGGATATCTTCGCTTTACAATGTCATAGAGACATGGGGGTGGGCTCATTTTACTCAGACATCCAATCAATTTATCAGGATAGTCCCAGAGCTATTAAGCCACGCCCCTAGCAACCACTTTTAAGCACCCTAGCAACATAAAATTCAAACAGTTATATCTCGGCATCAGAACATCGTAGAGACACGGGGGTTGGACCGTTTTACTTGTGACTAGGGGTGTAACAATTGGGCACATCATTGGCCACTCCCAAGCCACGCCCCTAGCAACCAAATTTGAGCACCCTAGCAACCGAATAAACAAAGCCTTATATCTCCGCATCAGAACATCGTAGAGACACGGGGGTTGGACCATTTGACTCGTGACTCGGAGGGTAATCACTAGTGGATGCCATTTTTTTCCCTAGCAACCAAATACAGTGCCCTAGCAACAGAGTAAACAAAGCCTTATATCTCCACATCAGAACATCGTAGAGACACGGGGGTTGGACAGTTTGACTCGTGACTCAGAGGGTAATCACTAGTGGATGCCAATTTTTTCCCTAGCAACCAAATACAGTACCCTAGCAACAGAGTAAACAAAGCCTTATATCTCCGCATCAGAACATCGTAGAGACACGGGGTTTGGACCATTTGACTCGTGACTCAGTGTGTAATCACTACTGGATGCCAATTTTTTCCCTAGCAACCAAATACAGTACCCTAGCAACAGAGTAAACAAAGCCTTATATCTCCGCATCAGAACATCGTAGAGACACGGGGTTTGGATCGTTTTACTCGTGACTGGAAGTATAATAATATACTGTCCCCCGAAATTTGCCACGACAAGCACCACTTCACATTTTCTTCAGAAAATGTACCTATCTAGTTATTATTCTTCTTTTTCTGGACACTTTTTCGGCGCGTAACTCGTCTCGCACGGTTTGCCGTAGTGCCATGAAAGAGGGCTCAAATCGACCGGATTATTGAGGAGAGGTGTGCTATGACTTTTATAAGCGATCGGGTGCAGGATTTCCGAAAGGGGCGCGAAAAACCTCCCGAAAACGTCCCATTGACTTTACATTGCGTCGAACTTTGGCAGGTCATAGCTCCACTCGAGGATTTTGTAGAAACATGTGGGTTACAGCATTTGAAGAGGGTGCTAGGCTCTGTAAGAACATACATCACGTTGGGGTGTAAGTTGTACCCCTGGGGTGTAAGAGGTCCCCAAAAGTGCCCTAATGGAAAGTCAATGGGGCGAAAATCCCATAGACTAACATTGCGAAAAAAATTTGACGGGTCATAGGTCCGAGTGAGGATTTCGTAGAAACATGTGGGTTACTAAAATTGAAGAGGGTGCTAGACTCTGTCAGGACGTCCCCCACGATGGGGTGTAAGGTTACCCTAGCAACAGTTTTGGGCACCCTAGCAACATCTCCCATAGACTGCCATTATAAAATGCCCAGGTGGATATCTTTGCAGCACAGTGTCATAGAGACATGGGGGTGGGCTCATTTTACTCAGGTATCCAATCAGTCTCTCAGCATCCGTAAAGAGTTAGTATGCCACGCCCCTAGCAACCACTTTTGAGCACCCTAGCAACATAACATTTAAACAGTTATATCTCGACATCAGAATATCGTAGAGACACGGGGGTTGGACCGTTTTACTTGTGACTCGGAGTGTAATAACTGGCCACATCATTGGCCACTCCCAAGCCACGCCCCTAGCAACCAAATATGAACACCCTAGCAACCGAATAAACAAAGCCTTATATCTCAGCATCAGAACATCGTAGAGACACGGGGGTTGGACCATTTTACTTGTGACTCAGAGTGTAATAACTGGCCACATTGTTGGCCACTCCCAAGCCACGCCCCTAACAACCAAATATGAGCACCCTAGCAACATAATAAACAAACCCTTATATCTCTGGATCCGAACATCATAGAGACATGGGGGTTGGGTTTTTGGGTCATGTTAGCTTCATGCTAGCTTAATGCTAAGTCATACTAGCTTCATGCTAGTTTCATGCTAGCTTAATGCTAATTTCATAATAAATCTTGCTAACTTCACGTTAAATCATGCTAGCTTCATGCTAACTTCATGTTAACTTCTTGCTAATCATGCTAACATCATGCTAGCTTCATGCCAATCATGCTAACATCATGCTATCTTTATGCTAATCATTCTAACATCATGCTAACTTCATGCTAATCATGCTAATCAAGCTAACATCATGCTAATCATGCTAACATCAGGCTAACTTCATGCTAATCATGCTAACTTCATGCTAATCATGCTAACATAATGCTAATCATGCTAACATCATGTTAACATCATGCTAAATTCATGCTAACATCATGCTAGCTTCATGTTATCATCATGCTAATCATGCTAACATCATGCTAATCATGCTAACATCATGTTAGCTTCATGCTAATCATGTTAGCTTCATGCTAACATCATGCTAGCTTCATGCTAATCATGCTAGCTTCATGCTAATCATGCTAGCTTCATGCTAACTTCATGCTAATCATGTTAGCTTCATGCTAATCATGTTAACATCATGCTAACATCATGCTAGCTTGATGCTAATCATGCTAGCCTCATGATAATCATGCTAGCCTCATGCTAATCATGTTAGCTTCATGCTAGCTTCATGCTAATCATGCTAGCTTCATGTTAGCTTCATGCTAGCTTCATGCTAGCTTCATGCTAATCATGCTAACATCATGTTAATCATGCTAACATCGTGCTAACATCATGCTAGCTTCATGCTAATCATGCTAGCTTCATGCTAATCATGTTAGCTTCATGCTAGCTTCATGCTAATCATGCTAGCTTCATGCTAATCATGCTAGCTTCATGCTAGCTTCATGCTAATCATGCTAGCTTCATGCTAGCTTCATGCTAACTTCATGCTAATCATGCTAACATCATGCTAATCATGCTAACATCATGCTAATCATGCTAGCTTCATGCTAATCATGCTAGCTTCATGCTAATCATGTTAGCTTCATGCTAGCTTCATGCTAATCATGCTAGCTTAATGCTAGCTTCATTCTAACTTCATGCTAATCATGTTAGCTTCATGCTAGCTTCATGCTAATCATGTTAACATCATGGTAGCTTCATGTTAACCTCATGCTAACTTCATGCTAATCATGCTAACATCATGCCAACTTCTTGATAATCATGCTAACATCATGCTAACTTCATGCTAATCATATTAACATCATATTAGCTTCATGCTAATGATGTTCGCTTTATGCTAGCTTCATGCTAATCATGTTAACATCATACTACCTTCACATTATTTATGCTAACATCATGCTAGCTTCATGGTAATCATACTACCTTCAATAAACAAAGCCTTATATCTCCACATCAGAACATCGTAGAGACACGGGGGTTGGACCGTTTGACTCGTGACTTGGAGTATAATTATACATTGTCCCCAGAATTTTGCCACGGCAAGCACCACTTCACATTTTCTTCAGGAAATGTACCTATCTAGTTATATTTTATTCTTACATCTGCACGTTTTTTTCGGCACTTAACTCGTCCCGCACGGTTTGTCGTAGATCCATGAAAGAGGGCTCATATCGACCGGCTTATTGAGGAGAGGTGTGCTATGACTTTTATAAGCGATCGGGTGCAGGATTTCCAAAAGGGGGGCGAAAAACCACCCGAAAATCCCATTGACTTAACATTGCGCCCAACTTTGACGAGTCATAGCTCCGCTCGAGGATTTTGTAGAAACATGTGGGTTACAACATTTGAAGAGGGTGGTAGACTCTGTAAGAACATACATCACATTGGGGTGTAAGTTGTACCCCTGGGGTGTAAGAGGCGCCCAAAAGTGCCCCAATGAAAAGTCAATGGGGGAAAATCCCATAGACTTAACATTGCAAAAACTTTGACGGGTCATAGGTACGAGCGAGGATTTTGTAAAAACATGTGGGTTACATTATTTGAAGAGGGTGGTAGACTCTGTAAGAACATGGATCACATTGGGGTGTAAGTTGTACCCCTGGGGTGTAAGGCACCCGAATTTTCCCATTGACTTATAATGGGGCAGGAAACATGCCCATATAAGGGAATAAAAAAGTTCCAGATGGGATATCTTTGCTTTACAATGTCGTAAAGACATGGGGGTGGGCTCATTTTACTCAGACATTCAATCAGTCTATCAGGATATTCCCAAAGCTTTTAAGCCACGCCCCTAGCAACCACTTTTGAGCACCCTAGCAACATAAAATTCAAACTGTTATATCTCTGCATCAGAACATCATAGAGACACGGGGGTTGGACCGTTTGACTCGTGACTCAGAGTGTAATCATTATGGGATGCCAATTTTTTCCCTAGCAACCAAATACAGTACCCTAGCAACAGAGTAAACAAAGCCTTATATCTCCGCATCAGAACATCGTAGAGACACAGGGGTTGGACCGTTTGACTCGTGACTCAGAGTGTAATCACTAGTGGATGCCATTTTTTCCCTAGCAACCAAATACAGTACCCTAGCAACAGGGTAAACAAAGCCTTATATCTCCGCATCAGAACATCTTAGAGACACGGGGGTTGGACCGTTTGACTCGTGACTCAGAGTGTAATCATTATGGGATGCCAATTTTTTCCCTAGCAACCAAATACAGTACCCTAGCAACAGAGTAAACAAAGCCTTATATCTCCGCATCAGAACATCGTAGAGACACGGGGGTTGGACCGTTTGACTCGTGACACAGAGTGTAATCACTAGTGGATGCCATTTTTTTCCCTAGCAACCAAATACAGTACCCTAGCAACAGGGTAAACAAAGCCTTATATCTCCGCATCAGAACATCTTAGAGACACGGGGGTTGGACCGTTTGACTCTTGACTCGGAGGGTAATCACTAGTGGATGCCATTTTTTCCCCTAGCAACCAAATACAGTACCCTAGCAACAGAGTAAACAAAGCCTTATATCTCCGCATCAGAACATCATAGAGACACGGGGGTTGGACCGTTTGACTTGTGACTCGGCGGGTAATCACTAGCGGATGTCAATTTTTTCCCCTAGCAACCAAATACAGTACCCTAGCAACAGAGTAAACAAAGCCTAATATCTCCGCATCAGAACATTGTAGAGACACGGGGGTTGGACCATTTAACTTGTGACTCGGAGGGTAATCACTAGTGGATGCCAATTTTCCCCCTAGCAACCAAATACAGTACCCTAGCAACAGAGTAAACAAAGGCTTATATCTACGCATCAGAACATAATAGAGACACGGGGGTTGGACCGTTTGACTCCTGACTCGGAGGGTAATCACTAGTGGATGCCATTTTTTTCCCTAGCAACCAAATACAGTACCCTAGCAACAGAGTAAACAAAGCCTTATATTTCCGCATCAGAACATCGTAGAGACACGGGGGTTGGACCGTTTGACTCGTGACTTGGAGTGTAATCACCAGTGGATGCCAATTTCCCCCCTAGCAACCAAATACAGTACCCTAGCAACCGGATAAACACAGCTTTATATCTCCGCATCAGAACATCGTAGAGACACGGGAGTTGGATCGTTTTACTTTTGGCTTGGAGTATAATCATATATGTTCCCCAGAATTTTGCCACGGCAAGCACCACTCACATTTTCTTTAGGAAATGTACCTATCTAGTTATTATTAGTGGTGCTTGCATACTTATTATTTATATCTTTATTCTTATGTCGCAAAAAACTTAACTCGTCCCGCACGGTTTGCTGTAGATTAATGAAAGAGGGCTCAAATCGACTGGCTTATTGAGGACACGTCTGCTATGACTTTTATAAGCGATCAGGTGCAGGATTTCCAAAAGGGGGGCGAAAAACCACCCAAAAAATCCCACTGACTTAACATTGGGCCGAACTTTGATGGGTCATACCTCCGCTCAAGGATTTTGTAAAAACATGTGGGTTACAATATTTGATGAGGATGGTAGGCTCTGTAAGAACATACATCACAATGGGGTGTAAGTTGTACCCCTGGGGTGTAAGAGGCACCCAAAATTTCCCATTGACTTATAATGGGGCAGGAAAAGCGCCGATATAAGGGATAAAACGGTTCCAGATGGGATATCTTTGCTTTACAGTGTCGTAGAGATAAGTGGGTGGGCTCATTTTACTCGGGCATCCAATCAGTCTCTCAGGATCATCCCAGAGCTATTAAGCCACGCCCCTAGCAACAATTTTGGGCACCCTAGCAACATCTCCCATAGACTGCCATGATAAAATGCCCAGAGGGATATCTTTGCAGCACAGTGTCATAGAGACATGGGATCCTTAAAGACTTACTAAGCCACGCCCCTAGCAACCACTTTTGAGCACCCGAGCAACATAAAATTCAAACAGTTATATCTCGGCATCAGAACATCGTAGAGACACGGGGGTTGGACCGTTTTACTTGTGACCCGGAGTGTAACAACTGGGCACATCATTGGCCACTCCCAAGCCACGCCCCTAGCAACCAAATATGAGCACCCTAGCAACCAAATAAACAAAGCCTTATATCTCCGCATCAGAACATCGTAGAGACACAGGGGTTGGACCATTTTACTTGTGACTCAGAGTGTAATAACTGGCCACATCATTGGCCACTCCCAAGCCACGCCCCTAGCAACCAAATATGAGCACCCTAGCAACATAATAAACAAAGCCTTATATCTCTGGATCCGAACATCATAGAGACATGGGGTTGGGTCTTTGGGTCATGTTAGCTTAATGCTAGCTTAATGCTAAGTCATACTAGCTTCATGCTAGTTTCATGCTAGCTTAATGCTAAGTTCATAATAAATCTTGTTAACTTCACATTAAATCATGCTAGCTTCATGCTATCTTCATGCTAACTTCATGTTAACTTCTTGTTAATCATGCTAACATCATGCTAGCTTCATGCTAATCATGCTAACATCATGCTATCTTTATGCTAATCATTCTAACTTCATGCTAATCATGCTAACATCATGCTAATCATGCTAACATCATGCTAACGTCATGCTAATCATGCTAGCATCATGCTAATCATGCTAACATCATGCTAATCATGCTAACATCATGCTTACTTTATGCTAACATCATGCTAACATCATGCTAGCTTCATGCTAATCATGCTATCATCATGCTAATCATGGTAACATCATGCTAACTTCATGCTAATCATGTTAACATCATGCTAATCATGCTAACATCATGCTAGCTTCATGTTAATCATGCTAGCCTTATGCTAACTTCATGTTAATCATGCTAGCATCATGCTAATCATGCTAACATCATGCTAGCTTCATGCTAATCATGTTAGCTTCATGCTAACTTCATGCTAATCATATTAGCTTCATGCTAGCTTCATGCTAATCATGCTAACATCATGTTAATCATGATAACATCATGCTAGCTTCATTCTAATCATGCTAGCATCATGCTAATCATGCTAACATCATGTTAGCTTCATGCTAATCAAGCTAACTTCATGCTAACTTCATGCTAATCATGTTAGCTTCGTGCTAGCTTTATGCTAATTATGCTAGCTTCAAGCTAGCTTAATGCTAACTTCATGCTAATCATGCTAATCATGCTAACATCATGCTAGCTTCATGTTAACTTCATGCTAACTTCATGCTAATCATGCTAACATCATGCCAACTTCATGCTAATCATGCTAACATCATGCTAACTTCATGTTAATCATATTAGCATCATGTTAGCTTCATGCTAATTATGTTAGCTTCATGCTAGCTTCATGCTAATGATGTTAGCTTTATGCTAGCTTCATGCTAATCATGCTAACTTCATGTTAATCATGTTAACATCATAGTACCTTCACGTTAATTATGTTAACATCATGCTAGCTTCATGCTAATCATGCTACCTTCAATAAACAAAGCCTTATATCTCCACATCAGAACATCGTAGAGACATGGGGGTTGGACCGTTTGACTTGTGACTTGGAGTGTAATCAACAGTGGATGCCATATTTTTCCCTAGCAACCGAATACAGTACCCTAGCAAAAGAGTAAACAAAGGCTTATATCTACGCATCAGAACATCATAGAGACACGGGGGTTGGACCGTTTGACTTGTGACTCGGAGTGTAATCACTATGGGATGCCAATTTTCCCCCTAGCAACCAAATACAGTACCCTAGCAACAGAGTAAACAAAGGCTTATATCTACGCATCAGAACATAATAGAGACACGGGGGTTGGACCGTTTGACTCGTGACTCGGAGGGTAATCACTAGTGGATGCCATTTTTTTCCCTAGCAACCAAATACAGTACCCTAGCAACAGAGTAAAC
Source organism: Misgurnus anguillicaudatus (assembly GCF_027580225.2). Taxonomy (NCBI): domain Eukaryota; kingdom Metazoa; phylum Chordata; class Actinopteri; order Cypriniformes; family Cobitidae; genus Misgurnus; species Misgurnus anguillicaudatus. Next base: position 2,342,566 of record NC_073344.2, read on the forward strand.
AAAGCCTTATATTTCCGCATCAGAACATCGTAGAGACACGGGGGTTGGACCGTTTGACTCGTGACTTGGAGTGTAATCACCAGTGGATGCCAATTTCCCCCCTAGCAACCAAATACAGTACCCTAGCAACCGGATAAACACAGCTTTATATCTCCGCATCAGAACATCGTAGAGACACGGGAGTTGGATCGTTTTACTTTTGGCTTGGAGTATAATCATATATGTTCCCCAGAATTTTGCCACGGCAAGCACCACTCACATTTTCTTTAGGAAATGTACCTATCTAGTTATTATTAGTGGTGCTTGCATACTTATTATTTATATCTTTATTCTTATGTCGCAAAAAACTTAACTCGTCCCGCACGGTTTGCTGTAGATTAATGAAAGAGGGCTCAAATCGACTGGCTTATTGAGGACACGTCTGCTATGACTTTTATAAGCGATCAGGTGCAGGATTTCCAAAAGGGGGGCGAAAAACCACCCAAAAAATCCCACTGACTTAACATTGGGCCGAACTTTGACGGGTCATACCTCCGCTCAAGGATTTTGTAAAAACATGTGGGTTACAATATTTGATGAGGATGGTAGGCTCTGTAAGAACATACATCACAATGGGGTGTAAGTTGTACCCCTGGGGTGTAAGAGGCACCCAAAATTTCCCATTGACTTATAATGGGGCAGGAAAAGCGCCGATATAAGGGATAAAACGGTTCCAGATGGGATATCTTTGCTTTACAGTGTCGTAGAGATAAGTGGGTGGGCTCATTTTACTCGGGCATCCAATCAGTCTCTCAGGATCATCCCAGAGCTATTAAGCCACGCCCCTAGCAACAATTTTGGGCACCCTAGCAACATATCCCATAGACTGCCATTATAAAATGCCCAGATGGATATCTTTGCAGCACAGTGTCATAGAGACATGGGATCCTTAAAGACTTACTAAGCCACGCCCCTAGCAACCACTTTTGAGCACCCTAGCAACATAAAATTCAAACAGTTATATCTCGGCATCAGAACATCATAGAGACACGGGGTTTGGACAGTTTTACTTGTGACCCGGAGTGTAAGAACTGGGCACATCATTGGCCACTCCCAAGCCACGCCCCTAGCAACCAAATATGAGCACCCTAGCAACCAAATAAACAAAGCCTTATATCTCCGCATCAGAACATCGTAGAGACACAGGGGTTGGACCATTTTACTTGTGACTCAGAGTGTAATAACTGGCCACATCATTGGCCACTCCCATGCCACGCCCCTAGCAACCAAATATGAGCACCCTAGCAACATAATAAACAAAGCCTTATATCTCTGGATCCGAACATCATAGAGACATGGGGGTTGGGTCTTTGGGTCATGTTAGCTTAATGCTAGCTTAATGCTAAGTCATACTAGCTTCATGCTAGTTTCATGCTAGCTTAATGCTAAGTTCATAATAAATCTTGTTAACTTCACATTAAATCATGCTAGCTTCATGTTATCTTCATGCTAACTTCATGTTAACTTCTTGCTAATCATGCTAACATCATGCTAGCTTCATGCTAATCATGCTAACATCATGCTATCTTTATGCTAATCATTCTAACTTCATGCTAATCATGCTAACATCATGCTAATCATGCTAACATCATGCTAACGTCATGCTAATCATGCTAGCATCATGCTAATCATGCTAACATCATGCTAATCATGCTAACATCATGCTTACTTTATGCTAACATCATGCTAACATCATGCTAGCTTCATGCTAATCATGCTATCATCATGCTAATCATGGTAACATCATGCTAACTTCATGCTAATCATGTTAACATCATGCTAATCATGCTAACATCATGCTAGCTTCATGTTAATCATGCTAGCCTTATGCTAACTTCATGTTAATCATGCTAGCATCATGCTAATCATGCTAACATCATGCTAGCTTCATGCTAATCATGTTAGCTTCATGCTAACTTCATGCTAATCATATTAGCTTCATGCTAGCTTCATGCTAATCATGCTAACATCATGTTAATCATGATAACATCATGCTAGCTTCATTCTAATCATGCTAGCATCATGCTAATCATGCTAACATCATGCTAGCTTCATGCTAATCAAGCTAACTTCATGCTAACTTCATGCTAATCATGTTAGCTTCGTGCTAGCTTTATGCTAATTATGCTAGCTTCAAGCTAGCTTAATGCTAACTTCATGCTAATCATGCTAATCATGCTAACATCATGCTAGCTTCATGTTAACTTCATGCTAACTTCATGCTAATCATGCTAACATCATGCCAACTTCATGCTAATCATGCTAACATCATGTTAACTTCATGTTAATCATATTAGCATAATGTTAGCTTCATGCTAATTATGTTAGCTTCATGCTAGCTTCATGCTAATGATGTTAGCTTTATGCTAGCTTCATGCTAATCATGCTAACTTCATGTTAATCATGTTAACATCATAGTACCTTCACGTTAATTATGTTAACATCATGCTAGCTTCATGCTAATCATGCTACCTTCAATAAACAAAGCCTTATATCTCCACATCAGAACATCGTAGAGACATGGGGGTTGGACCGTTTGACTTGTGACTTGGAGTGTAATCAACAGTGGATGCCATATTTTTCCCTAGCAACCGAATACAGTACCCTAGCAAAAGAGTAAACAAAGGCTTATATCTACGCATCAGAACATCATAGAGACACGGGGGTTGGACCGTTTGACTTGTGACTCGGAGTGTAATCACTATGGGATGCCAATTTTTTCCCTAGCAACCAAATACAGTACCCTAGCAACAGAGTAAACAAAGCCTTATATCTCCGCATCAGAACATCGTAGAGACACGGGGGTTGGACCGTTTGACTCTTGACTCAGATTGTAATCACTGTGGGATGCCATTTTTTCCCTAGTAACCAAATACAGTACCCTAGCAACAGAGTAAACAAAGCCTTATATCTCCGCATCAGAACATCGTAGAGATACGGGAGTTGGATCGTTTTACTTTTGGCTTTGAGTATAATCATATATTGTCCCCAGAATTTTGCCACGGCAAGCACCACTTCACATTTTCTTCAGGAAATGTACCTATCTAGTTAGTGGTGCTTGCATTTATGCAAGGCATCACTATTACTATTGCTCATACTTATTATTAGTGGTGCTTGCATTTATGCAAGGCATCACTATTACTATTGCTCAGGGATATTATTATTCTTATGTCTGCACACTTTTTCGGCGCGTAACTCGTCCCGCACGGTTTGCCGTAGTCCCATGAAAGAGGGCTCAAATTGACCGCATTATTGAGGAGATGGTGGCTATGACTTTTATAAGCGATCGGGTGCAGGATTTTCGAAAGGGGGGCGAAAAACCACCCGAAAAATCCCATTGACTTAACATTGCGCCAAACTTTGACGGGTCATAGCTCCTCTCTGGGATTTTGTAGAAACATGTGGGTTACATTATTTGAAAAGGGTGGTAGGCTCTGTAAGAACATACATCACATTGGGGTGTAAGTTGTACCCCTGGGGTGTAAGAGGCACCCAAAAGTGCCCCATTGACTTATAATGGGGCAGGAAACATGCCCATATAAGGAAATAAAAAAGTTCCAGATGGGATATCTTCGCTTTACAATGTCGTAGAGACAAGGGGGTGGGCTCATTTTATTCAGACATCCAATCAGTCTATCAGGATAGTATCAGAACTATTAAGCCACGCCCCTAGCAACCACTTTTGAGCACCCTAGCAACATAAAATTTAAACAGTTATATCTCGGCATCAGAATATCGTAGAGACACGGGGGTTGGACCGTTTTAGTTTTTAGTTTTTTTTAGTTTAGAGCTTTATTAATCCCCTTAGGGCAATTAAGTTAAGCTTACATGGTGTCTCACAACACATAAACATATACATTAAAACACACACAAACCACAAAAAAACAGAAATGAAAAAAAAAAAAAAGATTTATTAAATAACTGTATTGCTTGAGGCACAAAAGTAAATTTATAACGGTTTGTAGTACATTTAACTGCTCTTAGACGTCGCCCCAAAGGCAACCACTCAAAGTCTAAGTGCAGGGGATGAGTGTTATCTTTTAATATTTTATGTGCCATCCTCAGCACCTGCTGTTCATAATATGAGACAAGGCTTCTTAAAGGAACACCCATGATTTTAGAGCACATGTTAACATTGCCCTGCAACCTATTTTTGTTTTTTATAGACAATGATGAAAACCAACAAATGAAGGAAAAAGACAAAATACTTTCAACAAATGAATTATAAAATGATTTAAGAACAACTCTTTGTACATTAAAAGAATTAAGTTTTCTCAACATAAACAGTCTTTGATGTGACTTTTTTATAATCTCATCACAGTTTTGATCAAATTTTAATTTATTATCAAAAACCGTGCCCAGGTACTTATATTGGTCTACTTTCTCTACACGTGTGCCATTAATGACTACTGGTTGAAGTGCTGATGTTCTCCTACTAAAATCAATGATCATCTCTTTGGTTTTTGAAACATTCAGATCTAGTTTCATACTACTACACCAAGTGATGAAATTATTCAAAACAGAGCCGTATTCCTGATCTGGATGTGAGAGCAAAGAAAGCAACACAGTGTCATCTGCATATTTTACCAAATAACTATTGTCTTGCAAACTCTGACAATCATTTGTGTATAATATAAATAGGATAGGAGAAAGCACACAACCCTGTGGGGTACCTGTGGAAATATTTACAATATCTGATACCACTTCATTAATCCTAACCCTCTGTAATCTGTCTGTTAAAAAATTCATAATCCATAAAACTAAACCTTGGTCAAAGTTAAACTGACCAATAAGTTTTTTCCCTAACGTAACAGGTTGCAAAAGATTAAAAGCAGATGAAAAATCTACAAACAAAAGCCGGGCAAAAGCGCCACAGTTTTCTAAATGACGACCAAGAGTATTTATCAGAAAGAGTTTTGCATAATCTACGCCTCTACTAGTGCGATATGCAAACTGCAATGGAGTGCAGAGTGGTCCAACAATTGTCATCCAATTCTTTTAAATCTCTTTTTCAAAAACCTTCATGACTAAAGAAGTCAAGACAATTGGACGATAATCGTTCAAAGAGTCTGATTTACCTTTTTTAGGTATCGGTACAATGATTGAACTTTTCCACAAGTCAGGTACCAACCCTTGATCTAAAGAAGACTGAAAAAGTAAGTGGAGAACTCCACTGAGCTGATCAGCACAGTACCTCAGTGTTCTTCCACATATACCGTCTGGTCCTGGGGCCTTGTTAAGCGGTACCGCATTCAACTGTCTTAGTATGTCAGATGGATAAATTTTAAAAGTATTAGAAATACTCAAGGTCTCTTTAAAAGTTTTTATCTCATCAGCATCAGAGGCCATGCGAGAGAAAAAGTCATTAAACTCATTAGATAAAATTACGTCATTGTCGTAGTTTCCAATTGGTACATATTGGTTTGGTACTGATGTGCTCACTGCAGCCATAGTCTTAATTCCTTTCCAAGCAGCTTTTAGGTTACCTTGCTTAAACACATCCTCAATCTTATTCTTATAGTTATTTTTTGCAAACTTGATTGCTCTTTTAACTTCCCTATTTATCTGTTTTTTCTCCTCAATGGTCCCCATAAGAAAAATTCTCTTCTTCATATTCAATATACATTTTAACTCCTTCGTAACCCATGGTTTATTATTAGGATACAGAATAATCTTTCTCGTAGGTATAGCAGAATCAACACAGAAAGTTATATATTTAGAAATGGTATCCACCTGCTCGTTTAAATCAGAACATGAATTCAAAAACATATTCCAATCGGTACAATCAAAACAGCCCTTCAAAACTTCAATATTAGAAGGTGTCCATTCCTTCACATATCGTATTTCTTTCTTCCCTTTCTTTACAATGGGAATGTATATTGAAGTCAGTAAAACCATATTATGATCAGCTGAACCAAGAGGAGGTAAAGACAGAGATTTGTACGTTCCGGGGATCAGACCATAACATCTGTCCAAAACTTTATCACCACGCGTAGCACATGTAACATATTGGTGATAGCCTTTTAAATGTTTGTCCATAATACAATTGTTAAAATCCCCTAAAACGAATGTAGGTGCATCTGGGGATAAATCGTTCAATCTGTCCAATGTGTTTCTAACAGTCTCAAGAGCCACATCAAAGTTGGCACGCGGGTGAATATATACTACAATAAAAAACAACTGAGGGAACTCGCGAGGGAGGTAAAAAGGACGTGCAGATATCGCAATGAGTTCGATATCTGAGTTACAGATCTTATAGCGCACCACAGCTGTATTACACCAACTTTCCTTGATATAAATACACACACCTCCTCCTCGACTTTTGCCTGTTGTATGTTTGTCTCTATCAAGTCGAATGGGTGTTCCAAAACCGTCAATTTGTAAAGAACTATTGTCAACTGAATCATTCAGCCAGGTTTCGGTAAATACCATCATGTGACTGTTTCTGTATTCGTGCATGAAACTCACATTGGCTTGTAGTTCATCAAGTTTGTGGCGAAGCGAACGTACATTACTCAGAAGAATTCCAGGCAGCGGGATGAATTTTTGGGCTTTCTTTAATCTGCGTCGTACTCCTCCTCGCTTTCCGCGTTTTCTTCTCGGTTTCCTTTTTAGTTCCTGAGTGTTTGCAGAAGACCGTAAAATTTCTTCTGGAACTTCCCAGGCAGGCTCAACAAAACCAGCATTGGGACGCAGGCTCAGCAGGAACTCCCTGGTCATCACTGGCACGCACTCGGCCAAGACACCGCCATTCGCCAAAACAATCGCGTTCCCCCAGGTAATCAGCAGCATAAGGAACACTAGCTTCCACAGGCTACTCATTTTCTTAAAAATGTTTAAGAAGATTTAAAAAAAACAAAACAAAACAGCACAAAAAAAATACAATAAAAGATTTGAAACAGGACGTAAACCGACGTAAACCGTAAACCGTTTTAGTTGTGACTCAGAGTGTAAACAGTGGCCTCATCATTGGTCACTCCCAAGCCACGCCCCTAGCAACCAAAATGAGCACCCTAGCAACATAATAAACAAAGCCTTATATCTCCGCATCAGAACATCGTAGAGACACGGGGGTTGGACCGTTTTTCTTGTGACTCGGAGTGTAATCAGTGGCCACATCATTGGTCACTCCGAAGCCACGCCCCTAGCAACCAAATATGAGCACCCTAGCAACATAAAATTCAAAGCCTTATATCTCGGCATCAGAACAACTTAGAGACACGGGGGTTTGGACCGTTAGACTCGTGACTCGGGGTGTAATCACTAGTGGACGCCAATTTTCTCCCTAGCAACGAAATACATTACCCTAGCAACAGAGTAAACAAAGCCTTATATCTCGGCATCAGAACATAGTAGAGACACGGGGGTTGGACCGTTAGACTCGTGACTTGGAGTGTAATCACTAGTGGACGGCAATTTTCTCCCTAGCAACCAAATGCATTACCCTAGCAACAGAGTAAACAAAGCCTCATATCTCGCCATCAGAACATCGTAGAGACACGGGGGTTGGACCGTTAGACTTGTGTCTCGGGGTGTAATCACTAGTGGATGCCAATTTTCTCCCTAGCAACCAAATACAGTACCCTAGCAACAGAGTAAACAAAGCCTTATATCTTGGCATCAGAATATCGTAGAGACACGGGGGTCGGACCATTAGACTTGTGACTCAGAGTGTAATCACTAGTGGATGGCAATTTTCTCCCTAGCAACCAAATGCATTACCCTAGCAACAGAGTAAACAAAGCCTTATATCTTGGCATCAGAACATCGTAGAGACACGGGGATTGGACCGTTAGACTCGTGACTTGGCGTGTAATCACTAGTGAATGCCAATTTTTTCCTTAGCAACCAAATACAGTACCCTAGCAACAGAGTAAACAAAGCCTTATATCTCTGCATCAGAACATCGTAGAGACATGGGGTTGGACCGTTTGACTCGTGACTTGGAGGGTTATCACTAGTTGATGCCATTTTTTTCCCTAGCAACCAAATACAGTACCCTAGCAACAGAGTAAACAAAGCCTTATAACTCCGCATCAGAACATCGTAGAGACACGGGGGTTGGATTGTTTTACTTGTGGTATGGAGTATAGACATATACTGTCCCCCGAAATTTGCCACGGCAAGCACCACTTCACATTTTCTTCAGGAAATGTACCTATCTAGTTATTAGTGGTGCTTGCATTTATGCAAGGCATCACTATTATTATCTTGCATACTTATTAGTGGTGCTTGCATTTATGCAAAGCATCACTATTACTATTGCTCAGGGATATTATTATTATTATTAGTGGTGCTTGCATTTATGCAAGGCATCACTATTATTAGTGCTCAGGGATATTATTAGTGGTGCTTGCATTTATGCAAGGCATCACTATTATTATTGCTCATACTTATTATAATTTATTTATTCTTATATCTGGACACTTTTTCGGCGCGTAACTCGTCCCGCACGGTTTGTCGTAGACCAATGAAACAGGGCTCAAAACGGCCGGCTTATTGAGGACACGTCTGCTATGACTTTTATAAGCGATCGGGTGCAGGATTTCCGAAAGGGGGGCGAAAAACCACCCGAAAAATCCCATTGACTTAACATTGGGCCCAACTTTGACGGGTCATAGCTCCGCTCAAGGATTTTGTAGAAACATGTGGGTTATAACATTTGAAGAGGGTGGTAGGCTCTGTAAGAACATACATCACAATGGGGTGTATCCCTGGGGTGTAAGAGGCCCCCGAAATTTCCCATTGACTTATAATGGGGCAGGGAACACGCCCATATAAGGGAATAAAACCGTTCCAGATGGGATATCTTTGCTTTACAGTGTCATAGAGATAAGTGGGTGGGCTCATTTTACTCGGGCATCCAATCAGTCTCTCAGGATCATTTCAGAGCTATTAAGCCACGCCCCTAGCAACCACTTTTGAGCACCCTAGCAACATCTCCCATAGACTGCCATTATAAAATGCCCAGACGGGATATCTTCGCTTTACAATGTCATAGAGACATGGGGGTGGGCTCATTTTACTCAGACATCCAATCAATTTATCAGGATAGTCCCAGAGCTATTAAGCCACGCCCCTAGCAACCACTTTTAAGCACCCTAGCAACATAAAACTCAAACAGTTATACCTCGGCATCAGAACATCGTAGAGACACGGGGGTTGGACCGTTTTACTTGTGACTCGGAGTGTAACAACTGGTCACATCATTGGCCACTCCCAAGCCCCGCCCCTAGCAACCAAATAAGAGCACCCTAGCAACCGAATAAAAAAAGCCTTATATCTCCGCATCAGAACATCGTAGAGACACGGGGGTTGGACCGTTTGACTCGTGACTCAGAGTATAATCACTAAGGGATGTCAATTTTTTCCCTAGCAACCAAATACAGTACCCTAGCAACAGAGTAAACAAAGCTTTATATCTCCGCATCAGAACATCGTAGAGACACGGGGGTTGGACCGTTTGACTCGTGACTCAGAGTGGAATCACTATGGGATGCCAAATTTTTGCCTAGCAACCAAATACAGTACCCTAGCAACTGAATAAACAAAGCATTATATCTCCGCATCGGAACATCGTAGAGACACGGGGGTTGGACCGTTTGACTCGTGACTCAGAGTGGATTCACTATGGGATGCCAAATTTTTCCCTAGCAACCAAATACAGTACCCTAGCAACAGTGTAAACAAAGCCTTATATCTCCGCATCAGAACATCGTAGAGACACGGGGGTTGGACCGTTTTACTCTTGACTCGGCATGTAATCACTAGTGGATGCCAATTTTTTCCCTAGCAACCAAATACAGTACCCTAGCAACAGTGTAAACAAAGCCTTATATCTCCGCATCAGAACATCGTAGAGACACGGGGGTTGGACCGTTTTACTCGTGACTCGGCGTGTAATCACTAGTGGATGTCAATTTTTTCCCTAGCAACCAAATACTGTACCCTAGCAACGGAATAAACAAAGCATTATATCTCCGCATCGGAACATCGTAGAGACACGGGGGTTGGACCGTTTGACTCGTGACTCAGAGTGTAATCACTATTGGATGTCATTTTTTTCCCTAGCAACCAAATACAGTACCCTAGCAACAGAGTAAACAAAGCTTTATATCTCCGCATCAGAACATCGTAGAGACACGTGGGTTGGACCGTTTGACTCGTGACTCAGAGTGAAATCACTATGGGATGCCAAATTTTTGTCTAGCAACCAAATACAGTACCCTAGCAACGGAATAAACAAAGCATTATATTTCCGCATCGGAACATCGTAGAGACACGGGGGTTGGACCGTTTGACTCGTGACTCAGAGTGGAATCACTATGGGATGCCAAATTTTTCCCTAGCAACCAAATACAGTACCCTAGCAACAGTGTAAACAAAGCCTTATATCTCCGCATCAGAACATCGTAGAGACACGGGGGTTGGACCGTTTTACTCGTGACTCGGCGTGTAATCACTAGTGGATGCCAATTTTTTCCCTAGCAACCAAATACAGTACCCTAGCAACAGTGTAAACAAAGCCTTATATCTCCGCATCAGAACATCGTAGAGACAAGGGGGTTGGACCGTTTTACTCGTGACTCGGCGTGTAATCACTAGTGGATGTCAATTTTTTCCCTAGCAACCAAATACTGTACCCTAGCAACAGTGTAAACAAAGCCTTATATCTCCGCATCAGAACATCGTAGAGACACAGGGGTTGGACCGTTTTACTCGTGACTCGGCATGTAATCACTAGTGGATGCCAATATTTTCCCTAGCAACCAAATACAGTACCCTAGCAACAGAGTAAACAAAGCCTTATATCTCTGCATCAGAACATCGTAGAGGCACGGGGGTTGGACCGTTTGACTTATGACTCGGAGAGTAATCACTAGTGGATGCCATTTTTTCCCCTAGCAACCAAATACAGTACCCTAGCAACAGAGTAAACAAAGCCTTATATCTCTGCATCAGAACATTGTAGAGACACGGGGTTGGACCGTTTGACTCGTGACTCGGAGTGTAGTCATTAGTGGATGCCATTTTTTCCCCTAGCAACCAAATACAGTACCCTAGCAACAGAGTAAACAAAGCCTTATAACTCCGTATCAGAACATCGTAGAGACACGGGGGTTGGATTGTTTTTACTTGTGGTATGGAGTATAAACATATACTGTCCCCCGAAATTTGCCACGGCAAGCACCACTTCACATTTTCTTCAGGAAATGTACCTATCTAGTTATATTTTATTCTTACATCTGCACGTTTTTTCGGCACCTAACTCGTCCCGCACGGTTTGTCGTAGACCCATGAAAGAGGGCTCAAATCGACCGGCTTATTGAGGAGAGGTGTGCTATGACTTTTATAAGCGATCGGGTGCAGGATTTCCGAAAGGGGGGCGAAAAACCACCCGAAAAATCCCATTGACTTAACATTGCGCCCAACTTTGACGAGTCATAGGCTCCGCTCGAGGATTTTGTAGAAACATGTGGGTTACAACATTTGAAGAGGGTGGTAGGCTCTGTAAGAACATACATCACATTGGGGTGTAAGTTGTACCCCTGGGGTGTAAGAGGCGCCCAAAAGTGCCCCAATGAAAAGTCAATGGGGGAAAATCCCATAGACTTAACATAGCAAAAACTTTGACGGGTCATAGGTACGAGCGAGATTTTTGTAGAAACATTTGGGTTAATACATTTGAAGAGGGTAGTAGGCTCTCTAAAAACATACATCACATTGGGGTGTAAGTTGTACCCCTGGGGTGTAAGAGGCACCCGAAATTTCCCATTCAAAGTCAATGGGCGAAAATCCCATAGACTTAACATTGCGAAAAACTTTGACGGGTCATAGGTCCGAGCGAGGATTTCGTAGAACCATGTGGGTCACAACATTTGAAGAGGGTGCTAGACTCTTTCAAGACGTCCCCCACAATGGGGTGTAAAGTTACCCTAGCAACCATTTTGGGCACCCTAGCAACCTATCCCATAGACTGCCATTATAAAACGCCCAGATGGATATCTTTGCACCACAGTGTCATAGAGACATGGGGGTGGGCTCATTTTACTCAGGTATCCAATCAGTCTCTCAGGATCCTTAAAGACTTACTAAGCCACGCCCCTAGCAACCACTTTTGAGCACCCTAGCAACATAAAATTCAAACAGTTATATCTCGGCATCAGAACATCGTAGAGACACAGGGGTTGGACCGTTTTACTTGTGACTAGGGGTGTAACAATTGGGCACATAATTGGCCACTCCCAAGCCACGCCCCTAGCAACCAAATTTTAGCCCCCTAGCAACCGAATAAACTAAGCCTTATATCTCCGCATCAGAACATCGTAGAGACACGGGGGTTGGACCGTTTTACTTGTGACTAGGGGTGTAACAATTGGGCACATAATTGGCCACTCCCAAGCCACGCCCCTAGCAACCTAATTTGAGCACCCTAGCAACCGAATAAACTAAGCCTTATATCTCCGCATCAGAACATTGTAGAGACACGGGGGTTGGACCGTTTGACTCGTGACTTGGAGGGTAATCAGTAGTGGATGCCAATTTTTTCCCTAGCAACCAAATACAGTACCCTAGCAACAGAGTAAACAAAGCCTCATATCTCTGCATCAGAACATCATAGAGACACGGGTGTTGGACGGTTTGACTCGTGACTCGGAGGGTAATCACTAGTGGATGCTGTTTTTTTCCCTAGCAACCAAATACAGTACCCTAGCAACAGAGTAAACAAAGCCTCATATCTCCGCATCAGAACATCATAGAGACACTGGGGTTGGACCGTTTGACTCGTGACTCGGAGTGTAATCAGTAGTGGATGCCAATTTTTTCCCTAGCAACCAAATACAGTACCCTAGCAACAGAGTAAACAAAGCCTTATATCTCCGCGTCAGACCATCGTAGAGACACGGGGGTTGGACTGTTTGACTCGTGACTCGGAGTGTAATCATTATGGGATGTCAATTTTTTCCCTAGCAACCAAAAACAGTACCCTAGCAACAGAGTAAACAAAGCCTTATATCTCCGCATTGGAACATCGTAGAGACACGGGGGTTGGACCGTTTGACTCGTGACTCGGAGGGTAATCACTAGTGGATGCAATTTTTTTCCCTAGCAACCAAGTACAGTACCCTAGCAACAGAGTAAACAAAGCCTTATATCTCCGCATCAGAACATCGTAGAGACACAGGGGTTGGACCGTTTGACTCGTGACTTGGAGGGTAATCACTAGTTGATACTGTTTTTTCCCCTAGCAACCAAATACAGTACCCTAGCAACAGAGTAAAGAAAGCCTTAAATCTCCGCATCAGAACATCGTAGAGACACGGGGGTCGGACCGTTTGACTTGTGACTTGGAGTGTAATCACCAGTGGATGCCAATTTTCCCCCTAGCAACCAAATAAAGTACCCTAGCAACAGAGTAAACAAAGCCTTATATCTCCGCATCAGAACATTGTACAGACGCGGGGGTTGGACCGTTTGACTCGTGACTCGGAGGGTAATCAGTAGTGGATGCCAATTTTTTCCCTAGCAACCAAATACAGTACCCTAGCAACAGAGTAAACAAAGCCTTATATCTCCGCATCAGAACATCGTAGAGACACGGGGGTTGGACCGTTTGATTCGTGACTTGGAGGGTAATCACTAGTGGATGCCAATTTTTTCCCTAGCAACCAAATACAGTACCCTAGCAACAGAGTAAACAAAGCCTTATATCTCTGCATCAGAACATCGTAGAGACACGGGGGTTGGACCGTTTGACTCGTGACTCGGAGGGTAATCACTAGTGGATGCCATTTTTTCCCCTAGCAACCTAATACAGTACCCTAGCAACAGAGTAAACAAAGCCTTATATCTCCGCATCAGAACATCGTAGAGACATGGGGGTTGGACCGTTTGACTCGTGACTCGGAGGGTAATCACTAGTGGATGCCATTTTTTTCCCCTAGCAACCAAATACAGTACCCTAGCAACAGAGTAAACAAAGCCTCATATCTCCGCATCAGAACATCGTAGAGACATGGGGGTTGGACCGTTTGACTCGTGACTCGGAGGGTAATCACTAGTGGATGCAATTTTCCCCCTAGCAACCAAATACAGTACCCTAGCAACCGGATAAACAAAGCCTTATATCTCTGCATCAGAACATCGTAGAGACACGGGAGTTGGGTCTTTTTACTTGTGATTTGGAGTATAATCATATACTGTCGCCAGAAATTTGCCACGGCAAGCACCACTTCACATTTTCTTCAGGAAATGTACCTATCTAGTTATATCTTATTCTTATGTCTGCACACTTTTTTGGCGCGTAACTCGTCCCGCACGCTTTGCCGTAGTCCCATGAAAGCGGGCTCAAATCGACCGGTTTATTGAGGAGAGGTGTGCTATGACTTTTATAAGTGATCGGGTGCAGGATTTCCGAAAGGGGGGCGAAAAACCACCCGAAAAATCCCATTGACTTAACATTGCGCCCAACTTTGACGAGTCATAGCTCCGCTCGAGGATTTTGTAGAAACATGTGGGTTACAACATTTGAAGAGGGTGTTAGGTTTGTAAGAACATGGATCACAATGGGGTGTAAGTTGTACCCCTGGGGTGTAAGAGGTGCCCAAAAATGCCCAATGAAAAGTCAATGGGGCAAAATCCCATAGACTTAACATTGCAAAAATTTTGACGGGTCATAGGTCCGATCGAGGATTTCATAGAAACATGTGGGTTACTAAATTTGAATAGGGTGCTAGAGTCTGTCAGGACGTCCCCCACAATGGGGTGTAAGGTTACCCTAGCAACAATTTTGGGCACCCTAGCAACCTATACCATAGACTGCCATTATAAAATGCTCAGATGGATATCTTTGCACCACAGTGTCATAGAGACAATGGGGTGGGCTCATTTTACTCAGGCATCCAATCAGTATCTTAGGATCCTTAAAGACTTACTAAGCCACGCCCCTAGCAACCACTTTTGAGCACCCTAGCAACATAAAATTCAAAGAGTTATATCTCGACATCAGAACATTGTAGAGACACGGGGGTTGGACCGTTTTACTTGTGACTCGGAGTATAATCACTGGGCACATCAATGGCCACTCCCAAGCCACGCCCCTACCAACCAAATACAGTACCCTAGCAACAGTGTAAACAAAGCCTTATATCTCCGCATCAGAACATCGTAGAGACACGGGGGTTGGACCGTTTTACTCGTGACTCGGCACGTAATCACTAGTGGATGCCAATTTTTCCCTAGCAACCAAATACAGTACCCTAGCAACAGTGTAAACAAAGCCTTATATCTCCGCATCAGAACATCGTAGAGACACAGGGGTTGGACCGTTTTACTCGTGACTCGGCATGTAATCACTATGGGATGCCAATTTTTCCCTAGCAACCAAATACAGTACCCTAGCAACAGAGTAAACAAAGCCTTATATCTCAGCATCAGAACATCGTAGAGACACGGGAGTTGGATCGTTTTACTTTTGGCTTGGAGTATAATCATATATGGTCCCCAGAATTTTGCCACGGCAAGCATTTTCTTCAGGAAATGTACCTATCTAGTTATATTTTATTCTTACATCTGCACACTGTTTCGGCACCTAACTCGTCCCGCACGGTTTGTCGTAGACCCATGAAAGAGGGCTCAAATCAACGGGCTTATTAAGGACTCGACTGCTATGACTTTTATAAGCTATCGGGTGCAGGATTTCCGAAAGGGGGGCGAAAAACCACCCGAAAAATCCCATTGACTTAACATTGCACCGCACTTTGACGGGTCATAACTCTGCTCGAAGATTTTGTAGAAACATGTGGGTTACTACATTTGAAGAGGGTGGCAGACTCTGTAAGAACATCCATCACATTGGGGTATAAGTTGTACAGAACATCAGAACATCGTAGAGACACGGGGGTTGGACCTTTTGACTCATGACTCAGAGTGTAATTACTAGTGGATGACAATTTTCTCCCTAGCAACCAAATACAGTACCCTAGCAACCAAATAAAACAAAGCCTTATATCTCCGCATCAACAGATGTTTTACATACAGTCTTTTGACAAAATATGGTCAGAGTATAACTACTTTTTACTCCCTAATAAGGTAAAAGAAATACATTTTAAGATTTTTCACCGATATTATCCGTGCAACATTTTTGTTAATAAGTTTAACAAAGAGATATCTCCTTTATGTTCTTTCTGTGATACTGAATCTGAAACCCTTACTCATCTGTTTTGCTCCTGTATCTTTTCTGTAAACTTTTGGAAACCAGTATCTATGATGATTTTTGACACATTTCACAAGTTAGTTGTAAATTATGACTTTATGATTCTTTTTTTGGAATGTAATTCTGGCTCCTCTGATGTTGATTTTGCACTAAAATTGATAATTCTATTAGGGAAATTTCATTTACATAAATCTAAAATACTATCAACAAAACCCACCTTGAATCTTTTTGGTATAGATTTAAACATTTTCTATGAATCTCTTAAAACAAATCTTAAAAATAAGAAAACATCTCTTATACTGGGAAAAATCTTAACTATTTTATGATGATTTGGCTAATGTGGCTTTGTAAAGGAAATGTATCTGTTTTTTTCTTTTTTTCTCTCTGTGTACAATATGTATGTTAATGTAGTAAGGTCTGTTATGCGTCTCCCCGTTATATATGTTATGTACTGTTGTATGTTTTCTACAATGTAAAGTTTAATGAACAAAAAAAGGGAAAAAAAAGACTAGCTTTTAATCACGCGCTAATCACCCACTACTTGATTATGTGTTGTGTTGAACTTATTTTGAACAAAAAGAAAGAATGTAATATAGATGACCAATACAATTCAGAGAACATTTAGAAGCCGATCTGGATTAATAAAGAACATATAATGAATTTAATATCGAACAAACAGACACTTTATGGTATACTCACCGAGATGTGGCGACGTTTGTAAATTGATGATAAATATCGTGATGATGTGCGAACGAGATTTGGGTCACGGCAGGGGTGTAGCCACGGGTGTGCCGGAGCCACCCACAGTGGCACACCTAAAATGGATGCAGAGTATTTATTTATAGTTTCAATATTTTTTTTTACTAAACTTGGGCTGTTATGCTGTTATTGTTTACTTAGAATATATACATATATACATATATATATATATATATATATATATATATATATATATATATATATATATATATATATATATATATATATATATATATATATATATATATATTAGGGCCGGGACTTTAACGCGTTAATTAAGATGAATTAATTACACAAAAAATAACGCGTTAAACATTTTTATGCATTTTAATCACACTTATTAATAGAGTCATTCGTAAATGCTGCAGACCCTGTTTTAGTTCGAGAACTCCGGGGTTGTGATGCAGTGTAAATAAAAGTAGACGGAACCTAAACGAACAGCTGATTTTAACGTGACAACGCATCAATTTCAAAGTAAAAATGATTTATTCTGGTAAATGGAGGTTTGCAACGGAGGTTTTGCCCAATAAACATCTACCAACAAACTACAGATTATTTTAACATGTATCCTAATGTCTGTTATATGTTAATGTTTGAGTATTGTTGGGTTTAAATATTGTTGTAATGTTGTTTTGTTTCAATTTAATTAGTTTATTACGAGTTTAATTTAAGTTTGGTTTGCTACTTTAAAACAAATTTCGTTTCAAATAATTTGTCTCGTAATTATAAACAATGTTTTGTTGTTAGGTTTTGTGAATATAAATTCAAAAGAACATTAAAAGCAACACCGTGCATCTCATTGATGCATATGCTACCGAATGCCAAAACATGCAGTGAGTAGCCTATATCACTTACTTTTCAAAAAATCAGCCTGGCAGTGCCCAGAAGTTAAATTTACACGCGCATTTAGAGCATACTGTAGCAGCACGTTTGATTTGCGGTGTGCTTAAGACTTATAAAAATCAACTTCATATTTATTTTAATAGGCTACTTTGACGGAGGACACGCACAGAGAACAGCGACGGCAGGTAAAGGAAAAAAGTTAAACGAATAGAGTCAGTTTGTAAGAACATTTTTAAATTGACTATAAGATCATCAATATGAACTCTGAACAATGAACTATTATAAACATAACAGCAAGAAAAGCTGAAGAGGAACTCGCAACATTAAAGCAATAAGCATTTATGTAGGCTAAAGCTATATATCACCTCTTATTTTTTTTTATTTAGTTAAGTTTCAATGGTAACACTAAAGGCGCGTACATTATGCAGCGCTTTTCACATCCGAATCCCACTTAAGAAACCTATAAACGATGTGCAACTTAAAAAATATATTATGCACATTTTTATATATTTTAATTTTAATATAGGCTATATAGTATATTATGTTTTGTTGTTTTTATACGCGAGGTGGGGCATCCGCGCACATAGGTACCAGAACACAGACAGTCAAAACCTGAGAAGTCCCGAACCCTGCAATATTAAACAAACTACTTTAAGAAATGCGGGCCAGGAAGCGGGTCGGGTATAATATTTTTTTTTTTTGCGGTCCGAGTTGCGGGCGGGTTGTTTATACATTGACCCGCGCATCACTGGTAAGCGTCGATAAGAGCATGGTTGTGTGTAAGATATGCAACAAGGAATTCACATATCACCGCAGCACATCGAGCCTCAAGTATAATCTCAATGCAAAACATACAGCAGCTAGCGTGGACATTAGCACGACTCCGGGTACAACGACTTGGTTGAACAAAAATAAACAATATTTTGTTAAGCTTATGTATTCAGTCATTATTCATAAAAATCCATGTAAAAATACTTCTTAATGTTCTCAGGTCAAATATTTATATGAGATTAAAATGCGATTAATTTAGATTAATTAATTACAAAGCCTCTAATTAATTAGATTAATTTTTTTAATCGAGTCCCGGCCCTAATATATATATATATATATTTAAATCAACCGTGTCACGCGCAAGTTAAAAATATTTTATCTGACCCCTTGTGTCCATGGCGACGGGTCATGATTGTCACGTGACACACCGCAACAACAATAATGTATGCTATTAGTTTTATTTCGTTTTTCCTTTTTTTAATTAAAAATATGAACTAACTGTCAAGTTTCTTACAAAAGAGGTTCGTACAACGACGTACAACAACTGTCTTTATTATTTAGCCTCTCTGTACCACAGTACACATGTTATCCTGAACATAACATTTCCCCAACACAACATAACGTCACATCCTCCCCCGACCACGCCTCTTCCCGAGACGTCACCTCTGTTACTTCCATAATACCACATCTTCCTTTCTTTGAGAACAAAGGGTGGACTACCTTTGTCTCTGCAGGTCTTAAGGGGTTTATTCTGCCCTTTTGCTGGAAGACCTGTCCCTGATCTGTCCCTGTTTCACACATACAAAACAGAAATAAATAACTTACACATTACCATACTCTGAACTATTACTTTAGCAGGCTGTTTCTTCAAAACTTAACTCTCAGGTTCCCAGCAAATGTAAACAGTAAAGCAGAACAACTTCACACAATTTCCTTTTTTTTTTATAAAATCACAAATCAAGTCTCTGCGGCTTTCTAACCTCTCTCCCACACCTGGTACCCACAGTCTCTGGGGTGGGACCCTCTGGTGGAGCTGGCTCTGGTAATGTTGTCACTGATGGATATTCTCCCACCAGTGACTCATCAGCGTCGATAACCCCACTGTTGGTCTGCAGTGGCACCAAGTGATGCCGGTTCCTCCTCAGTGTCCCCTGAGGCGTCTGGACGATATAAGAGCGAGGGGTGTTGTGTGTATCTAGCACAGTGCCCTGGACTCATGCATCGGTGATCCACACATCCTCCCCAGGTATGAGAGGCTCTAGATTTCTTGCACCATGTCTCTTGTTGAAGAATTTTGCGTCGTTCCTCCTCTTCTCCCTTTCTTTGGCCTCCAACACGTTGTAGTCAGGCAGAACTGGATTCAGCAGGGTTGGAAGGGCAGGAACTGTAGTGCGGAGGCCCGCCCCATCAACAGCTCGGCTGGGCTATAGCCGTTCTGAAGAGGGGTTGCTCTGTAGGCCAGCAAAGCAAGATATGGGTCTGATGCCTTTGTTAGCAGGTTTTTTATAGTCTGTACGGCGCGTTCCGCCTCCCCATTGCTTTGGGGAAACTTGGGGCTGCTCGTGATGTGCACAAAGCCATACTCTGCTGCAAAGGCTTTAAAGGTGCTACCAGAGAACTGGGGACCATTGTCACTTTTAAGGAATTCACAAATCCCATGACGAGAAAATATGGATTTCAGGTGCACCACCACATCTGTGGACCTTGTGGGTGACAGCAGGGCAGTTTCCACATACCTTGAGAAGTAATCTACCACTAGTAGATAGGTCTTGCCTTTCAGCGTGAACAGGTCAGCTCCCAAAGTTTGCCAAGGCCTGTCCGGCATCTCCGTTGGCATCAGCGGCTCTTTGACGTTCTTTCTCTCCTGAATGCAGGTTCTACATTTCAGTACCATGTCATTCAGCTGGCTGCTGAGCCCTGGCCACCATACCATCTGTTTGGCCAGCCTCTGCATTTTGTCACCCCCAGGTGTCCCTCATGCAGTCTCTGCAGCACATCCCCTTGTAAGGCGAATGGGATGACAAGCCTTGTGCCCCGCAGCAGCAATCCATCATGCACCGTCAGCACTGCTCTGTCAGGCCAGTAATGTCTCAGCGCTCCCTGTAATTGGCTTTTGTCAGGACAGCCGTCTGTGCAGTACTCCATCAGTGCAGAGCATGTGCTGTCTGCCTTTAGGTGCTCGCGTAAGCTGCTCAGATAATCTCCACTGACAGGAATGTTGCTGATGACCGAATCAACATAGATGTTGGTGTCCTCTAGTAGGCTGGTATCTGTGTGTGGTCTTGCGGTTCTTAGGGGAGCACGCGACAAGGTGTCGGCTGTCCACAGGTTCTTGCCAGGGACATGATTGACTGTATAATTGTACCTCATGAGTCGCATTTTAAATCTTTGGATTCTTGGTGGGAGGTCATCCAGGGCCTTCCCACCCAGCAGACTCACCAACGGCTTATGGTCAGTTTCCAACTCAAATGGTCTTCCCAGGATGAAACAGCCAAACCTTTCACAAGCCCACGTTGCAGCTAATGCCTCCTTCTCTACTTGAGCATAGCGCTGCTCTGTTGGTGTCATTGACCTCGACGCATATGCCACTGGTGCCCACCTGGCATCGCTCTTCTGCAACAGGACTGCACCCAGGCCAAAGGAAGAAGCATCAAATTAAATTTTTAGTGCACTGTTTGGGTTGTATAGTGCAAGCACTGGTGTGGATGACAGCTCTGTTTTTAAATGGTCAAATGCGGCCTGCTGTTCTGTCCCCCAGTACCAGTGGTTCTTTTTGGACAGCAGGTCTCTTAGCACCTTGTCTTTTTCGGCCAAGTTAGGCAAGAAGCGGCCGAGCTGGTTGACCATGCCCAGAAAACTTCTGAGTTCGCTAACATTTTTAGGTGGGTCCATCTCTTGCACTGCTCTTGTCTTTTCCGGATCTGGCTTCACTCCGTCTGCTGAAATCACATGACCCAGGAATTTGACTGTATGGCGTGTGAGCTCACATTTGTCCATGTTTAGCGTAATGCCTGCCTTTTGTGCCTTCTCTAACACCTTATGTAGCCGCCTATCATGCTCGTCCTGCGTCTGTCCCCAGACCAAGATGTCATCCATGTGACACAGTGCCCCCTCCAGGCCACCTGTCACTTCTGTCATCATCATCCTTTGAAAGTGTTCGGGGGCTGAAGCTATGCCAAAGGGTAGCCGGTTGAAATAATAGCGCTCAAAAGGCGTGATGAAGGTGGTGTATTTGGCAGACTCTTTTGTCAGTGGTACTTGCCAAAATCCCATATTGGCATCTAATTTGCTGAATACTGTTGCGCCAGCTAGCATGCCCAGACTGTGCTCAACAGAAGGCAGGATAAACTTTTCTCTGCAAACTGATTCATTCATCTTTGTGAAATCCACACAAATACGAACAGTACCTCCCTTTTTCGGCACCACCACCATCCCGGCGCACCAATCAGTCGGCTCCTCAATCTTTGTGATTACGCCCATCCTTTCCATACGGTCGATCTCCTCTTTCACTTTACCCATAAGCGGCAGAGGGACTCTGCGTGGTGCGTGGAGAGAGAAGGGCACAGCCTCTGGCTTTAATTTGATTGAGCAAGACCAAGACCACTACACAACTCTGGATACTGTTGCTTTACTGATTCCATAGTGATGGTGTCAACTCTGCGCACAAGCTGGAGCTGTTCTATAGCCGGCCTTCCCAGCAGTGCAGTGTGTAGGTTTTTTACAACATAAATGTCCTCTGTGACTGTCTTTTTGCCTCTGCGCAGCGTTTCTCTGGCTACACCTAGGACCGAGAGCACATTGCCACCTGGCCCAAATAATGGGCGTGTCGACACTGCCAGGCGCTTCACATCAGGTCCCCCTGTAATGTCATGGTTCACCTTGGCTGGCAGGGCGGTGACATCCGCACCAGTGTCAATTTTAAAGCACACTTTTTTTGCCTTACTTGTAGCTGCACTGTCCACGGGTCTTTTCCAGCGTCCACGGCTCCCAAAAATAAACTCTATTCCTCTTCTGTAGTGACAGCATTCAGAGATTTTGCAGCGTTTCTGCACACTTTGCTAAAATGTCCCATTTTGCCACAGTTGTGACACACAGCATCTGCAGCAGGGCATTCTGATTTTCCATGTGGCGGCATTTTCCCACATCTATAACAGGCCTTTGAACTTTGCTGAAACCGGGTATTAGGTTTATATTTGCCTGGTGTTTGTGCTTTCGGCCGAGGCTTTGAGGGAAATTTGGGTTTTTTGTCATTTTCAGCATGCACAGCATCAACATTGGAGCATTTGCTAGCACCGCCATTTTCTCCTCTTAAGTCACACTGCTGTCGTCTAACTTCTTCAAATTGCCTTGTCTTTGTTATAGCAGTTTCAAGTGTTAAGTCTCTGTCTAGCTGTAGCTTTTCTAAAAATGAGACGTTTCTCAGCCCGACCACTAACCTGTCACGTATCAGCTCCTTTTGTAACTCCCCATAATTGCAATGTTCAGCTAATCCGTATAGAGCAATGATAAAGGAATCCACCGTTTCTCCCAGCAGTTGCACACGCTGATTGAACTTGGCTCTTTCATATATTACATTCTTTTTTGGCACAAAAAATGCATCAAAGCCCGCCTCAACATCCGTATACTTCTTTCTCTGATCTTCAGTTAGCGTAAGCCCTTTAAGCACATCTTCGGCTTCATTGCCCATACAATACACTTACGTGTTTACCTGGTTTTCTTTCGAGGTTGCGTTTAAATTGCTTGCAAGCCGAAAGCGGTCAAATCTCCTAATCCAACGCTCCCATTCTTGAGGCTTGGTAAAATCGAATGGCTCTGGAGGTTGTATTGTGAACGTAGCAGTTGTTGTGGGTTGCGCCATATCTGCCGGCTCTATTCTCCGCCAAACGATACGCTTTGTTTTCCTCTTCCGCCGAAGTTATCCGACTTCTGACACCATGTCAAGTTTCTTATAAAAGAGGTTCGTACAACGACGTACAACAACTGTCTTTATTATTTAGCCTCTCGGTACCACAGTACATATGTTATCCTGAACATAACATTTCCCCAACACAACATAACGTCACATCCTCCCCCGACCACGCCTCTTCCCGAGACGTCACCTCTGTTACTTCCATAATACCACACTAACTTGCTTACCATGTCAACTATCTGATATTCCAATCCTTCGTTTAAAGACCTTTATAAATTATCTTGATCTATAACGAGATGAGTCGATTTACAGCACGTGAATTCCCCAGCGTTTCTGGTTATCTTGCCTGCCTGTGACACACACAGATTTTCAGATGCACACCCCTGGGTTTTTTCTAGCTACGGGTTACGCTTCTTGAATGCGATGAACAAAATCGTATGGTATAGTACGATTTAATCTATTCGTATTAATTAGCACGAAATCCCTGCAACACAGGGCTGTGTTAAATGCGATGAACTAATCGTACGATTTCGTACTAGTCAGCTCATATGATTTTATGCGATTTAGCCACTTGGTTAAATCGTTTGAATTATTACGAATTCGACGTAAGATAGGGTTGGTTTATTTCATACTGGCTCCAATGTATATCACAATCTGAATAATTTACTTATTCATTTATAGTATGAAGAGTCCCTGAGTATATGCTGCATAATAATGCACAAATAAGATAACATATACTCTGACCAAGTGTCAAGGTGTCCTTGAGCAAGACACCTAACCCTAGCTGCTCCCGACGAGCTGGATGGCGCCTTGCGTGGCTGACACTCCTGTCGGTGTATGAATGTGCGAGTTAATGGGTGAATGTGAGGCAATATGTAAAGCGCTTTGGATGGCCATTGGTCTATGAAAGCACTTTATAAATGCAGTCCATTTACAGATATGCTAACTGAATATAAACCGATTACTCAGATCATTAGGATCAGGTCAGTTAGAAAACCAAGGGTTCACTCAAAACAAGGTGCGTCAGCATTTAGCTATTATGCCACCTCTAGCTGGAATCAGCTTCCAGGAGAGATCAGATGTGCTGTAACAGTAAACATTTTGACACATCTGTTTAACTCTGCATTTACTAAATGAGCACTGTGCTGCTTCACACTGACTGCACTTTTAACTCAAGTCACTTTTACTCCTGTTTTATTCTTTTTTACATATTCTTAATAAAATTTATTTTGTTTTTGTTGTCATTTTATCATGTGTCTCTTATTTTTACATATTTTGTTTCTCTTATATATTGTTTTCTCATTTCTATGTAAAACACTTTGAATGACCTCTGTGTATGAAATGTGCTATACAAATAAAATTGCCTTGCCTTGCCTAAAACTGTTAGCTAAAAAACAGATTCATTAACTGAAATAAAATTTAAAATTCATAATAAATAAAAAAACTAAAACTAAATGAAACTAGCAACAGTTATTGAAAAACTGAAATAAAATAATTATTATCAAAAATAAGTATTCGTTTTTGTAATTAATAAGCTCTCTTCCCGTGGCGGAAAATCTGACGTGGTTTAGTTTAAAACCAAACAGGTGTATAATAGACCCCTTAATCGCCTACGTCACTGTGAAGTCACCGCTCTAGCTGGAGGCAAAACATAAGAACTCATAGCAGGCGCGCTAAAAGTTTGAGGTTTTGTTTTTGGCTGTTTTTTTATCCAAAACTAAAGTTTTACCGGATCCCGGTAGACATTCCTTTACAGAAATAAAGAAGACAATTGTGGTTGAATGGACAAGGACGATCAAAAAAATGCTTGCATTTGCAGTGCACACTTCATATCAGGTAAAATAATCTATGCATATGTACTGGTGTGTTGGTTTTATCTAGTACAAATCAGCAAGTTTCTGTTTTATAGGATACAAGTCGGCAACCTTCAGTACACTAGCTAGCATAAATATTAAATAAACATACAGCGATAGATGTGTGTGCCATCCTTTGAATGATCTCTTAAAATAATCCACATTGCTAATCATAGTTAGCCTAGCAATAGGTTACATTAGACAATAAGCCTTGACAAAATTCCCCAAACCAACCGAAAGTAATATGTTGTTTAGGAACTATCCAAAACCTGGTTAAAATGTTTCCAATGAGAACAAGATACAAGAACGAACTGTTACAGAGTTAATTTACAAAAACAGCTGTCATGGTCCCGCCGAGTCAGTGACTGTACATATTCGGACAGTTCTGAACCTTCTGCATTCATTTTTAATAAATCCCCCATAAAAGCGTGCTAGCTTACGCTTGTCAGCATTGCTTTTTGCCTCCAGCTAAGCCCCGCCCCCCCGGAGACGTTGCAATGTTTACAAACATTAAGGAGTTTTTACCTGTAGATGGCGCTTTACGAATGTGAGGTTAGCTGAGGCTGACAGCAACATCAGTTAACTGATGTCAGACAGTCTAGCTGCTGTTAGCTGCTAAACTATAATTACTAAAACTATAACTGAAACTAAATCAAATAAAAACTAAATAGAAATGTGTTTGCAAAATAAAAACTAAACTAAAACTAACAAAACCATTCATGATACTAAAACTAAACTTAAATTCAAAGCAGAATTGAAAACGGTATTTAAATAAAAACTAATTTAAAAGCAAAACTATAATAACCGTGGCACGCACAATTTGGGGGCAGAAAAACAGTGGAAATGAATTACACACAAGTGAAACGAGCAAGATAACTCACTTGTCTTAACTCACTTCTGACTGTGTCAGAATAGGAATGCCAAAAAAAGATGACCTTCATTTTTATAGAACACCGTCGTTGAAGACAATATTTGAAGATAAACGTAGGTGTTTATGATTGCAATAAGCCCTTAAACGGACAGGCTGAAGTGATGAAATCATCTGGAAATCTATTATTAATTAGAATAGAAAGTAATTAGAGAAGATGTCCGTGTTCTGGCTAAGTCTGATCCCTTTATGTGTTTCTTATAGCGTTTTCATCACGTTACGTTTATCAGTTATTTAGAAAGAGTTTAGATTTGAATGGGTTATACTGAAAAAGCAATAATATCACCATTTATTAAATATTTCATATTTTTTTCCCGTTTTCTATGATTTCTTTTTATCTTATATCTTGTCTTCTTCCTCTTTGTCCTAAAATTATTATGTTTACATACTTAATAAATATATAAATATAGCACACACACATGATGTAAAGTGTTATTAATATATAAACAAGCCTATGCATATTAATTTTTATGTAAACACAATAGTTTTGTAATAGTTTTAGAGCAAACACGTAAGCTATACATAAGGAAGAAATAATAGAAAACAGGAAAATTATGAAATATTTAATAAATGGTATTATATAAAATACATGATTCTATTGCTTTTATATGTACTTTAGAGATTCATACTGTAAAATAATTGATTTACAAGTATAAATATGTCACCCAACCATCAGTAGGTCCAAATGGCGGAAACAAACGGCATGGTGAAGGATTCTAGCGCATTCTGTCTTTTCCGGCACTTTGCAGATGACTTTTTGGCATTACGTAATTAATGTACATTTATCTGACTCCAAAGATAAAGATCTCGTTTATATTATAATACAAATCAGATTGATTAATACTTTTTAACACTTACAGAATTTGGATGGATGCTTGTTTGTTCTGATTAAGGTGCCCATATTATGAAAAACTCACTTTTTCTGGGTTTTTGGGTGTCTCTGATGCTTCCACACGCATACAAACTTGGAAAAAATCCATCCATGCTGTTTTGACTGTCCTCTGCCTTGAGTCTCAGAATGCACGGTATCAAACTCAGCTCTGTTGTGACGTAACTAGCCTTGTCGTCACATTCCGTTTGAATTTTCCCACCCACCACCCCACTCGCAGGTCTCCATCTACCAGGTAACTAGAGAGCACAGAGCAGTCACTTCGCTGATATCCTCTATGCTGTTATCATGTCTCATGGAATAACAGCCCTATTTGGATATTATGGATTATACTCCTGCCTACTTTTAAAAACAAAGTTTTAACGCGTGTTTATTGGAACCTAAAGTGTAATCTCATATATCGTTACAGTTTGTTACGACGTAAATAGTCCTCAGATTGGAGGCGATATTATTTTCTATTACAAGGCGTTCATGTGAAATCTGATGTAAATAACAGACTATATATCTGTGTTTCATGGATTATACGGATTTGCGGACAAAAATGGTCATTGGGTGTATTCTAGACGGTTTTCATGGATTATTCACACATCTGAAACAGACTGGATTCGATTCGCGATCATTATATTAACACAAAAGGTAAGAAGTCACGTTTATATTTTGCATGTTGTCATCTTCTGTCACAAAATACTACATTTATGATGCTAGAGCATCTGTATCTCAAAACAGAGACCACATTGATGCGAATTCTGTAAATTATACATTTTAAATGTATAGAAATGTTAATATTTTTGTTTGTAGAAAGCAGGCTATATAGATATTTTTTGCAGGCTAGATAGTTTGCAGCGTGGTTTGAAAGTTAAAAAATATATTTAACGGCTTTATTATATTAACGGAATATATAGTTCAATTCTACATGAACTAAGTAATAGTGCTTTGCCAAACTAAAAGTGTTTTGCCAAACTAACCGAGACCGGAACTTACTGACCCGGCTTTTCTGACGAGGCTAACGTACCCCGAGTCTCTTATCACTTTCCCAAGATACGGTCCGGACCTCCCGCTAGCTTCTAGAAATTAGCACGTGGTCCACAAGCAGTATACATCCCCCGCTGGTTCTAAATTTCTGTCATTTGCGAAAATAATGCGTTTGAAGATGTTTTATAACGGGAATATGTTAGCATTGTCCAGGGAAAACGAGTGTATTGTTGAGACTGCTACATCACAATTTACTCTCGAATCATTATGTGTCATGAGTTTCTTCTCCTGGAGTGTACCCTGGTGAAAAACAAATATACTTTATTGTATTTCAAGTATATTTAACTTTGCAATAGTACATTAGAAATATACTTACAAAGGAATGTACTTTCTTTAAACATATTTAAAGTATGCTTACAACATATTTGCGCGTATTTTTTACAATTAAACTTTTAACATTCTTCAAAATAATTATACTTTAGTATATTTTCTAAAAGTATACTTTAGAAAAATATACTTAAAGTTAAAGTTTTGTGCAATTTTTAAAGTATACTAAATTTATACTTATTTTAAAATGTATTTTAGGTATACTTTATCGGTATGCTTAAAGTTATCATTATAATAATGCACTGACAGTATATTTCTAAAATACATTTTTTTAGTATTCTTTAGAAACAGTATATTTTAAGCACATTTTGAAAGTATATGGGGTGTACAAATGTATATTATTTTATGGAGAAATAACGTGGGCTTAAAATTACGAGAGAGCAGTATGTTCTGTTACATTTTATATTGTAGATGTATACATTTGTAATATACTATTAACATAATAAGGTACACTTTAACTTCACTATAGTCAAGCATTGGATAAACCAATGAACTGTGTTTTACCACAAAATAACCATGGTTTTGCTAATAATAATCAATACACCAAAAAAAAAAAACATGGTTACTAAACTTTTACCACAAGTGTTTGTTTTTTTGTAGTTTTTGAGTCAATTGCATACCGCTTTTAGCTGTACACATTAATTAACCTAAACAGTTTTCGTAAATGCATTTCAGAGAAAAGTGAATTCTGAGATTTGAATAATGCATCTGACGTGTGGGATGACGTCACGACGCACGTATTTTGATTTTTAACAGTCGTTCAAGACAGACGGAATCAGTCCCAAGGTACGTTAAAATATCTTAAAATTAATATATTTGATTATCGTTTGACCATTCTGAAGTTTATCAGTAGACTATCATATTTCGAATGCGAATGTTGTCAATAACGCGGTGTCTAACTCGCTATAATTGATAAGCTGCTGTGTAGCTTAGCTTAGCTTATAGCTAATGTTAAAGGTTTGAAAGATAGCACTGTTAGCCTGTTATATCGAAAATTAATACACCCGATTGTTTTGTTAAATATATGTATACGGTGTGTATGTATATGTTAATGAAAAAAGGTAGCGTCAGAAAATCTGTTTTTTTAATGTAGCGTGAAAGTTAACCATTTCGTCCCCTTGGAATTATAAGGTTCTATCTGCGTTCTGAGCAGTTTTGAGATATTGAGCTTCAAAGTTTTTGGATTACATATAGGAAAACTTACATGGGGAAGAAGTTTCTTTCAAACATGAAAATAACAGGGACCCTAAATGCATTCTAAATATACAATATCAAAATCCTCTCAAATTTCTAAATGTGAATTTTTGGAAGGGGTCAAATGCAGATAGAACCTTCTAATTCTAAAACAACACTTTTCGCTTAGAATTATAAGGTTTTATCTGCCAAAACATTATTTAAACATTAAATATAAAATTAATGTTGTAACATTTTTTTAACATGTGTTAGAAAGTAACATTTTAATCCTTTCTATGACATTTAATATTTTTATTTTTAGCACTTTTATCTCTAAAAGTCTGATTTTACATTGCTCATTTAAAACATTGCTTCTTCCCTCTTCTGCCTCAGTTTCTCTACCATCCTCCTGTATATGTCGGGTTCATTACAAAATAGACAATTTTGTTTTAGCATGTTATACCATTCCCTACTGAAAAATCCAGCCAAGACCAGCACAAGCCGGTGAGCCGGCCCGAGCTGGTCTCAAAACTTGGTTTCAGCAGGTCTCCCAGCTTGGTTTTAGCAGGTAATGCTGGTGTAGTAAGCTGGTCTAGCTTTGTTTTGGTCACTTTTTAAGCTCGTCTAGCTGGACTTAGCTACTGCCACCTTAAACCAGCTACCAGCTTATGCTGGTCTTTGCTGGATTTTTCAGTAGGATTGAGCAACTACAGGCTACAATCATTCTGAAATTATTTTAATACTGAGGTAACTGCTTTAACAATCTTTCATATGTTTACATTTTGACAATCATAACTTACTGTAAACACACTTTTTTGGGTAGGATAGGTTAGTTCGTTTTTTCTGTATTTTTTATCTTAGTGCTTGCCTCTTAATATCAGGTAATAAGAAGCTAGCACTGCTGGCTAGTGTGGCGTCTAACTGAAAACAATCTTCTCAGCAAGACCTAAAAAAAGACTGCCCCTACTGAAAAATCCAGCAAAGACCAGCATAAGCTGGTAGCTGGTTTTAGCTGGTTTAAGGTGGCAGTAGCTGGTGTAAGCTGGTTCAACCAGCCTGGCAAAGCTGGTCAAGCTGGTGGGTCATCTGGTCTTCCAGCATGACCAGATAAGTCCAGCTGGACCAACTTAAAAAGTGACCAAAACACAGCTAGACCAGCTTAAAAAGTGCCCAAAACACAGCTAGGCCATCTTAAAAAGTGACCAAAACACAGCTAGACAAGCTTAAAAAGTGACCAAAAAACAGCTAGACCAGCTTAAAAAGTGACCAAAACACAGCTAGACAAGCTTAAAAAGTGACCAAAACACAGCTAGACCAGCTTAAAAAGTGACCAAAACACAGCTAGACCAGCTTAAAAAGTGACCAAAACCAGCTTGCTATACCACCAGCAATACCAGCAAAAACCAAGCTGGGAGACCAGCTAAAACCATCTCACCAGCTTAAGCTGGATTTTACAGTAGGGTGAACTTGCCTAAAATTCGGGCTGATCTTAGTGTTTCTTAAAAACTTTGCGTTGCGTGCCATAATCCTCACAGATATTGTGTCTGTGATTTTTCCTGTCGTCAAGGACCGGCAACACCACATATAGGGACAGTTTCACAGATAGGGATTAGACTAGTCCTAGAATAAAATAAATGTAAGAGCTGTCAAAACTGAAAACAACTGACAGATCTTAAAATACATCAGTGCCCTTTGTTTAGCCTCAAAATGCACACAAGTAATACTTTTAGTAAGGCATGTTTGTTAAATATTTTCTAATGAAACTAAGTTCTAGTTCTGGCTTAAGCTAATCCCTGTCTGAGAAACCATCCCATAAAGTTGATCCTGATTGGTCCCCTTCTGTGCATTCGAAGTGCTGATTAGCTCACGCAGATAGAACCTTATAGAGCCAACTTAGAGTTCGATTTTGTAGATAGAACCTTTTTGTTTTTTTAATAAAACGTCCCAAATTGTACAAAACTTAAAATAAAACATCACATAATGTAAATAAGTTGTCACAGAGTAAGAATATGTGAATAACTCAATTTTGACAAAAATGTTAGATAGAACCTTATAATTCCAAGGGGACGATTTATTGACTGTTTAGAGGTTGTAAGGCTTTTACCTAACTTAACTGTATTTTGTATTAATGATGCTGCATTCTTTCCTCAGAAGCTAAAGTTTTTCAAAGACATTTGTAGGGAGGGCTTTGCAGCTAATGGTAAGTCATTTTAAACTCTTAAGATATAATAATTCATTCGTTGTAGTAAATCAAGCTTCAGTTTAGATAACGTTATATACATATTGAGGCGGTTTCCCGGACAGGGATTAGACTAGTCCTAGACTAAAATAAATGTAAGAGCTGTCCAAACTGAAAACAACTTGCACTGACATATCTTAAAATACACCAGTGTCCTTTGTTTTGCCTCAAAATGCACACAGGTAATGTTTTTATTAAGGTATGTTTTTTGAAACTAGGCCTTAGTTTAATTAAGAAATATAACTAGTCATGTTTTAAGCTAATCCCTTTACAGGAAACCACCCAATTGTCTGCTTGTTGCATTTTCTTTCTGACAAGTTTTACATTTAAATTTAATACAATAAAATGTTTCTTTAGGAGCTAAAGTATTTTATGTAAGGAGGATTTTGCAGCCCATATAGGCAAGTCATTATAATGAAAACTCTTAGGGGTGGTTTCCCGGACAGGGATTAGCTGTATCCAGGACTAGACCTTAGTTTAATTAGGATAGTTTTAACAAACATGCCTTACTAAAAATATTACTTATGTGCATTATGATGTAAAACAAAGGGCACTGATGTATTTTAAGATATGTCAGAGCAAGTTGTTTTCAGTTTGGACAGCTCTTACATTTATTTTAGTCTAGGACTAGTCTAATTCCTGTCTGGGAAACCGCCCCTTAATATATATGATGACATTTTAGTCAAGCTCTAGTTTAGGTAAAAATATATCTGCTATACAATCTCTGCCAGTAAACTATGGATTTAATACAGTAAGTCTTAAATAAATGTAATGTTTTAATATTAAACACTTTTTAATTGAGCTTATTGTCTATCTTTTTCAGATTTCCTAAGGCTGAACCAAAACCTGCCAGACTAAAGTTGATTTGGGAGAGAAAGACGTTGTAAACTTAATCATCTTGACATTCTTCAATGAGTAATTGTTCAATTTTTAGGCAAATACTGTACACTTTGAATGCTGTGAATAAAACTATATTTTAAATATATTTAAAATGAATTGTTTTTGACTGTTTTAATCAGCTTTTATTTATTTGAAAAAATTATTTTGGTTATGTTACCAGCAAGTAATCTATTCCCAAAATAGCACTCTTTAAGTTAACTAATTATTAACGCACTTGAAGTATACTCATTACTAATCTAGCTGCAAGTATGTAAAAGTATACAAAATGTAATGTACTTGGCATATTCATTTTTCACCAGGGCAGTTTTTAGAATTTTGGATTGGCCAAAAATATACAGAATGTATGCAAACAGTCTATTTAAGGTATACTGATTGTATGTTTGCAAGACACTCATAATACATTTGTAATGTACTCCTAACATAAATAAAACACACTCTAAATCCACTTATCAAGCATGAATTTAGCACAAAAACAGTCATGTACTTAAATTGTACTAAATACACTTAAAGTTGTTCCACTTTAGCACACAAAAGTACACTAAATACACTTAAAGTTGTACTTTGTTACAATTAATATACAACTAAAATATATTAAGTACAAAATTAATTGTTCCAAAATAGCACTCTTTAAAGAAACTAATCAATAGCACACTTTAAGTATACTGGTCATTAGTGTGACTGCAAGTATACTTAAGTATATCAAAATTAAATATATTTAGCATACTATTTTTTCACCAGGGAAATGAGAGAGAAAAAAATTTAATCTGATGCTGCACAAAAACTAAAAATGCATCAAAGCCAATGTTTTTACCAATCTTTGACATGCCCAAGACTGTAAAAAAGGTAAAAGAAAATCCAGTCCACATTCACTTTTTATATTGAAATTCGGTCATTTTGTGTGTGTTTTTTCTGCAAATCAGTGACACTACTTATAAACTTGGCAATGAAAGAGTTAAAATCATGGAATTTTTGCAAACATTTGGTAGTTTTGATCAGTACTGAGGTTGATTAACAGATTTATGCAAAAAAAGTTTGAAAAAAAATCATCCAATAAATTTTTACAGCAGTTTAATTTAGTGGCCTTTTTTGGCCGCTAACAACACGTAAGGGTAGTAAATTTGCCCATGGTATATTGTTAAGTTTTTGAAAAATTTCAAAGCATTTTCTTAAAATATGTGTAAATATAAGATTTGTCAACAAAAATCATTCCATTTGCTGAAACACAGAGAAAGTTGTGGCCAAATTCAGACAAAAAAATTGCAAAAATGGCCCCAACAGCACATAAGGGTTAAAACCTGAACTTTAAATTATGCACATCTATGAGTCTGACACCCGATATGCATTTGTTGCACATGTCATTATGCACTATTGATCAAAAGTAAGGAAGTTATTAGAGCCCGACCGATTTATCGTTTTGCCGATTTTATCGGCCGATATGAGCATGTCGCAGATATATCTGTATCGGCGTATAAGCCGCAGATATGAAGCCGATATGAACGTCCCTTTCAAAAAACATTAAATGCTTTTGAAAGATGTAAGTACTTGTTTGGCCAGCAGCGCGCGCCCTATTGGTTGCTAATGGCAACCCAGGTCACTTACTGGAGTGACACCAGCCAATCCCCCAACCCTTTCACTTCAGTCAGTTCAGGTGGCGGCAGTCACGCGGTTTCTTTACAACATTATACACCTGGTATTAAGATGCACTTTGGTCGATTGGATTATGAGTGTGCGAGAGAGACACATTCCTGTTTACATTTGGTGTTTTTAATCTGTCGCTTTTGTCCACTTGCGAGTTGTTTAAAACGCAAGCGGAAGAAATGACGCGAGGCGGAGAAAGGACGCGCTTAAACTGACGCGCAGTCTGTGGGAGTACAGCTGCTTGTGTTGTTACTGAACATGCAATTGATTAAATAAGCTCGCGCAACTTTGCTCTCCGCCTCTTTTATTTAGCGAGGGTGTAGACGCTTTAGTTTTATAAAAGTTTAAAGTCCCGACAGAACACTGTGGGTTCGTGTTATAAAAACGTTGTGCAGTACATTAAACATAAGCCTACATCATTATATTGTCAGTAAGTCAAGCATTGTCGTCTGAACGGTAAGTTTCTATTTAATTTGTGAAGTATAACTTACTGTAAAGCTAATAAACAATGACTTTATAAGTTTCTATTTTTTAAAATAAGCCCAATATAACATTATTCTCGTCAAAACTGACAATTATTTAAGTTATATGTATTTTGTTTTGTTTTTGTTTTAAAGTTATTTATAATAAGTCAAGTTTACTGTTTTGTGCACTTATATCAGAATCATTTTGGATAATATCATTTTGGATAATATAGTTTATTGTTAACTTGTAAAACACACCTGCCTATATTACATATCTTTATCACGTCATTTTAAGTGTTTGTTCACCACATTTGTGAGTGATGTGATCATTACAAAAAAGTATTTATATATAGTATATTCTGTTAATGTATAGTGTATTCTATGTACAGTACTGTAGTAGTATAATATACTGTAGTATATGTGTACTGTACTATAATATGCACATAAAGAATATCGGCCGATATATCGTTATCGGTCTTTTTTTACTCCCTAATATCTGTATCGGCATCGGCCCCAAAAAATGCATATCGGTCGGGCTCTAGAAGTTATAAGACTTAACCTGCTTGACTAATTCTAGGCATAAGATAGGCTATCCATAAAGACTCAATTAACAAGAAAAACAACATACTGATTCAGCAATATATCTTATTAATTGGCCATAGAGATTACCTAAGCTGGTCAGCTGTTAGTTAAACAATCACTATAGTTAGGTCGTAATTGATTTGTATAATCAAAATACATTATTTTATTAAACTATACAATAAGTTTTATCCAGTTATCTAGTTAAAGGCGGAGTGCACAATGTTTGAAAAACGCTTTGGAAAAGGAGACGGGCCAACTACCAAAACACACTTATAGCCAATCAGCAGTAAGGAGCGTGTCTACTAACCGACATCCGGGTTGCGTATGTGTGGGGCGGGTCTTTTAAAAGAAGGTCCAGATTCTATTGGGGTAGGGGCGTGTTTGTTTAGGTGATTTAAAATATCAACATTGGCTTTCAAACTTTGTGCACTCCGCCTTTAACATATTGTAATAAGATGATTGACATGGCTATACATACTTTAATACTTTGTTTCTAGACTTCTATTAGGTTTTTTCGACGTGGGCACTATTGTTACCTCTCAAATGCGCGTTCTTGAGGTTCTGAGTGAGACACGGAGCAGCGTACTGATGTAGATTAATTGAGCACATAGTGACAAAAACGATCGACGTGTCGTTTAAATGAGCGGTAAAAACCCAGTTTTGTTGTGGGTGCAACGCATGCACAAGTGTGTGAAGCCTATGAATGAAAACACGTCATTATTCGTGTCAGTTCACACGCACCAGCACAGCGCGTACACTGGCGCGGAGCAGAGCAAGACCTTCAGTATGTGTGCCGGGGCTTAGCCCCGGTTGGTCCTGGCCCAATTTAAACCCTGCATATATATCCGAGTCCTGATCGGAAGGTAACGTCCGATTCCAATGGAGTCTGAAACCCTGTGATCGGGGCCGATTTCCGATTACCGATCACGTGATCGGATCGGGACATCCCTTCTACTAAATGCTACTAAAATGTATCCACATATGTGCAAATTATGGTGCTCATACTTTCAACAGTAGTTCCAACTTTGGTCATTAAGAGATTACTTAAAAATTCCGAAAATGTCAATTTCTTGTAAGATGAGTTTGGACTGGTAGTGTGACCATGATTAGGAGGAAGGCAGTTGTTCATCACCCCATCCCTTACGAAAATTAACCATGGTTTTACTACAGTTAAAACCAAAAAACCATGGTTACTGTAGTAAAACTGTTACTGTAGTTTTCCAAAACCATAGTTAAACCATGGTTAGTGTAGTAAAACCATGGTTTTGCTGATAGTAATCAATACACCAAAAAATCATGGTTACTACACTTTTACCACAATAAATGGTTCATTTTCGTAAGGGATACCACCATATCTGTAATGCTACAGAAAACTTGCAGCATGTAAGAATCTAAGACATTAGAAATATAAAAATCTTTATATTAAAGTAAACAATTTCTATCCAATATGTACTCCAAAAATGTATCAACAAGAGATTTATGTAGAAGTGGATGTTCATGACAAAGGCCAAGTTTGTTTTTCAGTTGCCCACTTGCTGAAAGCTGAAGGACAGTCACCCTATGTATGATTGCTGACACCTGAACTCTAAAACGGCCATGTAAATCACAGCATTCTCACACACAGCTGCTTCTGGCCAAGGCCAAGGTGAACCCATGCAGACCCGGTGTACCCTCACCCATGTCTCCCTATCTACATTAGAGAAGATTAAGGGGGAGAAGAGAGCAGGGGATGGGTGGAGGAAGAGAGGAGGCTTTGAGAGGATTCTATATGCGGCTCTGTGTATTTCTTTCATGTTGACCAGCCGGTAACTAAGTTGGTTGCTGGAGGAGATGGCTAATTCACACCTTCAGATCAGGAGCATGAAATGAGAGGGGAGAGCAAGGGGAATGCCCTGGGGTTAATGATAGCCCTCCCTGTGAATATATCCAATATCATTTCATATAAATCTGCTCAAATGATTTTATTTCAGATGATCCCTGACATCTTCTGAACATGCATATTCATAGTCATAATCAAATATGAAATGAGAAATATGAGAAGTTTATAAAAAGTAAGATTAAATAGTTAATTCTGAGAAACGTCAAGCATCATTATTTCAAAGTTAGTTTCATAATCAATTCAATAACAATCAAAATTTTTAGATCTTGCTAATGTAAATTATCTACCTATATTCAATAATTAATTGCAATAGTGTACACTTTTATTGTAATTAAAGCATATCATTTGCATATTTGAGGTCAAACATATACATGCACATATGTATTTGGCTATGATAGATATTTTAGAAGCAATCAGTAAAATGAACAAATATTTACACTGCTATTAAAGAAAAAAAAAACACAACATTATGTGACTTCACAAATCTTTTATTCTTTTCACACATTTGTTTAAATTAAATCACATTTATTTTCTCTTAATTGTTATTTTAAATTGTCATGTATCTTTGTTTTATTTTGATTTTACTGTGTGTATCTTATTTTTACATACTTTTCTTATATATTCTTTTCTCATCTCTATGTAAAGCACTTTGAATGACCTGTGTATGAAATGTGTAATACAAATAAACTTACATTGCCTTGCCTTTTCAGTTGAACAAGCTTGTGGATAAAGATTTTTTTTCTCGTCTCCCCCACCAAAAACACTCTCTTTAAAGTTATTTCAAATTTTGCAGCAAAGCTTTTAAAAATCTGTTTGTGTGAGGGCAGCATTAGATGTGATCAGCGTTTTATTGTGTCATAATATCGCATTTCTTCCTCTGCAGATTAAAAATAGAATCGGTTAATAAGAAAAGCTGTCAGCAGTAGAAAACGGCTGACATAATCCGTTTATCCTCCAAGCAATAAAGAAATTGGTCCTTGGGAGTCTATCTTTCCTCTTATGTTATTTCGCCCAAAACATTATCTTCTATGCATTCAGATGGATTAAGAACCATATGGTAGATAGAAAATGACAAATACAATAAAATATAATATCCCTTCAGTTCTCCTCACATCCTCTCACAGAAGGCTACACATATGTGCTCACACATAGGCGCAAAAGGGAAGGAGAAATGCAGAATGAAGCCATAGACAGGTGCATGCAGAGCAGAAAACAGTGTTTTGAAATGCTGATACGATGGAAAAGCAATTAGGTTGTTTCTAGAGAGGTCAAAGCATCCCTCTATTGTAATATGTCTTCTTACCTTGCCTTAAAGTGCCCATATTATGAAAAACATTCAGTTTGAATTTATTCCGGCCACCACCCCAATCGCAGGTCTCCACCCACCAGGTAACTAGAGAGCACAGAGTGCAGTCACTTCGCTGATACCCTCTGTGCTGTCGTCATTTCTCACGGAAATAACAGCCCTATTTGGATATTATGGATTATACTCCCGCCTACTTTTAAAAACAAAGTTTTAACGCGTGGTTATTGGAACCCGGAGTAATCTTATATACAGTGTGTTACGACGCAAATAGTCATCAGATTGTAGGCGATAAGACCTTCATGCGAAATCTGATGTAAACAACAGACTATGTATTAGTGATGGGAAGTTCGGATCATTTTTCTGATTCGGATCTTTGAATCTCGTTCATCAAAATGAACAAATCTTTTTTTGAGTCATTTCGTTCTTTTCGTTCATACCTATAATTTCACAAATTACCCCAAAATAACCACTTATGCAAACAATTATGACATTTCTAACAAGTTATGAGAAATAAAAATCCTTATTTCATTATTTTTTGACACAAGCTCTGAAACCTGCACAAGAGATAGAAATGATTAGCTTACCTATTGTCAGTCCTCGTGTACAAGTCAGGGTAATGCAGCCAAAGCCAAATTATAAGAGACTGAACTTCATATTTATCACATTTGTATGCCTCCTCTCGTGTCTACAGATGTTAGTTGTCAACTCGTCACTGTCTTACTGACTCTCTGTGTTCAGCCAGGCTGTGCCGTGTGATATACAGCACAGGGCCGGAAAGAGAAATTATTAGTTCATCATTCTCTCGAGTTCGGGACGGGTTCGAGTCTTTCGTTCTTCCTGTCAGCCGAGGCTATGCTTTCAGGACTGGAAAGATAAATGATTAGTTCATCTTTCGGTTCCGAGTCTTTTGTTCTTCCTGTCAGTCCCATAGAGGCTATGCTGTCAGTTCCGGAAAAAGAAATGATTAGTTCATTCAAGTCTTGAGTTCGGGTTCGGCTGGGTCCGAGTCCTTATGTCACGTGACCGCTGGTAAATCACATTAAATACAACATTAGATTTGTATTATTGATTGCGTCTGAATGTATCCTATATTGTTTTATATTTAGTAATTAAAATACAAAATATGTGCAAAAACATTTTTTGAAAAATAAAAGTTCCATCTTATTGAAGAACGAAAGACTCGGACCCGACCGAACCCGAACTCAAAAGGTGAACTAATCATTTCTCTTTCCGGTACTGGTAGCATGCCTCTATGGGACTGACAGGAAGAACAAAAGACTCGAACCTGTCCCGAACTCGAGACTCAAGAGAATGATGAACTAATCATTTCTGTTTCAGATTCAGAACCCATATGTTGCGCAATGCGCATGCGCGGTCAACACAAAATGAACGAATCACTTTCTGAGACAACTCGGTAGTCCCGAGTCATATTAAAGATTCGTTCAAAGTGAACGAATCGTTCATGAACGACACACCAATTCAATTCAATTCAATTTTATTTATATAGCGCTTTTCACAATACTCAATTGTTTCAAAGCAGCTTTACATTAATAGAAGCAGTAAAAGCACAGAAAAACGACAGATAGCATAACATAATACACAATAGCATAAGCAGTCAAATTTGCTGCGGCTATGACGCGACATTATGAGCGAGCATATTACTAATGTAACGTCTAGAAGAAGAAGCTAAGTTAAGCCAAAGCAGGCTACCTCCCCGGGTTAAAAAAACCCCTAGGAGAAAAAAAACAAAAACCCCGGGTTGTTTAGCCGAGGAAATAAAAATAAAAGTCCTAGGAGGGAAAAACCCTTGGGAGATATACATGTATACACACACATATAAACGGATAAGGATCTTAAGCGGAGATTAAGCGGAGATTAAGCAGAGATTAAGCGGATATTAAGCGGGTCCTGCCAGTGGTCGTTGGTCAGGCATCAGCTGGGCATCACATTGAAGGACGACCAGTAGATCAGAGGTGTGCCGACTTTCACATCTACCGGAACTGGGTCTGTTTGTCCCATTGTCCTCAGGGTCAATGGGACCCAGGGACGAGACAGGGAGAGAAAAACAAAATCATATTAGCGTAGGGGCAGTTCACATGTAATGCAAGGGTCACACAGTGATGTGGTTTAATCAGCTTAGTTTCAGACAGACTAACTATTGAGGCATAATTGTTTTATCCACAGTTGAGGATTTTGCAAATTGGGGGCCCACTGCGACGGTATATATGGTAACTAAGGGTCAACTTCCGATTTTTAAGAGAAAATGAAAACTGTCGACCCGTTTGAATAATGCCTGAAACCCCAATGTCGTTGTTAATGCAGGTTCAGTGGCAAATGGGTCTATATTGCATACTATTTACAAGATCACGAGAAAACGCCAACATCGCAACCTGACCATACGTGTCAACCCGTTTGACTAAGGCTGGAGGCCCCACTGTCGTCGTTAATGCAGGTTCAGTGGCAAACGGGTCTGTATGGTATACTTTTCACAAGAAAGCGCCAAAATCGCAACCCGACCATACGTGCCTACCCGTTTGACTAAGGCCGGAAGCCCCACTGTCTTCGTTAATGCAGGTTCAGTGGCAAACGGGTCTGTATGGCATACTATTCGCAATAGAAAGAAAGCGCCAAAATCACAACCCAACCATACGTTCCAACCCGTTTGACTAAGACCAAAAGCCCCACTGTCGTCGTTAATGCAGGTTCAGTGGCAAACAGGTCTGTATGGCATACTATTCGCAATAGAAAGAGAGCGCCAAAATCACAACCCAACCATACGTGCCAACCCGTTTGACTAAGGCTGGAGGCCCCACTGTCGTCGTTAATGCAGGTTCAGTGGCAAACGGGTTTGTATGGCATACTATTCACAAGAACACGAAAGTTCCAAAATCGCAATCCGACCATAGGTTAAGATAAGGTTTTTATTTATTTATTTGGTTGGTCTGTGTTATGACCGCGAGTGCTTTGTTCCGTACAGATAACTATTTCGAGTTAAGTACTTTTACTAGACAAATTATGCGAATGCTTTGTTGAAGAGAAAAGTTTTAAGTCTAGATTTAAAATTATCGACTGTGTCTGATTCTCGGACATCGGTTGGTAAATCATTCCAGAGCTTAGGGGCTAAGTAGGAAAATGACCTTCCACTTTTAGACACTTTTGATAGTCTAGGGATAATCAAGAGACCAGAATTTTGCGACCGTAGTGTGCATGATGGATTGTATTCTGATAGTAATTCTCTAAGATATGAGGGTGCTAGGCCATTTAAAGCTTTGTAGGTTAGTGATATTTTAAATTGTATGCGATATTTAACTGGTAGCCAGTGTAAAGATGCCAGAATTGGGCTTATGTGGTCATACTTTTTAGATCGAGTAAGTACCCTTGCGGAAGCGTTTTGAACTAGCTGAAGCTTGTTTACTTGATTTGCATGGCATCCCCCGAGTAGCGAGTTACAATAGTCTATTCTAGAGGTCATAAAAGCATGGATAAGCTTCTCTGCTACAGATGTAGACAGTATATGGCGTATTTTCGAGATATTTCTAAAATGGAAGAATGCTGTGCGGCAGACGTTGGCGATATGACTATCGAAGGATAAGTTGCTGTCGAACATCACACCTAAGTTCCTAACCGTGGAAGATGGCACCACAGTGCAGCCATCTATGTGCAACTTGTAATCTGACATATGTTTGTAGCGATTTGGTTCAATAATAAGTATCTCTGTCTTATTGGAGTTCAGCTTAAGAAAGTTATGTGCCATCCAGTCACTAACATCGCTAAGGCAGTCTGTTAGCTTAGAAAACGTGTGTGTTTCGCTGGGATGTGAGGAGATGTAAAGCTGGGTATCATCCGCATAGCAGTGAAAACTTATGTTATGTTTCCTGATAATGTCTCCTAGAGGTAACATGTATAATGAGAACAGGATAGGACCTAAAACCGAACCCTGCGGTACACCGTATTTAACCAGGGAGTGATATGCCTCTTCCTTGTTTACATAAACAAAGTGATAGCGATTGGTTAGATACGACCTAAACCAGGCTAGCGCCTGACCACTGATACCAACATAGTTTTCTAGTCTATTGAGTAAGATTGT
Organism: Misgurnus anguillicaudatus; assembly: GCF_027580225.2. Lineage (NCBI taxonomy): Eukaryota > Metazoa > Chordata > Actinopteri > Cypriniformes > Cobitidae > Misgurnus > Misgurnus anguillicaudatus. The sequence continues at coordinate 2,385,400 of NC_073344.2, forward strand.
ATGATCTATTGTGTCAAAGGCTGCACTAAGGTCTAATAATATAAGAATTGAGATTTCACCACGATCGGATGTTAATAGGAGGTCATTTGTAACTCTAAGCAACGCTGTCTCTGTGCTATGGTGGGGCCTGAATCCTGATTGGAACTTTTCATATGTACTATTATTTGTCAAGAATGTGCGTAACTGGCCTGCCACTACCTTTTCTAATATTTTCGAAAGAAAAGGGAGATTTGAGATTGGTCTAAAGTTATTAAACACCACTACTATGTATCTATATTTCACGGATTATACGCATTTGTGGACAAAAATGGTCATTGGATGTATTTTATTGGACTTTCATGGATCATTCACACATCTGAAACAGACTGGATTCAATTCGCGATTGTTGTATCAACTCAAAAGGTAAGAAGTCATGTTATATTTTTTGCATGTTGTCATCTTCTCTCACAAAATACTACATTTATGATGCTAGAGCATCTGTATCTCAAAACAGAGATCATACATTGATGCTAATCCCGTAAATTATACCGTTTAAATGTATAGTGATGTTAAAATTGTTTGTAGACAGTACTATATAGATATTTTTGCAGGCTAGATAGTTTACAGCGTGGTTTCGAAAGATAAAAAAAAATTAACGGCTTTATTTTACAATTCTACAAGAACTACGTAATAGTGCTTTGCCAAACTAAAAGTTTTTTGCCAAACTAACCGAGACCGGGCCTTACCGCCCCGGCTTTTCTGACGAGGCTAACTCCCAAGCCTCTTATAACTTTACGGTCCGGACCTCCCGCTAGCTTCTAGCAATTAGCACGCGGTCCACAAGCAGTATACATCCCCCGCCGAGTCTTAATTTCTGTAATTTGCGAAAATAATGCGTTTGAAAATGTTTTAAAACAGGAATATGTTAGTATTGTCCAGGGAAAACGAGTGTATTGTTGAGACTGCTACATCACAATTTACGCTGGAATCTTTGTGTGTCATGATGAGTTTGACACACCGAGAACGGGCCTTACCGCCCCGGCTTTTCTGACGAGGCTAACCCCCGAGCCTCTTATAACTTTACGGTCCGGACCTCCCACTAGCTTCTAGCAATTAGCACGCGGTCCACAAGCAGTATACATTCCCCGCCGGGTCTTAATTTCTGTAATTTGCGAAAATAATGCGTATGAAAATGTTTTATAACGGGAATATGTTAGCATTGTCCAGTAGGGCTGGGCCGGTTTGGATTTTTTCTTACCGCGGCGGTAATCAACAAATTCCCACGGTTTATTGGCAAGACAACGAGTAGTTAAATAACATGCATGACTTATTTATCTTCAATAAATAGGTATGATGGCAAAATTTTCAAAAACCCCAAAGCTCAAAATCTATCACATGACTAGACAGAGCAGACATTCCCATTTACAAAGATACCTGGATTGTAACAATCCGTTGAGGATTGAGAAAGTTATGATATTTTTAATATTAGAAATCAGAGGAAAACGTTATATATGGATGTCTATGGAATGTGTGTGACCAAAATGCTGCTTATTCACATGTTTTTGTCACGATTTCAGTTTATCGATTGCTTTGTTTGGGTCTTTGTTTTGTGTCTGTGTGTTTTTTTTTTCATTTTGACAGCTTTCACGTGCGCGTCTTTCACTCGGGTGCTCCTCCCTTCACTTATCGCTCACACCTGCGTCAAGCACCTGTTGGTAATTATTGCTCCCTCTCGGTTTGCTATTTAATTCCCCTTTTTTCCGCAGTTCTCTGCGAGTTCGTTGTTTCGTGTTTTCGCCATTTTTTGTCCTGCCCAGTTTAGTTTGTTTCTAGTCTTAGTTTTTCTAGTTTAGTTTACTTGTGCATTCTGTCGTGTTTTCCCCGTGCTGCCTTGTGTGCTCTTGTCTTTTCTCTGCTTCAGGATTACTATCTGTGGGAACCTGCTGTGTTGGACTATTATACCTGCTGTGTTGGTCTATATCGACATCTCTTCAGTACTGGCGCTGTCCAGCGGAGTTTGCTGACCGTCTCGCTGCTAGCTTCAGAGACTTTTCTACGGAATACTGTTTCCTGCTCTTCCTGTGGTTTACAGCGGATTCTGCGCTTTGTTTGGCGCTGAGAACTCTCTCACTGTAAGCGTCCTACGACTTCATCACCCTGTTTACTAAACAGTGTATGTTCACGTTGGCTTCGTCCAGCAATTGCATCTCCCTGTCTACCCACAGTGAAGCTCACCGCAGTGGACAGTTAGCAGTGTCAGGATCAGCACCACAGCGCAGTATTTTCCCTCTGTCATTATCCAACAGTGACTTTTTGCTATTTCACCCTGTCACCAAGCAGCAGAGTTTTTACTTGTGGTTACCAGCAGAGACTTTTTTTCATTATAAATTCATCCTGTTAGCAAGCAGTGGATTTTTCACAGTGGTGCACCAGCAGTGACTTTTTGCTATTTCACCCTGTCACCTAGCAGTGGATTTAATCTGTTCTCCTCTCTCTCTCTCTTTTTGTGCTAATAAATTCACATTGCATTTGGATCCTTGTCTGTGCTTTTTCTCTTCCCCTGACAGACGAACTCGCCAAGGATGGATCCAGCGGATGTGGATATGGTACGGAATACACTCGCACAACAAGGAGCTTGGCTGGGACAGCAGGATTCACAGCTATCTGCCACCACTCGAGAAGTTGAGGGTCTCACTGCTAGGCTTACGGAGTTAACCACCCAGATGGAACGACTGCGGCTGGAGTCTCGTCGCTCGAATGAGTCAGAACCTCACATCACTAATCCTCCCACGTACGATGGTGACCCAGGTTCGTGTCGCTCTTTCCTCTCACAATGTTCTCTAGTGTTCTCTCTACAGCCATGAAGATTCACTGCCGATGATACTCGTGTGGCTTTTGTCATCACTCTTCTGACCGGTAGAGCTAGAGAGTGGGCTACGGCAGTCTGGGACACTCAATCTCCGTGTTGTCGTTCATTTGAGGACTTTAATACTGAGATGATGAGGCACTTCGATCGGTCAGCGCAGGGACAGGCGGCCGCAGCTCGGTTGGTTCGGTTGAAGCAAGGTAACCATACAGTCACTGATTTCTCTGTGGAGTTTCAGACATTATCTGCTGTGTGTGGTTGGAACGATGCGGCACAATTCTTGGAAGGATTATGAGACGAGATCCAGGATGAGATTACCATTCATGAGATTCCCCACACCTTGGATTCTCTGGTTGAACTTGCCCTTCGTATCGAGAGTCGTATGCTGTATTGCAGCCAGCGCCAGTCCCTTCGACACCGGGTTTTTTCAGATGAGACAGTTACTTCTGTTACACATTCCAACCCTATTAATCCTGCTGTCTCCAGTGAACCCATGCAACTAGGCAGAATGCGGCTCACACCTAAGAAGAGAGAGAGGAGACTCATCAACGGATTATGTCTGTATTGCGGGAAGTCTGGACATCTGGTTAAGAGCTGTCCATTAAAAGCCAACGCCCACCGGTAGTTCCGGGAGTCCTGGTGGGCACTGCTATGAACGAAATCTCCTCTGCTTCTTCCACGCATTTACCAGTCACTGTATCTTTTGAGGGAACGGATTTTTCATCGAAGGCTCTCGTGGATTCGGGAGCCGAAGGTAACTTTTTGGATGAGAAGACTGGCTTTGGGTGAGTGGCGTCATTGGTTGGAGGGTACCTTGGAACCCTTCCTGGTCTGGACAGATCATAAGAATCTGGAGTACATCCGTTCAGCCAGGAGGTTGAACTCGCGACAGGCTCGTTGGGCTCTCGTCTTTGACCGATTTAAGTTTACCCTCTCGTACCGGCCCGGTAGTAAAAACGTTAAACCCGATGCCCTCTCCCGTTTGTTCGAGGGTCCCGATGCTGTGAGAGCCGAAACCATCCTTCTGGAGGGAAGGGTGGTTGGTGCTCTTCGCTGGGGAATCGAACAGCGGGTGAGGGAGGCCAGACGAGGGGTAGAAGTGCCAGAGGGGTGCCCGGCGGGTCTGTTGTAGGTTCCGGTTGCACTCCGTTCCGAGGTCATCCGGTGTTGTCATGAGTCCAAGTTTGTCTGCCATCCAGGAGTTTGGAGAACGTTGGCTACCGTCCGTCAACGTTTTTGGTGGCCCTCTATGAGTCAGGATGTCAGACAGTTTGTATTGGCCTGTCAGGTTTGCGCACGCAGTAAAGCCTCTCATCAGTCACCCGTTGGTCTGCTTAATTCCCTTTCTGTTCCCTCCCGCCCTTGGTCACACATAGCCGTAGATTTTGTTACCGGCTTACCTCAATCTAAAGGCAACACCGTTGTTCTTACGGTGGTGGATCGCTTCTCCAAAGCGGTTCATTTTATTCCCCTGCCCAAGCTTCCCTCTGCCAAGGAGACCGCTCAGGTATTAATTGAACACGTTTTTCGGTTACACGGTTTACCTACGGACGTGGTATCTGATAGGGGTCCTCAGTTTGTTTCCCGTTTTTGGCAAAAGTTCTGTAGACAGATCGACGCAACCGCCAGCTTGTCTTCAGGTTATCATCCGCAGACCAACGGACAATGTGAACGTGCTAATCAGGATCTCGGTCGAGCCCTCCGCTGTCTGACATCGCGATATCCGAATTCTTGGTGCCAACAACTGCCCTGGGTAGAATACGCTCACAATTCCCTGCCCGTTTCATCTTCCAATATGTCTCCGTTTAAAGCCTCTATTGGTTATCAGCCCCCATTGTTTCCCTCTCAGGAACTCGATGCGGCAGTTCCATCCGCTCTAGCTTTTGTTAGACGTTGCAAGCGCACTTGGAACAGAGCTAGGTCAGCCTTGTTAATGGCAGCAAGACGAACCAAAGCCGCGGCCGATCGTCGCCGGCGACCTGCTCCTCGTTATATTTGCGGGCAGAAAGTATGGCTGTCATCCAAGGATCTGCCTCTCCGGGAGCCCTCTCGTAAACTGGCTTCTCGGTTCCTTGGGCCACATACTATCACTAAAGTCGTTAGTCCGGTGGCGGTTAGGCTCAGATTGCCTCCTGCTCTCGGTCGGATTCACCCGGTTTTTCATGTGTCTAAGATCAAACCTGTGATTTTTTTCCCACATTAACCCTGTTCCCTCTGCCCCCGCTCCTCCTGCACCCCAACTAGTGGATAGTGGTTTTCAATATTTAGTTGACTGGGAGGGGTATGGTCCGGAGGAGAGGTGTTGGGTACCGGCCCGGGATATTCTGGATCCTGGCCTGATCGAAGATCTCAGTCGGCGACAAGGTAAGCCCCTTCCTTCACCGCCTTGTGGCGGTCGTAGGGAGGGTGGTACTGTCACGATTTCAGTTTGATCGATTGCTTTGTTTGGGTCTTTGTTTTGTGTCTGTGTGTTTTCTCATTTTGACAGCTTTCACGTGCGCGTCTTTCACTCGGGTGCTCCTCCCTTCACTTATCGCTCACACCTGCGTCAAGCACCTGTTGGTAATTATTGCTCCCTCTCGGTTTGCTATTTAATTCCCCTTTTTTCCGCAGTTCTCTGCGAGTTCGTTGTTTCATGTTTTCGCCATTTTTTGTCCTGCCCAGTTTAGTTTGTTTCTAGTCTTAGTTTTTCTAGTTTAGTTTACTTGTGAATTCGGTCGTGTTTTCCCCGTGCTGCCTGGTGTGCTCTTGTCTTTTCTCTGCTTCAGGATTACTATCTGTGGGAACCTGCTGTGTTGGACTATTATACCTGCTGTGTTGGTCTATATCGACATCTCTTCAGTACTGGCGCTGTCCAGCGGAGTTTGCTGACCGTCTCGCTGCTAGCTTCAGAGACTTTTCTACGGATTACAGTTTTCTGCTCTTCCTGTGGTTCACAGCGGATTCTTCGCTTAGTTTTGGCGCTGTGTAGTCTCTCACTGTAAGCGTCCTACGACTTCATCACCCTGTTTACTTAACAGTGTATGTTCACGTTGGCTTCGTCCAGCAATTGCATCTCCCTGTCTACGCACAGTGAAGCTCACCGCAGTGGAAAGTTAGCAGTGTCAGGATCAGCACCACAGCGCCGTATTTTCCCTCTGTCATTATCCAGCAGTGACTTTTTGCTATTTCACCCTGTCACCAAGCAGCAGAGTTTTTACTTGTGGTTACCAGCAGAGACTTTTTTTCATTATAAATTCACCCTGTTAGCAAGCAGTGGATTTTTCACAGTGGTGCACCAGCAGTGACTTTTTGCTATTTCACCCTGTCACCTAGCAGCGGATTTAATCTGTTCTCCTCTCTCTCTTTTTGTGCTAATAAATTCACATTGCATTTGGATCCTTGTCTGTGCTTTTTCTCCTCCCCTGACAGTTTTTGCTTATAGCTTTCTCATTTTATCAGATATTTTCATTTTAACAGAAGGTAGAATTTTGTTAGTACTTTCAAATTAAATTATAAACATTTACTGTTTTAGTCCGAATGGGCATCAGACGTTAGTTGGAATGGGCATCGGACCCATGGTAACCATGATTTTTGGAACGATGCCTGCAGAGGACGTTCTGACAGGACGTTCACTGTAGTCTATTACAAGAAACGTAGTATGCAAATTTCCGCGATTTATTTAAATACAATCTCCTCCATAGATTTAGATTACAATGTTTCAGCACCAAGATAAAAGATATATATTGTGGTCCATCTACATTTCATTAGTGTCCAGAGTTTAGTGGAAGCACACCGACCGGTTGAAAGTGACACACATTTTTAAACCGTTGCTGTGAACTAAAAACACCTCCGAGTTAAAAACTCAAAATATCAAACGCTTCCGGTGGTTGGACTTGACGTATTTATTGTCGTATTTAGTGAAAACATACTACAACCTTGCGACGAGGACTGGATATTGCATGAGACGCATTGTAAAAGTCCCGCGCGGGCGGAAGCAGATTTTATGCCTAAGAATTTTGATGCGCGTGCCCGCGATGTCAGCATTGCTACAATAAACAACATGTACAAATTACTTAAGGAACATGTAAAGTGAATATTATTTCCTTCTACGTTTCTTCAATTTCAACATCTTGAACAATTAATATTATCAGTTAAAAAAATTGTACGCATTGTGCATGTCCACACATACGGTACGTGCCTACAGACATTTCGCCACTTTTCTATCCTTAATTTATGAATAGCCTGTAAATGACGCAAATTATTGCTGACCTGGCGGTCTGGTAAAATAACCATTTGTATGGGAAATCACTTGTACTGCATATGTGTCCGTGCTTGAATATAGCTTGGAAGCTGCACGGAGACGCGTGTATGTGCGCAAAATGACACGGTCTGTCTCGCGTGCCTCCGGGCAGTCCGCGTCTGTCTCGCGCGCACCCGGGCAGTCCGCGTCTGTCTCGCATGCTCGGGACCGCTTCTTTTCCTAGACACTTACCATAAACATCTGTCTTTTTCCACAAACGGAGAAAGAAGACGCAAAAGCAAAACTTTTTGAAATGTGTCCTGCTTTAGAAATGGCCACTGTGGTAGGCTAGATGAAAAAGAGACCTAACCTCTTTGGATATTAATCCTCTGACTGATCGCGTGCTCTTTATGTTGCGTGACAATTTAATAATGTATGAAACCTGATTCTGTTGTTGATCTGTTGCGGCTGTATGCACGTTCAAATTAAATAAAATGTTTGTTTTGCTTTTACCGAGTCACAGACAATGTCTATTTCTACTCAATGACAATTTAATATTAAAATCATATCAGTTAACGGTTAATGTTCTGTTAAAAAGCTGCGGTTGTTTAAAAGCTGCGTGTATAACATCCCCATATATACACACAAGTGCAGGCCAATGTTTCAAGTTTTTTTTTTTTTTGCGGTTATGACGGTGAGGAGCTCAGACCCGCGGCATGGGTCACGTGACCGCGGTATGGCGGTAATCCGGTTACCGCCCCAGTCTGTCCAGGGAAAACGAGTTTATTGTTGAGACTGCTAACGTTACATCACAATTGACTCTGGAATCATTGTGTGTCATGAGTTTCTTCTCCTGTAGTGTACTTAGTAGTGATACTTTTCTGCATGATATGTCTGTTGGCAACATAAACCGTTAATCAGTGTTGTATAAAGTACTAGAAAGCAATACTTGAGTAAAAGTACAAGTATTGTACTAGAAAAAGACTTTGGTAGAAGTGAAAGTTGTCTTTTAAAATATTACTCAAGTAAAAGTCTTAAAGTATCTGATAAATACTGTACTTAAGTATCAAAAGTAATTTTCTGATATTTAATGTACTCAAGTATTTGAAGTAAAAGTAAAAAGTTTTTTTTTTAAAGCAAGCGGTTAGAACTTTGATTGTGAACTTTATTGTGGCTTTCTTATAGTAAAGCATATTCAGGGTTCCCATTATCTTCTTAATCTCAATCATCAAATAAAAACCCGTCTTTTCCAGGACTTTTCAGGCACAATTCTCTTAAGTTTAAAGAGCAAACAGCATATTTTTAGAGCTGACATCAAATAAAAAAGCAGAAATTTCACTTTTGTATGAACTACAGGTAAAAATGAAAAATAAATAATAACTTATTTATTTCAAAACATGAGCATATTTTTGAAAAAAGTGGAGTATCCCTTTAAGTTAGCTGCTCTACTAAGAAAAAAATGCCAACTCGTTGTGTGGCAATGAAAGCACTGTGACTTTGATCAACAATGCAAGCGTACATTCACAATGTATAACATTAGCACAACATTATCCTATAACCACTGAGTTTTGAGTTAATTAACATAAAAGGAAATCTCAAGTTTGACAAAATGTATGATGCTTTTGAAGATGTGAATACAGTCCTTAACACTTTCTTTCTAACCTGCCACTGATTAACTAGCAGTTTAAAAAAAAAAATTTGTCAATCTAACATTAGCCTACTGGAGGGAATATTCGGCCGGTGTTGTGTCGAAGTCTGTTGGATTTAAAAGAGGAGCTATATTTTTTGGCGTGATAGCACTTTTGGGAGTACTTCGACTCGCCTGAAAAGTCCGCTCCCCTTCTCCCTCTCATAATGGGAGAGGGAGGGTGTTACTGCGCCGAGTCGAAGTACTCCCAAAAGTGCTATTACGCCATAAAATATACTTCCTCTTTTAATTCCGCCTAGAAAAGCGCTACGTTTTATTTTGTACCACCAAACTTGCTCGTATAACTACTCGTCTTAAATAGGAAAAACTGATGTGTTTGGTCACTTCTAACTTTATCTCTGATTGGTACCATTGAATGAATGGGGCTAAGCTAAATGCTATCGAAGTGTCGCAGCGCGCTCCAGCGCTTACGTGCACGCACACAGATGATAGAGGGATGTGTCAACAATTCTTGGTTAAGGTAATAACATATTTTGGTGCTGAAAATGATTAGACTATTCCTTTAAAATGGTAACAGTATTTCCTGTGTGCCTGCCTGCATCTATAGACCCTTTTACTGTTTGTACACAATGATGAAGTAGCGTGCGTGCATTTTGGCAATGGAAGTATGGCGAGAATCTGCAGCGTGTCAAGCTACGCGAGTGGATTAAGCAACACAAGACAACACAAGAAGTTATTTTAAAAAGTTGACTTTATCAAATGTTATATATATATATATGCATGCGCAACTATTTGATCACGTGGGCTGTAAAAGGGTCTATACATCCAGCTTGGTGTCATCTGACATAATAGCAACCTGTTCATACCTAAAAACGATTGAGCATAAAAGCACAGCACTGCAATATACTGTAAGACACTTAAAATGTGATTACAATTTTTTCAATTCAATCCATTTTTATTTAATTTACACATCAAAAGCATTTTAAAAGCATTTAGGAAATGTTGTGAAATTACATATGTCTCAAACTCTCATCCCTCTGGTTAATGGTCAAAACATGGATCATGTGCCAGCGGAGCAACTGCCGTTGAGATGAATGAGAACACTAATGGAAAGCTTTCTCCTGGTATTATAGACCTCCTTGGTCAAAACAAACAGATGAATTAATTCATAAAAATGCATGAGCATGCATTATATTCCCCCACTGACAAATGTCTTGATATGCATCATGTACTCCAGTATCTCAGCAGTTCCACTTGAATCTAATGTGCATTTAATATGTTTGCTTAATAGTGGTAATAGCCATTTCTCAAGGTGCTCTTGTCCACACATTTCACAAAGCTCTGGGAAGGTTGAGAATTGGGGTGGGGGGAGAACAGGGAGGCTGATTGAGTGCCAGTCAACCGCAGTGTCTGTCTGCCTGTATACTCAGAGTCTGTTATGTTTAATCAGGCCGGTTTGGCTGGTAATGAATTTTGATTACGTCTGTTAACGGCAGCAGAGTGTAAAGCAGGGAGATAGGGGGAGGTCAGAAAAGAGTGGGTGAAATATTAATATCCAAAATGATGCATGAATCCCTTATGTGTAGTTTCCTTCACTCGCCTTGTCCGCTATTAAACAGTTAGCACTTTATCATTAAAGAGAGAATTTTTTGCTTTACCATTCATATCTCTGTAATGGCCACTCGTTGATTAATGCTGATCTTGATTCATTAGTTCATCATAACTGTGGTTTTAAATGATCATTGCAAATTCATCATGTGGTAATAGGAAGTGCATGTGAGAGAAACGGTTAGGCTGCATAGGCTCCCCAAAGGGTCTGCAGCAAAACCCTTAATTAAGAGGAGTGTTTTCACGGCGGATGGGGTGCGGTAATAACTCAAAGTGTCTCAAGCCTGTCCCCCTGCACTCAATTAGATGCGATTGTCTCCTCGTGTCTGTGCACACCCACCTATTAAAATGCCATCACTTTCATTTATAAAATGCAAAAAGAGCTGAAAATGCACAAAACATTAATTTGATTAAAAGTGGTTGCCTGTGGAGGATCTTATTAAATGCTTAAGAGCTCACAGAGAGAAAATTGATATAGAGTTCAACCAGAAACTTTTTAGAGAGTTGTTTAAAGGGCCAATGCAAAAGGTCATAGTGAAGGATGGACAAGTGTGTAAAAACAAGTATATAGTGTCATTAAAGCTATTATTAGCAATGCCAACAAGGCATCTATGAAAGGAAATAAAAAAAACTTTCGGTGTGCCCTTTGTAACATACATTTTAACACATTTTACAAAAAATATCCACAAAAGGTGATAATATAGAGAAATAACTACTTTTGTAATAAACAGATAGCATTTGCATAGTTTACATTTTATGGTTTTATGACAAAGCTGAACAAAGCATCTTGACTAAAACAGCTGAACAGAATTTTTTGTAAAGATCCTAGGAAATGGTTTTAAAAGGGTGGTTAAATGGTATTTCATGCATTATGACTTATTAATACACAGTGTTGGGCAAGCTACTTGGAAAATGTAGTGAAAAAATGAAATGAAGCTTCACTACACTGAAGCTACCCCCCTGGGAAATGTAGCTGATGTGGATGTAGCAAGCTACTATTGATGTAGCTTAGCTTGCTACATTCAAGCTACTTTTCTATTTTTAAAGAGCACCTATTATGCTAATAAATTAGCAAGTTAGCACGTTATTGTAATATCCTATAGTACATACATGTTATTAAAACTTGAATGCATTGTGAGTCTTATAAACTGCTTACATTCCTCACCAATTTTGGCCTGTCTGTGAAAAGCTCGGATTTAGTTCCTGTCTCTGCCTCCCAAAATGTCTAGCGTACTCGGATTGGTCAGATGACCTACTCAACTGTTATTGGTCAACTGTGTTCAGTGTGTGTTTGAAAGGTTAGGCCCCTGACTACGCGTGGGTTTTCGGCTCCTGACTGAGATTCACAGGCAACGTAAACAAGCAGTTATATTTCTCTATAAACGATGGTGTCTGTACTGCCTTACCGCTCGATCCAGAGAGATCAGATGGCCGTTACGATATAAACGATCTCCATCAATGAACGCGATTGTCTTTAACTCTGCCAGAATGCTAAACAAAGAAGAAAATGTGTTGCAAAGACATCCAAAAGGTAAATATAATGTACTACATTACTGTGCAAACTATATGGAAACACCAAATGTAGCACATAGAAAGTATTCGTTGAAATAATTATAAAACTATTTCACTTGGTAATTTCTACATTATTTTACTATAGTAAACTTTATTATAAAAGACTGCTTACATACTAAATTACTGTTCAAACTATATGGAAACACCAAATGTAGCACATAGAAAGTATTAATTGAAATGAATGTTAGTTCTACATTATTTCACTATGGTAAACTTTATTATGAAAGACTGCTTACTTATACGTGCTATGTTTTTACTTATTAGGTTTTAAGGAGAATGCAACAGGTTCCAGGGCCTCTTACCTGCATGATCCATCATCCAGGTTTTGCACTAATTGTCTAAATCCCTACACACAGAACATTTATTGTACTGACTATAAGCCTTTGAGGCGCAGGACTAGAGTAAGTTTTATTACATTTTTAAACGAGTATCATTATAGTAACAAAGTACCCAAAATAACAAAAGATGTAACTTTAAAGAAAATATAGTACTCAATCAAAAGTTTTTTTATTTATTACAAATATATATTTAAATGTTAAACAATATACAAATAAACATACTTTAGTAACCATATTGTGCTCTTCTTTCAAAAATTGTTCATTTCACATCTTACAGCTATCTATTCTATACAGATAAATGGCATATCAAAGCTTTGTCAGCTGCTGCTATTTAAGACGACACTATAGGGTTATCATCCTGTCGTGTGTTGTTCTCAAGATACGCTTGGAGCTTCCTGATCTGACTGGTCAGTATGTTGGCTTCAGACGACCCCTACACTGAAGATGGCATGCAATCACGTCCTTTGAAGGTCTCTCAAACTGTGATGCCAGGTCCATTGGAATCGGGGTTTCCTTCAGCTTATCTTCAAATACCTCATCAAACACAAGCCTGATCACATCATCCATATAACTGTAGAAATATTGCAGTCAATAATTTTTTTTATCTGCTTCATACATTAAGTTTTTAATTATGAATATATTTGAAATAAAAACATTACTGCTTACAGTATGTCGCTTGTGTTTTTTGGGAACATAACCTTATACTTTCCCTCTCCTGCTTTTGTTACGGCTTGGTAACGTTGTAATGGATGGCTGCAAGGTACAACCTGTAAAAATATAAACAAGCAATACATTTATTGTAAACGTAAAGACTACTTTATTTAACACAGTTATTAAAATACTTAAATACCTGCACAGCATTCCAATAAATGGGAAAATCAAATTTTTTGCTGCAAATCTGAAATCTCAGGCTACAGACGGCAAAGGCATCCACTGATGATGGTGATGGAAACATTGTGAAACGACGGTACTGCCTGGGTTCCTATGATTATGCAGAGAGAAAAAAAACTCTGTCATCATCAGTTATACATTTAAGACTGGTAGTGGTATCACTAGCTAAATACATCATGGGCCCTATTTTAACCCATTTCAGCCCACCGGCAACTATAGTTGCCACAGTGCATAGTTGTCATTTTCCTTTTTTTAAGAATTTTTTAGATGTTATCCATGTTTTATTTCTCAATGACATGCAAGCTAACAATCAAATAAAGGATTTAAAAAAGAAAGAAAAGGTATTTATCTCCTTCCTGTCACATGAGGCTGTCAACTTCTTACCTCTTCTTCCAAGAAACATGGCGAAGGCAAACCCTCCAAAAGAAAGGTAATTTTCATTTTACTAACAAGTATTTTTGGTTGACATTTATGTATCTACATAATCATGAAGGTCTCTAGAGTCATCCAAACAAAACAAATCTTACAAGAGATCTATAGTTTTTTATATACTTAGTCAAAAGTCCAAGCGGCAACTATAGTTGCCGGTGGGCAAATGCCTTGTAAGTACATATATATTATGGGGAAATGGTGTATACTGTGTCAATAGGTTAATAATCAAGGTTATTGGTCTTTTTAGTGCTTTTTTCTTTCATAGTATCATACCTAAAACCCTTTAACTAACATATCTACTGTCCATTAGACCTTAATTTGATAGGGAATAAAACCCATTCATACAGGTCATTTAAAGGCGGAGTCCACGATGTTTGAAAAACGCTTTGGAAAAGAAGACGGGCCGACTACCAAAACACACTTATAGCCAATCAAATCAAATCAAATGCCGGGTTGCGTATGTGTGGGGCGGGTCTATCAACAGAAGGTCCAGATTCTATTGGGGTAGGGGCGTGTTTGTTTAGGTGATTTCAAATATCAACATTGGCTTTCAAACATCATGGACTCCGCCTTTAAAGAGGGAGACAGAGATCTCCTCTTCTTCCAAAGACTGGTTGCCCATTTTATTGATTTTTTTCATATTATTTTCATTAAAGGACAACTCCGGTGAAAAATGAACCTAGGGGTAATTAACACATGGTGACCGAGTAGATCGTTCTCTGGGATGCGTTTTCATGATAATCGAATGTAAAGAGTTTTTTATCAATAAAAACAGATTAGCGTATAGCGCTAGTATATGGGGCAAAGAGTAAGTACAAGTAAATCGCTAGTTAATACCACTAACAAGGCTCAAAATAGCCTCACACTACCACAGTAGCATAATGAGGGTCCTTACATGCAAACCGAAGCATTGAGAACTTTGTAAGTGTACAAACAGTTTAATAAGAAGCTACTTTATAAAGACAGCACATTACGCGTATTCAGACAGCAGACATCTTGAAAAACAGACTCGACAAGTCGAGCCACGAACAATGTGCTAAGTGATATGAACTAAGTGATATGAACTGATTTGGAGCTGACATATGGTCCGTTGTTTCTGGAAGAAAGCACTGAATGCAACAGAAAAAATAAATAAATAAAAATAATAATAAAAAACCTGAACAAGTCACAGTTTATATCACTTAGCACGCGTTCGTAAATCTAAACTTAAGACATTCTTCTTTAACAAAGCATTCACATAAAATGTCCAGTAATTGTACTTGTCCCGCAATAGTTATTTTGTCAAGAACAAAGCACTCACATACCTCACATGGGTAATATACTATTGCTGCAATAGGTAGCCTGTCTGGAACCAAGCGTTTTTAAACCACAATACTGCATGACACTTGCATTACATGCGAACGGCCCCTACGCTAATAGAACTCTGTTTTTGTCTCCCTGTCTTGTCCTCGACCCTGAGGACAATGAGACAAACAGACCCAGTTCCTGTTGCTGTGAAGGTCATCACACCACTGATCTACTGGCTGTCCTTCAACGTGATGACCAGCCGATGCCCGACCAACGACCACCAACTAAACCAGTTTAATCCGCTTCCCGCCTCCTATCCCTACCGTATCTATGTATATATAAATATATATTAATTCCTCCCAAGGGTTTTTGTCCTTCTAGGAGTTTTTCCCATTGGGTTTTTTCCTAGGGGTTTTTTTCGTCCCAGGGAGAGTCAGCCAACTTTGGCTTAACTTAGCACTTTACTGTATACGTTATGTAACCTCTTTAAATTGAACACTACTTTCATGTGTAATTTAATTTGTGAAACATTTTTGATTTGTACATTTTCAAAGAGATTCATGTAATTGGTGCAGTACCATTCCCGCCCACTAGAGGGCAGTTGACTTAAGTGTATTGAGTGAACTGGCTGCGTTTAGTTCAGATGAAGAAGCCAGCTGGACATGCATCCATGAGGTCGGAGTGATGTTCCAGAAAAAATCATTTAATCTTGATATTTTTTATGTTAAAATGTGTTAATTCTCTACTTAATGATGTTATAAATCATTCAGGTTGGAAATGCATCTCAGATCTGGTGAAAGATTTGATTTTTTCGGTTGATTTACCGTGTTTCTTTATGAGAACTCTGGTGAGTTTGTTGTTTATTAACTATTTTAGTTAATCTAATATCAATCCTTCTCTATATGTGTTTTAAAACCCAATTAGAGTTACCTATGAAGTTTGAGAAGCATTTTTTATGTATATTAAGAGAGTTAAATTTGTGAACGAATCTAATAAGTCTGTGTTGGTTAAATGATTTCATCATTTATGAGTATATACATGGAAATGAGAGAAAGTAAGTTGTTATATGACAATATTGTCACATATTTGTATACTTTTAGCTGTTTTAAGTGTTCACATTATCATACATTGCGTTTATATTTGTACTGGTGAGCATTTCATGTTGCTTAAGGTAAATATATGTGTTTAAATGTTAAGATGAAAAGATCTGCTTAATGTTATTTGCATTATTTTGTGCAGATTGGGTTTTATGAGTGGATTTTGATTCTGCATCGTGACCTACTTTTGATTGGCGAGCCAGAGCCCTTTTTGATATACACACGTGGAGTGAACCCACGCCCCCTTGTGGATTTACGGGATATAACAGCTAAGCTGTGATCTCACACACTTTGTACACACTACCCGGGTAGAAAAAATTACAAAAAGGCCTTTACACACATTCACATTGAGAACTATATTTACACACATGGATACTTGAGAACTGTTTCAACACACATGGATATCTGAGGACCGTATATATACACAGGATACAAGAGACTTTGGGACATTTTATTTTATTTTATTTTTATTTCCTCTTTATTCTATTTTGAGCTCAATATCAAGCACTTTCTCCCACTCTTAATTGTGGTTTTAAGAGTATCTGTTTAAATTGTGGGAATAGTTATTTCTAAATTTTTTTTTAAATTTTCAATTAAAATGCCGGCTGTTAAATTTCATTTATAACTTGGCTCAGTGTCATTCTATCCTCCTTGAGTCGAACCTAATTTACCTTTGAACTCTTGAGTACAAATTCAGTTATTCTTCTTTGTACAGTGTTACAGTGTTACACGCAGTGATGCCGGTAACGCGTTACTTAGTAACGCGTTACTCTAATTTGACCACTTTTTTTAGTAACGAGTAATCTAACGCGTTAATATTTCCAAACCAGTAATCAGATTAAAGTTACTTATCCAAGTCACTGTGCGTTACTATTTTTGAAATTTTCCTTAGTTAAATATATATTTTCTTGTATATTTTTTCTTGCGTCTCGGGAAGTGAAGTCAGGTGTGCGACAAGTCACGTTTTCAGCACGAGGACAATTCAGGTCACGTGTAAGCGACACAAACGTAAACAACGTACAATAGAGAGAGAAGAGAGATGCAGCTACAAAAACACTACGTCAAATAAAAAAAAAAAAAAACATTTGGAGTTGCGGCACGGCACAGACAGTCAAACTAAGAGCAAGTCCCACCCGGTGGTGTGAAGCAGTGAGCAGGTCATCCACTACCCAAACAACAAAAGCTGGACTTCAGTGCAAAACCAGTAAGTGTGGGAGAGTTGAAGAACGAAAGTAACAAAGCGATTTTCTCCGAGCCCTGATAATAACATCTGCATATCACTATGACAGCATATTAGCACATAACCTCTGAAAGAGTTGACAAATATCGCGTTATTTACTCACCGATTTCGACGTGTAGATCCAGAACTGTGTTTTCAACCATCATAAGTAAATTCCAAAAGCGGTCTTTTTTTCTTACAACGCGTTGTGTTTCTCGTTTCATGTGTTACAATACTGATAAATCTCATGGTATTTACTATATAACTCCTGAAGACTTCTCAGTTTTTCAAAATAAAAGTAAGTCGAGTTTAAACTCGACTTACTTTTATTTTGTGAGTAGATCCTGTCGGGTCAAAAGGAACACTTGTTAGTTTTGTCCCGCTGCTAATACTGTGTATAATATGTTAAAAAAATTATATTATTCTAATTTGATTTAATTTTATTTTCATAGTGTTCAAACTATTGAATTTTTTTTGTCTCAGCAATTTAAGTTTGTACTGTTGGTTGCTTTTGAAACATTTGATAAAACTGAAATTTAAAATAAAAATGTAATTTAATTATTTTTTACAAAGATAAATGACAAAATAAGTTTGCAGTTACATATTAAAGAGGTCATAATCATATATATTTAATAAAAACAAGTGTAACACAAAAATCTATTGTGTAACAATTCACTACTCTTGTTTAAAGTGAAATTATACAGAACTCGTTTTACATTTGTTCAAAACTCCAGCTGGTTTTGATAGACCACACTTGTGAGTTATTGACCACAACAAAAATATATCTCTGTCTAAAACATTAGCTTTTAAAATTAAGTTTTTCTGAAAATGGCCCCTGCTCTTCCCTATTTATGTTAAGTGAAGTCAAGAAAGACTCATATATATATATATTTTAGTTTTTTAAAACACAACAGTTCAACTTAAAATGTCAGGAGATACATTGTTGACGTTACTGTTAAAAATGCACTTCCAATAAAGTGAGTGTTGGCAAAACCGGTTGTCATTTTTAATGTTGAGGCAGTGGGGGTGTTGGCAGCTACTGGAATGTAACTAACAAAGTAACTTGTAATCTAACTTAGTTACTTTTAAAATCAAGTAATTTGTAAAGTAACTTAGTTACTTTTTAAATGAGTAATCAGTAATCAGTAATCAGATTACTTTTTCAAAGTAACTGTGGCATCACTGGTTACACGTTACATTATTAATATGCTCGCTTGTACGGTTTAACCTTAGCCGTTATCTCTACTTCTTATATTATCTATTGATTTTCTGTGTTCTCCTCTACATCTTCTCATGTAAAGCTGCTTTGCAACAATTAACAACTGTGAAAAGCGCTATATAAATAAAATTGAATTGAATTGAAAAAAGGCCCGGTGACGGAGAGAACGGGGCTGGTCGCGGAACAGCCTCCGGGCTTCAACCCTAAGCACAAGCTCGATGATGCCGTCAAGAGAGTGAGGCAGCTTGTGGGTCGCTATCTCATCTTGAATGTTGTCACTAAGGCCCTCAAGGAACTGCGCCTGGAGGGCTGCCTCGTTCCAGCTGCATGCCGCTGTCAAGGTCTTAAACAGGATGGAAAAGTCTGTCACCGAGCTCGCTCCCTGGGCGAGACGAGCCATCCGAGCGGAACAGCCTCCGGGCTTCAACCCTAAGGGCAAGCTCGATGATGCCGTCAAGAGAGTGAGGCAGGTCGTGGGTCACTATCTCATCTTGAATGTTGTCACTAAGGCCCTCAAGGAACTGTGCCCGGAGGGCTGCCTCGTTCCAGCTGCACGCCGCTGCCAAGGTCTTAAAGAGGATGGAAAAGTCCGTCACCGAGCTCTCTCCCTGGGCGAGACAAGCCAACCGAGCCGCGGCGGCATCCCCACGAACAGAGCGATCCAAGAGCTTCACCGGTGCTGACCGGAGAAGCTGGACAGCTCCAGAGGCGAAGGACCGCCCCGCTGGACAGCGGCAAAGCCGCGGCGAGAATCCTCTACTCGCAGATGGAGATGGCAGTCTTTAAAGCAGGCAGATGGAGATGATAACAGCAGAGGATCTCAAAACAGGTATCCAAAATAAAATCCTGGGTAGCAGAGAGCACAGACTAATAGGGGATAAATACACAATAAACAGACTAGAACTACTAGAGCAACACGACACGACTAGACTTGAAACTAGCAAAGCTAGAAACTGGCGAGCACATACAAAGACGAATTTGCAACGAAACACTAAACACACAGGGATTAAGTACTGAACCTATGGGCCATCAAAATGAGCTGCAGCTGTGAGTGACGAAGGTGAAGAAGATCACATTGATAACACCCATGAGAGAGACGCGCACGTGTGAAGCTGTCAAAACAAAACACAAACACAGAGAAACCAAAACACAGCAGTCAATAAAACCGAAGTCATGACAAGTATAATGCAAGCAGTAATGCATCCAGGGCAAGATGAATATTTATCTAATGTGGGGTAATGTGAAGTAATCAGTAATCATAGATTCATTTATGCTTTTTCAATAATTACACCTTTCTTTCATGGGATATGGACCCCCTAAAATAGCCTTGGCCACCCCATTTATAAAAGTCTAGTTTCCCCACTGCATTACTGATTATGTATTTCAGAATATTATGTGTAATGAGTGTGTGCATCAGTGTTTCCCACAGGATTTTGAGAGACGTGGTGGTGATGACGTCACCCGCTAATTAGCATATATGTGACGTCATCATTTCGTGTTTGCGTTTTATCTAGTGTTGGCACCTGAAATATGTTTTACTTCTACTAGGGATGAGCGAATACAGCATTATCTGTATCTGTTAACCATATGAATTATCTGTACTCGGAGTGGGTGTGGTCTAACCCGGAAGTAGGCGGGGTTTGTCTTGAAATGTCGGGGCTTTAACCGGTATTTTATTTTAAGCATGCAATTAATATATGGGTTGATCAGAAATTGTTATATTTATTGCGGATTAGAAAAATATTTACAGGACAGCATCCGGATTGAGCTTCAGATCAATGGTTTTGATCACGATAGCAAACGAACTATATTACAGAACAAGTTTTGCAACAATGAAATCAAAAGAATGCTGTGCTGCAGTATGCAATTATGAAGAAAAATGTAATGAACAACATAACTTTCTTTTTTAACTTTTATTTTTTTATGATCAGTGTTATTTTATTTTTATTTATTTTTTGGTTCTTTTTTATTTTTTTATTTCCATACCAGGTGAGTGTGTGTGTGTGTGTGTGGCTTAATAATTAATTTGTAATATTTATAACACTAGCTTAATACCTTTATTTTTTATGAAATACAACAAAAACGTGTCAGACACTCAGTGTCTGGTTACTGGTTAGAGACAGCTGAAGGTTTAAAAAAGAAAAAAATTCTCCGAATTGGCCCACAGGCCGGGAGTTTGAGACCACTGCCCTAAACGTTAATGGAAAAGAACCGCAAACCTGAGTGACTGAGGGAGAGAGACAGAGAGCTGTTCTGTGTGTGAGTGAGCAGAGCGGGACACAGCAACACAATACATCTGTATGTATGTAGGGGAGGGGCGCTTTTACTATTAGCCTAACCCAGAACGCTGACACAATTAGCTACCCAATGATGATTTTTATTTAATCCGAGCACAGATATTGACACGTATTACTCGTATAATACTCGTACTCGGCAGAAGTGCTTTATCCGTACCGGATACTCGTTTCAGCCGAGTATCTGGCTCATCTCTAACTTCTACTCTTTGATCTGTATCTGTATTTGATCTGTATTATATATCAAATTATATGCTAAAACACTAAACGCCAATCTCTGAACCAAATTCATAGTGGCCTAAACCCATTTGTCAAAGTCTTAACAAACTTCTCACTAAAACACGGATTTTACACTGCAATGCACTTGTTTTATAAATGCTAAACACAGGCAGGCAAAAGTTTAACACAACTACAACACAGTTATCATCGGTCAGATGAAGAGTATGAGGAAGAGCAGGAAACCAGAGACGATGCAATTGGCAAAATTTGAAGTTGGATTGCTGACTTTTTACAAAATAAAAGTACTGCTTACAGTAATATTGAAAACTTACATTTACTTGCAGTACTTACAGTAAGGTATTCACTACTGTATTTTTATAGGTTTTTAACAGTATTTGTCAAGTGTGTTGTTATAAACCATTAAAGGGACACAAGGCAGCATTTTTATGTTAATAAATCATCTTCGTAAGTCGGTATATGGTTAAATGACTCATTACATGACGAATGAAGACCCTCTCGCCCGCCCCTACCGTCTGTAGGAAGAATGGGCTCTTTGCACGTAACTACTTCCTTACCGGAAATGCGGCTCGGTCTTTTCCGGTCTAAACATGGTGCTGTTCTACACTAGGGCTGAATCCCAAACCGCCCACCTCCATACCATATAGCACGCAAAAAGCGCTACTTTGCGCACTACACAGTATGGAAGTAGGCGGCCCGGGACCCAGCCCAGATGTTTGCAAGAGTTGCCGAAACTTTCGATAACGGACGTACATCGCCTTTGCAAGTCCTCCTCCAAATCACCTACCAGCAAATTAGAGAAGGGCTTTAAAATGTATGCCGCTTCATACATCCACGGATATGAAGGTAACTTAAGTCTAACTTGTATCTCTCAGACTTTATGGTTTACGTTAGCTTGCTAGGCTAATAAACAATCCCGGTCTGACAGAATATGCATGTTGTAATGTAGTACTGCTTTCTAGTGTTAGGCGGAAAATGTCTATCGTTGTGTCCTGTACTTGTACGTGCCTAACTTCGCATTGTGTTAATATGTGATTGGCATTAGTGTCAAACAAAGACAGAGCCACAAGTGAAGTCGCTGTACAGGCTTTCTGTTTCAGATCCATAAGGAAGCACGAAAAACCTCACTGTGTAAATGTAGGGTTGCACTTGTAATTTGTGTCAGAGTTCCGAGTTCAGCAGTTCCAAAAGGTTCGAGGTCAAATTGTGTGTTGTGCTTAACATGGTCATGTTACATTTTGACCTTCTTTATCGCTTTGTATGTGCTCACTGCTCAACTTCCAAAAACTGCTCAAGCTGTTCAAGCCTCTGTTCTGCCCTACAAAGGCAAAAGACCTTAACTCGCTATAGACCATTTCAATATTCATCAGCCACCGCTTTCTGAGTTCAACATCGCTAGGAAATCCGTGGTAGCTTAAAACGCCGTTGAATTTAGATGATGATGTGCATGTGGGAACACAACAATGTTCATGATATTTTTTCTGTTGCCTCTGGAAAAAAACTATCTTTTTTAAGACTCAATTTCCGCTGTTTAAGCCGCCATATTTCGCCAAACCGGAAAAGGGTGAGCCGTATTTACCCGTTGCGGATATGACGTCAAGCTGATATGTGCAAGGAGCGAATACCCCACTTGCAAGTTTGCTGTCCTTCAGTCTCGTAAAGTCTCAGATATAGAAAGCATTTACTCCCAGACACTAGGGGGAGCTAGTAGAGAAATAATACTCAGACTTGCCTTGTGTGCCTTTAACATGTATTTTTCTCTAAGCAGATGGATGTCCTGGATGTTGTGTTTTCCACTTTTTAATGTAGTGTCTAATGGATGCTCTTTACTATTTAATATTATACTTTACTTTACTTTATTTTATTGTCCACGTAGTAAAAATTTGTCTCTGGCTTCACGTGCATCAATACAACAACACATAACATAACAAAATACAATAAAATGAGAAAAATAGAAAAACAAACACACATCAATCATTACCATTTAAAATCTTGACAGCATTTGGCACAAAGGATAATTGGTAAACCTTCCTAATTACTCGTGGTTGCCTATAACGTCTTCCTGACGGCATCAGATGGAACTTGCCATGTAGAGGATGAGAAACATCCCCCACTATCTTTAAGGCATTTTCCTTACTTTTTCCACGAAACAGATCACTCAAGTGTCTCTGTGTCTTGCCAATTATCTTGCTTGCCTCATTCACAATCTTGGAAAGTCTCCCTTTACTCACGACAGTCAGGTTGCCATACCATGATGTCATATTAAAAGCCAAAATACTTTCCACAAAATTTTTATAGACCATTTCAAGTATAATCTTGCTCACACCAAAGTGATTCAACCTCCTAATTAAATGTAGGCTAACCTCTGGTGAGCCTTCTTACAGATGCTATCAGTATTTTCTAAAAAATTAAGTTGGGCATCAATATATGTCCCCAAATACTTAAAATTACTGACAAATTCTATTGGATTTCCATTTAAAACTACAGGTTCCAACCCCAAAATATTACGTTTGTCTCCAGTTATTACCAACTCCTTTGTCTTATTTATGTATATAGACTTTTATGTATTTATTATTTATGTAAGCTATAGACTTATTTGTGTATGATTGGAAAGCTTAGATTGATTTTGAGTACAGGTGAAATGGTTTTGAAGTAGGCCTGGCAAACTCGACTCCTTTTAAGGATCCGTGTTATTGTGAGTCACTCACTAAAGTGATCCGGGTTGTATGAGTCACTTGAATCACTTGAGTCAGTATTGCTAAATCGCCAAGAAAACTCAGTACAGACCCACTTGTAACCGGCTGATCCACGCGACTCAAGATTCTCAGAGCCGGAAACATTGCAGACTCGCAGACCATGGGACTCGCTCTACAGATCCACTAACTGAGCCGGTTAGTGGATCTATAGAGCGACTGAAGTCTCCTCAAAAGCAAATCCACAACAAAAGCTTTTCACTTCTGAGATAACATGCTTATAGGTTTTAGGTTTGGTGTGTATGGTCGACCATTTAAAAAAATAGGCCTAATAATAGCATAATAATATAGAAAAAAACTGTGTCCTGCTTATGCAGCCCCCAGAGGCGGAGAGACAGTTCGTGCTGATCAGCCGGTTACGGATCAGCCGGTTACGAGTTGAAAGATTCTCGAGTCAGAGCAGATTCGCAGATCTCTCGAGTTTGCAATGTTTCCGGCTCTGAGTGAGAGTCTCGGGTCAGTTCGCGGCTCGCGCGAATCCCCAGGTCTCTCGAGTTTGCAATGTTTCCGGCTCTGAGTAAGAATCTCGGGTCAGTTCTTGCACGGATCAGCCGGTTGCGAGTGGATCTGTAGTGCGAGCGAAGTCTCATCAATAATGTTGAAAGAGGTTTGTGTGTGTGGTGGCGTTGTTTATGGTTTTACATTGAATTGTAGTAGGACTCAACTGATCCGGGTAAATGACACTAGAGACTCGCGACTGATGAGTTAATGTAAAGATCCGGGTTAAAGATCCGAGTGAGTCGCGACTTAAACAGGTCTATTTTGAAGGGATTGTTTGATTTTGCTAGAAGGGTAATGGGTTCTGTGAATTTAGTTTGACAATTTGGATTTGTGTTTAAGTTTTTGAGAAAATGAGTGATTGTTTCAAAAAAGGTGTTTTAGCAATTCAGAAAAACTGTAATTAATGTATACACCAAACAATATCTGTACATTTCACACACAAAAATCTTTTTAGTAATTTATTTTGGTTTGTCCAACTAAAAAAAATCACCTAAATGACATTTTTATTAAGATTTTATTAAGTTACTTTAATAATTTTTTGTGATATTTACAAAGCCACTGAATAATTTTTACAGTGCAGGAACATAACCGTTTTTTTTACATACAAGTACATATCTGAACCTAAAGGATACATTAGGACCTTTTAAAATAGTAATAATAAAAAGACTTACATTGGCCGTTTCTCAATGTCAAGGATACTTCCTTGGCAGGACTAAGTCCTTACAAGTCACTTCCTTCAGAGGCTAGGCGAGGCTCCTTTTAAGCATTCGGAAAACACGTAAATGGAACAGACTAGCAAGTGCACGTCATTGCATCTTTAAAGATGTGCTTTCGGCTCTGCGCGTATAGGATTGTGGGTGATTTCAGCGCGCAAAGAGCGTGAATGATACACATATGCATCCTTTCCTGTATATGGGATATTTCTTGAACCAAGGACTCAGCCCTTGGCTGAAATTCCGAGGATCCTCGACATTGGAACAGTCCTTCGACGATGACGTAGCATCCTCGAAATTCTGTCTTCGGAGGATCCTTCCTTGACATTAAGAAACAGCTATAGACTTACGTAACATGGCTGCAGGCGGCGCAATGATATTACGCAGCAGCCAAAAATAGTCCACTTAGTATCTTTCAATAGCAGGGGACTACTTATAGGCACTACGTAATATCATTGCACCACCTGCACCCATATTACAACAGCAAAGTCCTTGATTATTAAGCCAGAATGAGAGTATAGTTCCTAGACATATCTGCCTAGAAAATCGCAAATTTTTCTGTCAGTCTTATTACACGATGTACCTACAGAAGAGTCAAGTTTTTAATAGGAAAAATATCGAAACTCTTTGGTTATTTTTTAGGCGCAATGGTAATGGACTAATCAGATTCTATGGGTTGTGCTAACAGTGTTTCCGCTATATACATTCTACCGTGGCGGGCCGCCACGCCTAAAACATCCCCTGCGGTTGTGGATAGAAGGGATTGTAGGATGTATTTGTATCTCATTTAGCCAGAGCCGCTGTTTTCATCCTAATAATCCTACCTCCAAATCTAATCCTTAACTTTTCGGCATTTGCTGTATCCCTTCTAGACAAAACCCATGGCGGCAGCTCGCAAAATAAAGCTACCGAAATGTCCGCCCTGCCAGACTGGCTGTCTTAGAAATAAATTCTTTTCTGGATTCGCGTTGTTCACTCATTTATAAATAAATCTCCTAAAATATCATAATTTCTTCCATGGGTTTAGTTTCATTCACAAATAGATTTAAATCAACAGAGGATGATTGGCTATGTCTCTGTTTTGAGAAATAATAATAAAATAAATGAGCCTATACGAAATATGATACACTTAAATAATTATTAAATTGACAAAACGAATAAAAAAGTATTTGAGTTTCTGTTCGCGCTGTAAAACCAAAGCAGCAGAAGGCACGTCATGTTTTTAATGATTTTAAATAAGCACAAGGTTTTCTCCTTATTGTGACCTTACACAAATAAAAATACATAATTTGAAGTTTCGAATGTTGTTTTACTTTTATCTTTATGACTATAAATTTAGGGTAATTTAAGGTGCAAGTCACGCGTATTATGTTCACCGGCGCATATACACCGACGCAGCGCAGGGCTGCGAGAAAAGACATTATTAAACTTTCGATTTAACTTATTACGAGTTTTTTTGGACATTCATTTGGAATCACTGTACTCATTTAATCAACTTATCGGGCCATTAGTTATTCAGAATATAGACT
This sequence comes from Misgurnus anguillicaudatus, assembly GCF_027580225.2. Classification (NCBI taxonomy): domain Eukaryota; kingdom Metazoa; phylum Chordata; class Actinopteri; order Cypriniformes; family Cobitidae; genus Misgurnus; species Misgurnus anguillicaudatus. The sequence continues at coordinate 2,411,805 of NC_073344.2, forward strand.
ATAAACGCAGCGCACTGCTGACCACTCAGCTGTCAATCTTCCGTCGTTCTTCAACACTCACATTAAGTTTCACATTAAATGATAAGATATTGGTCCAAAAACAAAAGGCTAAATACTGAATACTATTCATATGCGACTGAAAGACATTAATAGTCAAATTTGTTTGTAAGGAAACTTACATTATTCCCGTGGGAGGAGAAGAACGTTGGTAATAAAAACTTGAGGCAGACTGTGAAACGTCTCGGTTACATATGTAACCCTCGTTCCCTGAAGGAAGGGAACGGAGACGTCACGTCGTGACCGACGAATTGGGAACCGCTTCGCGGGTGACCTATCTGCTTCGAGAAACCTTTAAAACGCTAATGAACTTGGCATGCAGATAACTGCATCTGCCGGCGCCGCCCCGCCGCACAGGTATTTAATGAGCGGCAGGTGCAGTTATCCAATCAGCTATTTTTTGCTGAGAAAGCTGGACAGAAGGAAAGGTTCCGGCCGATATCAGCAGTGGAAAAGCAAACTGTGGCGACGGGACGTGACGTCTCCGTTCCCTTCCTTCAGGGAACGAGGGTTACATATGTAGCCGAGACGTTCCCTTTCAGTCTGTCACTACGACGTCACGTCGTGACCGACGAATTGGGAATCCCTACCAAAGCGCCACTGAAGCTGACCCTTCCAGTGCCTGCGTAAACCCTCCGACTCTCCTCTTTAAGGGAACGGAAAATGGGGTTGAAGCAGAGGCCGGTCACTACTTGTTCCTTAACCCACGATAGTGACTAGGCGAACTGGGAAGCGAACTCGTCAGGCGGGACTAAGATCACTGCGGAAGAAAAACCCTCTAGGGGTCTACCACTAAGGTGATAGAAAAAAAGACACGAGGTCTATAAAAAAATACACTCTCTTAGTAACACTAGAGAGGCGCGGAACGAACTCAGCTAAGGGAAACATGGTAAATCATAAACTTTCCACGGAAATACTCACAAAGAAACCACTAGGGGGCGCAATGTGGGCGCTAGCCTCACCCAGATAGACAAGAATACATCTAGTGAGAGGCTGGCAGCCGATGCTCCGCAACATCGGTCACCAAGCGGTGGAAAAGACAAAAAACATTTTTTGTAACGTTTTTGCCTTAATGGCCTTCCATAATGGTGCGGTTTCTGCGCAGCCAAAAAGAAAGGCTCCAAGCCGACACAGGAGCCGTTCCTCGATGTTCTCACTGATCTGACGAGAGAACTCGAGAGGATACCGGCTCAACACGAACACTGTAGAATCTAGTGAACGTATTAGGTGTCGCCCAGCCAGCAGCTCTACAAATATCTGAAAGCGAGGAACCACGAGCCAAAGCCCAAGATGAAGCCACGCTTCTGGTTGAATGGGCTCTCAAACCAAAAGGGCAGGGAATGCCCTGTTTCTCATAAGCCAGGGCGATTGTGTCTACAATCCAGTGAGACATCCTCTGTTTAGTGACAGCTCTCCCTTTCTGCTGACCACCGTAACAGACAAAGAGCTGCTCTGAGCTCCGAAAGCTTTGAGTGCGATTCACATACACACGTAGTGCACGTACAGGACATAACAAAGCCATAGCTGGGTCTGCCTGTTCCAAAGGCAGTGCTTGTAAGTTCACCACTTGATCCCTAAAGGGAGTGGTGGGAACTTTAGGCACGTAGCCCGGCCGGGGTCTCAGTGTAACGCTGGATTCAGCCGGCCCGAACTGAAGGCACGAATCGTTGACCGAAAATGCATGAAGATCCCCTATCCTTTTAATAGAAGCCAGTGCGAGGAGCATCAAAGTTTTCATAGTGAGAAACTTGACACTCACCGTCTGCAGAGGCTCGAACGGGCAGTCCCTGAGAGCATTCAGCACCATGGACAGGTCCCAAGGAGGAATAGAGGGAGGACGCGAAGGATTCAGCCTCCGTGCACCTCTTAAAAACCTAATGACCAGATCGTGCTGACCCACAGATCTACCGTCTATGGGTGCGTGATGCGCGGATATTGCCGCGATATCTACTTTAATAGTAGATGGTGACAGCCTCTTCTCCAAGCGGTGCTGGAGATATGAAAGCACAATACTGATCGAGCATTCTCGGGGGGTCCTCTCGTTCAGAAGTACACCAAACAACAAACAGGTTCCATTTCAGCGTATACGCCTGTCTCGTAGACAACCTCCGCGCCCCGTCCAGAGACCACACATGGAGGTTCCACAGATCGGGACGGGGGTGCCATAATGTGCCCCCTTCTTGAGACAGAAGGTCCCTCCTCAGGGGAATCCTCCAGGGAGGGGCTGTCGCGAGGAGAGTGAGCTCTGGAAACCAACTCCTGGTGGCCCAATATGGAGCAACTAAAAGAATTTTCTCCTCGTCCTCCCTGACTTTGCACAATGTCTGTGCAATGAGGCGCACTGGGGGAAATGCGTATTTGCGAAGACCTCTCGGCCAGCTGTGCGCCAATGCATCCACGCCGAGTGATCCCTCGTTCAGTGAATAAAATAGGCGACAGTGGGTTGTTTCTGGAGATGCAAACAGATCTATCTGCGCTCTGCCGAAACATCTCCAAATCAGCTGGACCGCTTGAGGGTGGAGTCGCCATTCGCCGGGGCGCGCTGCTCGGGAAAGCGTGTCTGCCGCTGCGTTGAGCGACCCCGGGATGTGAATGGCACGAAGAGACCTCAGATTCTTCTGACTCCAAAAAATGAGATGGCGGGCGAGATGCGACATGTGACGAGAGCGCACTCCGCCTTGGCGATTGATATACGCAACAGTCGCAATGTTGTCTGTGCGAACTAATACATCTTTGCCTCTCAACTCGCTGCTGAAGCGGACGAGCGCAAGATATACAGCCCACAGTTCTCGGCAATTTATGTGCCAATGCAGCTGGGGTGATGTCCATACTCCTGAAGCTGCAAGCTCGCCATACGTGGCTCCCCACCCCGTGTTGGAGGCATCTGTGCATACTATTGCATGTCTGGAGACCTGTCTCAGTGGCACCCCTGCCCTGAGAAACGCTGGGTCTGACCACGGGGTGAAAGTGAGGCGGCATTTCGGTGTGATCGAGACACGGTGAAAGCCGGTTAGCCACGCTCTCCTCGGGACTCGGTCGTGAAGCCAATGCTGAAGCGGTCTCATATGCAGCAAACCGAGCGGTGTTACAGCCGCGGCTGCAGCCATATGCCCCAGTAATTTCTGAAATTGTTTCAGAGGGACCGCAGTCTTGCCCGAAAACGTATTCAAGCAAGCCAGAATCGACTGAACGCGCGCCTCCATGAGGCGTGCTGTAAGATTGACCGAATCCAATTCCATGCCGAGAAAAGAGATCTTCTGTGTCGGGCACAGTTTGCTCTTCTCTTGGTTGACCTGAAGACCGAGACGGGCGAGGTGTTTGAGCACCCGATCTAGATGAGTGCAAAGCATTTGACGCGACTGTGCTATAATGAGCCAATCGTCGAGATATGCCAAGATGCGAACACCGCTCTCTCTGAGAGGCTTTAAAGCGCCCTCTGCTACTTTTGTGAAGACGCGGGGAGAGAGAGAGAGCCCGAACGGTAAGACTTTGTACTGATATGCTCTTCCCTCGAACGCAAAGCGGAGAAACGGCCTGTGCCGGGGAAGTATTGAGACATGAAAGTACGCGTCCTTCAGGTCGATGGCTGCAAACCAATCCTGTGGGCGAATGCATTGAAATATGGTTTTCTGCGTAAGCATTTTGAACGGCATCTTGTGAAGTGCTCGATTCAAAACGCGCAGATCCAGGATCGGTCGCAACCCGCCGCTTTTCTTGGGTACGATAAAGTAAGGGCTGTAAAACCCTGACCTCATCTCGGCTGGAGGAACCGGCTGAATCGCGTCTTTCGCCAAAAAGACAGCAATCTCTGCACGTATTACGTGCGCATCGGCGGGTTTCAGTATAGTGAAACGGATGCCTGTAAATTTGGGAGGTCGCCGGGCGAATTGTATCGCATAGCCAAGATGGATCGTGCGTAAAAGCCAGCGCGACGGACTGGGAAGTTGCTGCCAAGCTTCCAGATACCAGGCGAGGGGAATTAACGGCACAATCGTAGTACCCGCGGCGAGCGGAACGGCGGTGCTCGATGACGCGCTCTCTTGGGCTGCGTTGACATGTGTATTGTGCGAATGAGCACTCACCTGACTCCGCTGATGGATGGCTGCGCGGGGAAGACTCTGAAGATATCTCGGTGCGCTTAACACATCCGTTGGCGAGAGAGGAGGGGGAGGACGTAGGGTTATGAGCCCATCCGTCACACCCGACTGCCTCTGATGACCTGGAGGAGGAAGAGGAATTCGCTCTTTTTGTGGTTTTGTGGGTGCCGGCTGAAAAGCCGGCGGAACGGAAATTAACGAAAACCAAAGATTCCCCACCCGGTCCTCCTCTGGGGGGGGGGTTTGGTGCGTTCACCATCTCCCGAAGAGCGATCCCCTCCACCTCCAGGTCGCCCATCTCAGGGCCGCTTAGATTTTCGCTTTCCACCAGGCTTAGCGGGCGGGGCGCCCTCGTCGAGGGGCAGACTGAGGTGCAGACGTCGACGGGGCAGGTGCTGGTCTCTTCTGACGCGGCATGATGTTGGCAAGAGCCTCAGTCTGCTTCTGGATGGCGGAGACCTGTTGTGCGAAGTCCTCCACCGCCTCGCAGAACAGGCCGGCCTGGGACACCGGGGCGTTTAGAAGCCGGGTTTTGTCGGCATCCCGCATGTCCGCAAGGCACAGCCAGAGGTGGCGCTCCTGGACCACCAAGGTGGACATAGCACGACCGACGGCTTGTGCGGTGGTCTTGGTCGCATGTAGCGCCAGATCCGTAGCTGCACGCAGGTATTTAAAGACCGCCGAATCGTGACCTCCCTCGTGCAGATCCTTCAGAGCCTTAGCCTGATGAACCTGCAACAAAGCCATGGCATGTATGGCTGAGGCCGCCTCCCCACAAGCCTGGTATGCAGACTCCGTCAGAGCTGACAAATGCCTGCAGGCCCGTGAGGGAAGGGCAGGACGGTCCTTCCAGTAGGAGACGCCGGCAGGACACAACTGCATCGCTACCGAACGCTCCACTGTCGGGATACCGGCATACCCTTTAGCGGCCCCCCATCGAGGGAGGTGAGGGGTGATGGCTGATACGGACGGTTCCGGGAGGAAAACAGGGTTTTCCACGTCCGAGTCAGCTCATCATGCACCTCGGGAAAGAAAGGTACCAGTGGGGAAGACTGTGAAGCCCGTGCAGCCCCAAAGTACCAATCGTCTAGGCGGGACGGTACAAGAGGGGGAGGAGCTCTCCACTCCAACCCGACCGCCTCCGCAGCCCGAGCGAGCATGGCCGTCATCTCCGGGTCGAGATCGGGAACCGCAACCCTTCCCGAAGGAGGGAGAGGATCCGGATCCACGTCTGAAAATGATGGCCCCCCCTCCGATGTTACGACAGACACAGAATCCTCGGGAGGTCCAACAGAGGCAGAAAGCGACGCAGAACGCGCACTCTCCGTCCCCATCGGAACCTCAGATGGTTGCAGATCCGGTGGCTGAGAGCCGCTGGACGAACCAGCTTGCCGATTCAGCACCGTGAGGCGGAGGTCGTCTCTCCGTAGCTTCACAGCCGCCTTCTTGGCGGTGATCAGCAACGGAGGGCGGCATTCCCGGAGAAACGCCACACGACCCCGCAGATCCGCAAGAGTCAGGCTCTCGCAAGCGGAGCATGTCCCTCCCACGAAAGCCGCCTCAGCATGCTGGAGACCCAGACATGAGAGACAACGATCGTGTCCATCGCGAGGACCCATGTACTTGCCGCATCCAGAAGTTGAACACGGACGAAAATACATCTTTAAAAAGACGCTTTAACGCCCGTGAGCAGTGAACGGCTGTCTTTAAAAAGACGCAAGTTCAACTGCAGCTCTTTTAGGGGAAATCACTCTTTTAGCTGTGTAGTTGATGAAGCACACAGGGAGGAGAACGCACACACTCAAATAAAAGAGAGTGAAAAAGAAGAGAGGTGGAAACACTCGCGAGCCTCGCTGTGGTGCCTTCGCCCAACCAACTGACACGCAGAGATCTATTCCTGTAGATAAGAGCAGCTTCTCGTGAGCAGTGTCACTGCCAGCTTTCGAAGCTAAAAAGCTGATTTGATAACTGCACCTGCCGCTCATTAAATACCTGTGCGGCGGGGCGGCGCCGGCAGATGCAATTATCTGCATGCCAAGTTCATTGCCGTTTTAAAGGTTTCTCGAAGCAGATAGGTCACCCGCGAAGCGGTTCCCAATTCGTCGGTCACGACGTGACGTCGTAGTGACCGACTGAAAGGGAACTGTTTTATATGTTTTCAGACGAAACGGCAGGGTCTAGGTTCCTGCGGGTGATCCGCATAATATTGGATGTAACGGGTGTAATAATATGCTATTCACGTGTCATTTGCGTTGTAGATGCAGGTCGGGACTCAATAGACAAGAGTAAAATGTGGGTCTAACATCCAAGACCAAAATTCGACTCGTTTTTAAATGGCCCATGCTTATTTGTGTTTAAGATCTGTCTGAAGACCGTTAAAGGTTTCTATTTAACTGCGGGATTTGCGTGTGACCGGGTCGGGTGTGGAATAAAATTGCTGCTGATGTCGGATAACTGGTCGGGTGTTCGGTCAATCACAGCGGTGCAGATTATCAAACAGGACTGTGCATGACTTTGCAACAGGGAACTGTAATGCTAAACACGAGCACGAACTTGCAATGCACACTACATTAAAACTACAATGAAATATCCCAACTACGTAATGTATTTTTAAGAAAATACGGTTTAGATCAAACATAGAAAAGCAATATGCTATAAATATACGGAAAAGTAAATGACAGAAAATGATAAAAAAATACATGTTAGTTTACTGTAGCCTATATTCTACATTTAAAAAAATAATGCACATTTATAATCATCATGGGCGCCCCCTGCCGCCACAGCTGGAAAAAATCCTAGAGGAAACACTGTGCTAAGCTATGCTAAAAGTGGTAGCACCAGACCTGGAGATCAGCTAAATGGATTCCAAAAAGGTAAGAATTAAATGTTTAACTCTAGGGGAGCTGGAAAATTTGCATATTTTCAAAAAAGTGAAGTGTCCCTTTAAAGTCCCCATGAAATCTAAACTGACAATTCTTATTTTTTATGGAATATTGCAGTTTTCATTATAAATAATTTAACCATGTGGGTAACTAAAAAACATGTGCCTGCATAAGATTTTAATCAAAATCTGAAAATGAACTCTTTTTTGAATGATTTTTTTAAAGCAGTATAGTGCTTAAAAAAGAATAAATACATTTCCTATTAAATAGAAATAAAGAATTATTCAGAAATTGTACTGTATTCATCGATGATGCTTTTTTAAAATAACAAATTATATCTCTTTGCTCTCCGTGATCTGTCCATCTATAATTATGTGCAATATCACATGCACATATAACAGTTTATACAAATATGCTAAACGAGAGGGTCGATCATTGTGCCTATTTCTATTCTGTCTGCACAATTCAGCTAGTAATGAGAAAATGTCCCCCGAGCATATGGAATATGGAGCATGGTCTGGTGTGCCTGCCTTGATTTCTTTTAAGGTTTCCATGAGTTAAGAATTCAGCTTGTGCTTGCTATAGCTTTCTCATTTCTGCTATGAGGCTCAGTGCGTGCAGCGCAGAACCCAGCCTGACCCACACCTTTTTGATCTGCTGGACAAAAAGCAGAAAAGCCCACAAAACCTCCCCTTTCTTGGTGAGGGGTAAATATTAAGAGCCATAAGAAGCTAGGGGTCTTAAAGGGTAAAATAAATAAAAAAATAAGACGCAAACTCAGAGCGGCAGGGAGGCTTTTCTTCCGGAGCCTGGCTGCACAATAGAAGATCCTGATAGGGCGATAAGAGTTGCAGCCTAGTAAAAATCCAATTCCTGAAAAGCAGGGAGCCTGGTGGAAACAGAGAACCATCTTCCTTTCCAGTTTGTGTTTGGAAGATCCAATCATAATCACTGTTTCTGTTCTATTCTGTCAAACCTGAAAACAGATCACAAATTATAAACATTGAACATAAACTATGAAGAACTAAAACAGTTTAGCAAAGTTCCCAGGACTGGCAATATTGTGGTGGCTTTGCAGCCATGGCAAACTTTGCTTTTGCGTTTGCTATATCACATTTCATTTTCAGTCTAATCTTTGTTGCTAGTTTATTATTTGTTGTTAAAAATGTTCTTTTGATTCATTTTGTTAGATCGGATATTAGATCAATTCTAAAAACAAGATACATCCAATGTCAAGATGTCCTCTCATATGCCCAGTGCATTTCTGTGCAATTCTATTTTAATTGCTTCACAAAATAGCTAGAACATCATGCTTCTTTTAGAGAAAGTGGGGGGCAACAGTGGATGAAAAATTATTAGATAGTTTAATTTGTTAAAAAGTCTCCAAGACTCTCCATCAAAGCTCCTTGTCAATATAACAATAAATTATAAACCCTATATGACCATGAATGTTTTATGTCTCCTGTCTATATGTCATATTTCTTTAATTGTTGCCGCACATAAAACCAACTAATGTTCCAAAAAGAGTTTGACCATCTGAACCTACATCTAGATATAAATAGAAAAGCAGAGAAAAATACAGCAGTTATGCCTTACTAACTTCCTTGTAGCACTGTACCAGGCCAACTTTATTTTTCCTCTTTACTTCGGAATACACAGTCATTCATTACAATTGAGTTGTTGTGGTGATGGTAAGGCTGCCATTGCCACTGGCTTTCAGCATGGGTATGCAGGGTTATCAAACAGTGAAGAAAAACTGTCTGGGTTCTGCCATGGCCCTGATTGTGGTATCAGAGCCATCAGGGATGCCTTCCATAAAGGCAGGGGGCACTAGGGAGTGCAAGGTGGAGTCTTGTGAGGCCCTCCTGATAAATCAGACTGGCTTCCGTTTGGCAGCTGTCTGCCTCCGGCCCATTGCCATGCTCCTGGCTCACTCTGCAGCCCCCAAACATGCGGCATGACCCCCCAGACCTACCAACTTCTTCCCCCACTGCCCTCACCAAGGTTTGTTTTGTTTGCACCTCTATTCCCCAACCTCCTCCCTCAATCATTTACTTTCAAGCTCTCTGCCATGCCACATTGTTTTGTTCACCCCTGCCAAAATAATTACTCCACCCTCCTCTTTTCTGCAGATTTTTTGCAAACTTGATGTATTATATTGGGCATCTGTTGTGTCCGCTGGATAAATTTGAGCTGTATTCTGTTTTAATCAGAGTTTTTGTGCTGGTTTTGATAACAGCATTTTGTTAACAGTTAATTTTGCCTCACGATTTCAAGATTGTTCTGATTTTTGCACAGAAAATTGCGCAATACAAAAATCTTTAAATACAAAATAATAGCTTTCATAAGGTACTGTCAACCAAGCTATTTTTAAAGGAAGAGGTATATGGAGCGAGATATGTGTCTTTATTACATGCGATAAATTAAATGATCTGAGAGAAATAAAACTATTTGAAAGAAAAAGTTATCACACTGATAGCAAAGAAGCATTTCATGAGAAAAAAAAAGAATATTTGAGAGAAAAAGTTTTCATACCAATAGCAAAAACTAAAAAAAAGTTTTGAGAGAAAGTATTTTCTCATGATAGAACATAAAAAATATCAATTTGAAATTTTTAAAATTATTTCTGAGAAAAAAAATCTCTCAAGTATATATTTTTTGCTATTAGTCTGAAAACATTTTCTCTAAAAAAAGTGTTTCTATCAAAACGCTTTTCTTTGCTCTCGATGCAATTTCTTGCTCTCGTGTCAGGATTTTGCTTTCTCTGTGAAAATTGTGTCATGGGTATGGTATTACTTTTGTGTCAATATTATTCAATCAAACATACAATATTTGAGAGCAAAACTATTAAATTGTTGTAAAAAAAATTAATTCGCATTTAAAAAATGTTATCTTAAAATTATTTTAGTTACAAAATACAGGAATTGTTAACCAAATTTTTTGCAATATGAATTTTTCTTTGAGTAGTTTCATCGCGTGTCCCTACATTTTGCTCTCTGCTACGCTGTTTTTGTTTGCGGATCAAAAATCTTTGATTTTGAGTCAAAAAGTTTTGGATGCAAGTTACAAGCGTCTCAGTGGGCGGGATCAACCTAGTTGAATGAAAGACCCGTTTCTATTGGCCACTACTGTCACAATTTGGCCACGCCCACCACGGAAGTCTGTCTGTAGAACGAGAAGATCGATGCTCTGCTATGGAGAGCGGCATATTGTTTGTAAGGTACGAAAGATCATTTAATGTCATAAACTCTGTGGAATGTGTATAAAAATGAATATCTTATGTTTAATAATCCATATGTTTTAATCTCTCTTATCTAAATATGCAACGTTAGTTATTAGCATTAGCTTCCGGAGGCTTTTATTAGTAATTTAATCACTTACTGCATACGGACATAAAAACAAATATTAATATTACATATTATGTAATTGCACGCCTATATTTTCCCCAAGTTATTTTTACATTGGAAGTTCTTAGTGTTGATACTGCTTAAATATTACTCAATACGTGAAGAATTAATCATGTAATGGCACTTATGTAAATGTTTATGTATTCAAACAATATCCAGTTGAAGAAATTTGAATGTATGTTTATTCACATAGCAGATGCCTTTATTCAAATCCATTTACAAATGAAAAAAGCATTTAAGGGCGGTTTCCTGGACAGGGAATAGCTTAAACCAGGATTAGGCCTTAGTTTAATTAGGAAATATAACAAGGTTTAACAAACATGCCTTACTAAAAACATTACTTGTGTGCATTTTGAGGCAAAACAAAGGGCACTGATGTATTTTAAGATATGTCAGCGCAAGTTGTTTTCAGTTTTGACAGCTCTTACATTTATTTTAGTCTAGGACTAGTCTAATCCCTGTCCGGGAAACCGCCCCAAAATGTTTTGTCCAAAGGCCCATGTAATGTTTAGTAAGACACTTAATATACAACACTTGTTTTGTATCTCAGTAATTTGTATTTATTTCTCAGATGATTCTTCATTGTTACATTGTTACATTGAAGTCAGGCAATGACAGGAAGGATGGCTGGGGATTCCAAGATCTGATAAAAATACTTGGACTACTCATGGGACCAAAGAACTGTAAGCAGAATAATTTGGAGTACAGTTTTCAAATGAAAGGACGTTGGTCACCTCAGCAAATACAGTAAATGACTTTTATTAGACAGAAATCTTTCTTTTGAAACCCATATCTCACATCAAAAAAGCAGCCTTCTTCCAGCAGAACATATCAACCGTCTCCGATGTGAAGAATCTTGTTCATGCATTTATGACATCTAGATTAGATTACTGGGTGGTTGTCCTGCATCCTTAATTAATAGGCTACAATTAGTGCAAAATCCCAGCTGCTAGAGTTCTGACAAGGTCACGCAAGTTCATATAACCCCAAATTTAGCATCTCTACAATAGTTACCAGTTAAATTCTGTATCGATTACAAAATATTGCTACTCACTTATAAAGTCCCAAATGGTTTAGCTCCTACAGACAGAACTTCTAGTATGCTACAAACAATCATGCTCCTCAATATCTCAAAACTCCAGACTTTTAGTAGTTCATAGGATAGCAAAATCTACCAAAGCAGGGCAAGTTTTTTTCCACCTATGGAAACGTCTCGGTTACGGATGTAACTCTCGTTCCCTGAAGGAGGGAACGGAGACGTCACGTCATGACCGACGAATTGGGAACTCGCTTAGAGAGACCAATCTGCTTCGAATACTACTAAAACGCCAATGAACTTGGCATTGAGATATTTGCATAATGCTGGCGCCGCCCCGCCAGGTGCGTATATAAGGAGCACGTGCAAATAGGGAAATCAGCTTCTGTTCGCTGAGAAAGCCGGATAGGTGACCGGCCGTAACAGCAGGTGGCAGCACCTGTGGCGACGGGACGTGGCGTCTCCGTTCCCTCCTTCAGGGAACGAGGGTTACATCCGTAACCGAGACGTTCCCTTTCAGTCGGTCACTACGACGTCACGTCGTGACTGACGAATTGGGAATCCCTATCAAAACGCCACTAGGGGCTGACCTCTTCCAGTGTCTGCAAAAAGCCCTCCAAATCCCCTTATGTTCCTTTAACCCCACAGTAGTGCCAACGACTGGGAAGCGCCCTACCAGAGCGGGATAGGAACGCTGCGGAAGCCACCGCCCCTCTTAAGGGCTAATGGTGGGCGAAAGTCAACCGTAGTTGAGGTAAAATGACAGCCGTGGCTGTGTAAGCAAAGCAGTGCTCTGCTAAGGGAAACGTGGGCTGGTAGGATTAACCCCACGGAATAATACTCACAAAGGAACCCGTTGGGACACAATGTGGAGCCCAAGCCAAACACGTAGGTTCGTAAGAATACAGCTAGTGAAAGGCTGACAGCCAATGCTCCGCAACAAAGGCTGCCAAGGCAGCGGAGGAAGACCAATTCAAACCATTACGCATTTTTGCTCTGATGGCCTTCCATACTGAAACTCAATTTGGAGCCTCAGTCGGAGGCTGCAAGCCGACTTGCGAGTCTGCTCTCCGTGCCCTCCCTGGTGAAGAAAGAACACGAGAGGATACAGGCTCGATAGAAAAACATTGTAAAATCTAATGAACGTATTAGGTGTCGCCCAACCAGCAGCTCTGCAGATGTCTGTTAGCGAGGAACCACGAGCGATTGCCCAAAATGAGGCAACACCCTGTGTGGAGTGCGCTCTCAAATAAAGGGGCAAGAATACCCTGAAGATTATAAGCCAGGGCGATAGTATCAACTATCCAATGAGACATCCTCTGCTTAGTGACAGCTTTCCCTTTCTGCTGGCCACCATAACAAACAATGAGCTGGTCTGAGGTCCTGAGGCTTTGCGTGCGATCCACGTAGAGTCGCATAGCGCGTACGGGGCACAACAAAGCCACGGTTGGGTCTGCGTCCCCCGGGGCAGCGCTTGCAAGCTCACCACCTTATCTCTGAAGGGAGTGGTGGGAACTTTGGGCACGTAGCCTGGTCTGGGTCTCAATGTTACACTCGAGACAGCAGGGCCAAACTAAAAGCACGAATCGTCAACAGAGAATGCATGTAAATTAGTGATCGACCGATATATCGGCCGGCCGATACATCGGGCCGATTTTAGCAGGTTTTAGGTGTATCAGCATCGGCCGATTCGCGGCTTGCGTTCGCCGATAGTTTTTCCCCGGCATTAATTACAGACAGGCGCCCACAGGCAGCTCTGTGTTGCTGGAGGCTGCCTGCAGCCCGTGCATTGCCCCTCCCCCCACTAGCAGAGCGGAGCGCTCCAAGCCTGTGCTGGTAAGTTTTAAACTTCAAAGCATCTTTTAACTGTTTGACTGAAATATTGCCATATACTTTGAAAGTGTTAACACGTTGCTCTATATGTGCGTGCAATCATAGCTAAGAAAGTTTGGTGGTCCTAATGGAGAACGCGAATGCCTATAAAACTGCTTGCCATTGTATTTAGGGAGCTTCAAATAGCTTTTAGGCTAACCGTATGCATACGGCAGCTGTTACGAACACTGGTCATAGGATTAAATAATGCTGACGTTGTTCCGTGATTTCGTGGTATTTATAGGAGTTTTATTCAGCGACCACCAGTCTGACGTTTGAACGCGACGCGTGCTCATAATGCCGCAAGCGAACGCAGGTCATCAGCCGAACAGCTGATCATAGCTGGACAGGATGGGTTTTTAATTCTCATCTCCATAAATATATGTAGTAGTAAAAGGCTAAAAATCAATATCCATTGCTGATAGTTTCTCGTCATTGTGGAGAGCGCAGTTCATGGTTGCATACGTTTATGGTTGTTAACGCGGAGTTTCGCGGAATTTTCGTCAGCGAAAAAAATTAAGAAATTCGACCCAAAGCACTTAGTTCCAAACAGTTCCCACATGACTTTTATGTGACCGGAGAAGTGTTTTTTTGTAAGTTTTGTCAACATTTCCGTTCACTGGGAGCGCAAAGATACATGCACTCTCTCATCCATGTCTCACTGCACCTCTCCCACGTGCACGCGCTTTACCGAAGTCCGTACACAAATCCTCATGTATTTGTTCAGTTTTATGCGTTTTAAGCGAGCTGAGGCAAACTAACTATCCCTCGCATTTATTATAGGGCAAGAGGGTGTGTGAGGTACAGAAGTGGGGCAATTGGCATGTTATTCAGAATTCTTTTTAAGTTGTTTTTTGATCAGTATTGCTGTTTACATTTTCCTTGTCTTCTTATTAAAGACATTTGCTCTACAAGAGATTAAGTTAAGTGCACTAAAACTTAGACCTAAGCATTAAATAGGTTGTAAATAGTTAGTTATTTTCATGAATACAGTAAAGTGTTCCCCTTGTTATGCTGCTTGGTTGCTGCTACTGTGTGCAATGGTGTAATTATTATTTTATTTATGTATTTTAAGCAGCACTGAATTTTCTTACTTGCTCTACCTTTTTTACTCTTTGTTAAATATAGTTCAGTAAATGTTCCTTTTTTAAATTAAGAGTTGTAACATTTGGTTTTATCATTGTGTCATTTTTATGATATAAACTGAATGAGAAAAAACAGTATCGGCTCCAAATATCGGCTAAAGAAAATCGGCAGCCTGTATCGGTCATCGGCTAAGGCTGATGGAAAAAAATCGGTATCGGCATCGGCACAAAAAAATCCATATCGGTCGATCCCTAATGTAAATCCCCTACTCTCTTCATGGAGGCCAATGCTAGCAGGGTCAGAGTTTTCATTGATAAAACACTTCAGACTCGCAGACTGCAAAGGCTAAAATAGGAGACCTGAAGGCTTCAGCACCATGGACAGGTCTCAGGAGGAAAGAGGGAGGGCGCGAGGGGTTTTGCCTGCGAGCGCCTCTTAAAATGTAATAATTAAATCATGCTGGCCAACTGATCTGCCGTAGATAAGTGAGTGATGAGCAGAAATAGCGGCGATATCAACTTTAATGGCGGAGGGACAGCCTACCATCTAACCCATGTTAAAGATATAAAAGCATAATGTTAAAGGGCATTCTCTGGGGTCCTCGCGTAGCGAAGAGCACCGGGTGACGAAAAGGTTTCATTAAGCGCGTAAGCCCGTCCTGTGGACGGTGCTCGAACCGCGTCGATGGTGTTAGATACCGCTTGCGATAAATCACCTAAACCTTGCGCGCGCTCAACGACCATACATGGAGATCCACAGGTCGGGGCGCGAGTGCCAAATGTGCGCCTTCCTTGAGAAAGAAAGTCCTTCCTCAGGGGAATCCGCCAGGGAGGGCTGTCGCGAGGAGCATTAACTATGAAAACCAATTCTTGGTCGTCCAGTACGGACGATTAATAAAAGGCTCTCCTCGTCCTGCCTGACTTTGCACAGTGTCTGCGCAATAAAGCTCACTGGAAGGAATGCGTATTTACGCACCCCCCGCGGCCAGCTGTGTGCCAACGCATCCACGCCGAGGCTGCCCTCGGTTAGTGAATAAAATAGGCGACAGTGGGTATCGTCCGGCGACGCAAACAGATCTATCTACGCACAACCGAACTTCTTCCAAATTAGCTGGACCGTCTGGGGGTGGAGTCGCCATTCGCCGAGGCGCGCAGCTCGGGAACGCGTCTGCCGCTGAATTGAGCGAACCCGGGATGTAAATGGCACGAAGGGACCTCAGATGCTTCTGACTCCAAAGGAGGAGATGACGAGCAAGATGCGACGAGTGACGAGAGCGCAAAACCGCCTTAACGGTAAATAACGCAACAGTCGCAATGTTATCGGTGTCGACTAATACATCCTTCCCTCGCATCTCCATAGCGGAGCGTACAAGTCCCTGATATACAGCGCACCGCTCGCGGCAGTTGGGGTGCTATGCACACCCCAGAGACTGCAAGCCCGTCATACGTGGCAGATCAACCCGTGCTTAGAGCATCGTATGCTACCGAATGGCAGGAGACCCCTCAGAGGCATCTCTTGCTATCAGAAATGCTGGGTCTACTACGGGGAAAATTTAAATGACACGCAGGTGTAGTGTTTACACAATGTATGCTGGTGCGCCACGCTCTCCTCGAGACTCGATCGTAAAGCCAACGCTGAAGCGGTCTCATATGACGCAGCTCGAGCAGTGTCACAGCCGCAGCATGCTGTCATATGTCCAGGAGCTTCTGAAATTGTTTCAGAGGGACCGCGTACTTCCCTCGAATTAAACCGAGGCAAGTCAGAACTGACTAGTTACGCGCTCTTGTAAAACACGCCAATTAGTCGATCGAGTCTAATTCCATACTGAGAAAAAGGATCCTCTGCA
The DNA here is from genome assembly GCF_027580225.2 of Misgurnus anguillicaudatus. Lineage (NCBI taxonomy): Eukaryota > Metazoa > Chordata > Actinopteri > Cypriniformes > Cobitidae > Misgurnus > Misgurnus anguillicaudatus. Next base: position 2,428,088 of record NC_073344.2, read on the forward strand.
CGGGGCAAAGTTGCTCTTTCCCAGTCGACCTGATGACTTAACGAGCGAGATGCCGAAGCATTAACTCTCTGTGTTCGCGCACGTCTGCCAAGAACGGGCTATTATAAGTCAACGTAAATAAAAGCAGAATGCGAACAACGCTCTCTCTCTGATATTTTACTGCCGTGACTAGCACTTTCATGGAGACACGGAGAGAGAGCCACAGCTCGAATGGTGTACTTAATATTAATATGCCCACCCCACGACGCAGAGCGAAAAAACGGTCTAAGGCGAGGGGAGATGGACACAAAAAGTACACGTCTTACAGGTCTAAGGCTGCAAACCGATCTGAATATTGAAATACGAGCCTCTGCGTTATCATCCAAAAAAAGACCACCTTTGTAGAGCCGGAGCGTAAATCAAATCGATCGTAACCCACCGCGTATTTTGGGTACTATGAGATAAAGGCAGGAAAACCCTATCATCATATCATCATCTCGGTAAGAGGGACCGGCTCGATACATCCTTCGCCAGCAGGATATCGACTTATGCACGCAGTACATGTGCATCGGACACTTTCACTATAGTGAAACGAAAGCCCGAGAATTTTGGGGTTGTGCCGGTAATTGTATTTCGTAACCGAGGCGGATCGTGCGTAAAACCCACCGAACGGGCTGGGAACTGAAGCCAAGCACCCAGGCACCGTACGAGGAGAATTAACGACACTACCGAAGTACCCGCGGTGGGGCAGCGAAGCGAGACAGGTGAGACTGCCGGTGCGTCTGCTGAGACAGCATAAGCATCTACAGTATGTGTGTGTGACACTGACCTGAGCCCGCTGAAGGTGACGGTCGTCTGGTCTCCTCTGCGGAGAGCACAGACTCCGATGAGGGTGCTGGTGGTCCGGTCTCCTCAGTGGAGGGTTCGAACTCCTCAGAACACCCGCTGGCGATAGAGGAGAGGTAGGGTGAGCTGGTGTGTGCCCGCTCACGGCTCTCTCGATCCTCTGGAGACCTGGAGAGGGAAGAGGAATGCACTCTATGTGTGGTTAAGTGGGTACCGGCTAAACAGCCAGTGGAACATATGCAAACCAAGAATTTTCCACCCGACCCTCTATCGGGGGAAGGAGCGAATCACCGTCTCCTGAAGAGTGATCCTCTGCCAATCCGGGTCGCCCGTTTACTGGCCACTTAAACTCCCGATTTCACGGGAAGCAGCTAAGCGGGCGGTGCGAGCTGCTGACGACCGGTTCCCCCGCGCTGCCGAGATGGGGTCCGAGGAGGGGAACGGAGGTGGTCGCCGCAGGACGCCGACGGCGAGAGGCAGACTGAGGAGCCGGCGTGGTGGTTTTTACCAAGGGCAGCTCTCCTTCGCCGGGGCCTGACCTAAGAGATCGCCTCAGTCTGCGCAGCGGAGCTGTACGACTCCACGGCCTCGCCGAAGAGGCCGGTCTGTGAGACAGGAGCATTCAAGAAGTTGTTCTCGCCTGCGTCCGTCAGCCAGACACAGCCAAAGGTGGCGATCTTGAACCACTGTGGTGGACATCGCACGACTGCCACGGCGGCGTCAGCACTGCAAAGGCGCGGACAGCATTCCCGTAGAAACGTCAGTCGTCTCCGCAATCCAAGAGGGTTATGCTCTCACAGAGAGAACAAAAACTCTCCACGAACGCAGCCTCAGAGTGCTTGATGCCCAAGCATGAAGACAGCGCTCGTGACCGTAACTGGAACCCTTATACCTTTCGCATCCAAGATCGCACGGACGAAAAGCAATCCTGAAAAGGACGCTGATCTCCGAATATACGAGAGAGTGGCTGTCTTTAAAAAGACACAGAGCTCTCACGTATTACTCTGTAGGGAAATCACTCTTTAGGTGCTCAGCTGATGATGCGCACAGGGAAAGGCAACGCACACACTAAACTCAAAACAAAAAATATGCAGAGCAGTGGAATACTGCGAGCGTCCGCTGTGTTAGTACTGCTTGTCAATCAACTTCAGCAACCGTTCCCAGAAGAGCAGAAAGTAGCTTCTCAGTAGCAGATAATGCCGGCTTTCGAAGCGATAAAAAGCTGATTTCCCTATTTGCACGTGCTCCTTATATACGCACCTGGCGGAGCGGCACCAGCATTATGCAAATATCTCAATGCCAAGTTCATTGGCGTTTTAGTAGTATTCGAAGCAGATTGGTCTCTCTAAGCGAGTTCCCAATTCGTCGGTCACGACGTGACGTCGTAGTGACCGACTGAAAGGGAACTGTGGAACAGCCTTACTGACACTGTTCAGACACTCCCTCCCAGTTTAAATCTAGCCTTAAGACACCTCTTCAGTGTGCATAAACATAATTTCATCCTGTAACTTTGCATTAAGTTTATAAATAACTTTTTTTAAATTATCCTTAACCTAAAAAGCTCTAAACAGAAGCTATGGTAATTTTCTCTATTTGCTTTTTTTTAAAACTTCAGATTACACCAACTCCAGTCTGGATCCTGTCTCTATCAGATGACCCTACACATAAGGAAAGTTGACATCGGCCATCACGAGGGCTTCAAAACTGTTCAAAGCGCTATACAAATAAATGTGAACAAAATTGAATTGTTTGAAGTCAACAGCAGAGATGAGGATGCCACACAATGCATCCTCTCCACAACAGATCTTGCATTACAAAGTGATATTGACATCTTTCTTGGCCTCTCTGATTACAATCCTCCCAATCATTCCTGCAACACAAGAAGCACAAATTACTTTTATGTCACAAATCACAGTATGTCATTAAAGTCTGGTCTACTTGCTACTTTTAAAAGATCTTCGTATCAAAATTTCTTAAATACTGGATTTTATTAATTAATTTTGTTTAGTTACCAATATATTTATTTACATTTGCACATTTTTTCATATTCATTCATTTTATCCTAAACTATTTTGCTTGTTGTTTCATTACTGCAGATTATTTATGTTGGGTGATGCATTGTCTTCATAAGTAGATATAGGTATATCAGTGGTCTCCTCCTGCTAAAGATTTTTGATAATGTCATAAGACAAAGTAGCATTGTGTAATACTTTATATGTTGTTAAAAATATGGGTAACACTTTACAATAAGGTTCATTAGTTTACAACATTAATTAACATGAACTAATAATGAACTGCACTTATACAGCATTTATTCATCTTTGTTCATGTTAATTTTAACAATTACTAATACTTTTATTAAAATTTTGTTAATGTTAGTTAATGCACTGTGAACTAACATGGACAAGCAAATAAAGCTTTATTTATATTAACTAACGTTAACAAAGATTAATAAATACTGTAACAAATGTATTGCTCAGGGTTTGTTCATGTTGGTTGATACATTGACTAATGTTAACTAATGAACCTTGTTGTAAAGTGTTACCAAAATATGTTACAAGACGAGTCAGACAGACCATTGACAGTGCAGCTAAGATTATTCAATCAACCATTTTTATTTTATTCTTTATCATTTTGTCCCCTGCCTGATGCTCTCATCTCTGTCTACCTTGTGGTTGAGTAAAAGCATTAACTCACCACAGAGTTGTCTATCTTTAAGCAATGGACAAAGTCATTTTCCTGACTAAGAGAGGTCTAGTGAAACTAAGAACTAGTGAACTGGACTTGCTCCTTGTATCGGTTTAATCTTACATTTTTGGCATAGTCATATTTGGATCTATCAATGTCATTAAATGCCCACCCGATCTTACTCTATTATATGTCATAACTGCTATGCTAGAATTAATTGTATAAAATAATTGGATAATTTATCATTTCTGTTAAAAAAAAAATACTAATTTAGTAGTTAATTACGCAAAAATATTCAGCCTGCAACAGGAAACTTGCACGATTGCGTCACATCATGAGTACATTTTATGTCCGTATGCAGTAAGTGATTAACTTACTAATAAAAGCGTGGTATTAATATCTGTGTAAGACTTAGCGTTAGCTGGATAAAGCAAACTCTGGACGCAATAGCCTCCGGAAGCTAATGCTAATAACTAACGTTGCATATTTAGATAAGAGAGATTAAAACATATGGATGGTTAAACACAAGATATTCATTTTAATACACATTCCACAGAGTTTATGACATTAAGTGATATTTCGTACCTTACAAACAATATGCCGCTCTCCATAGCACAGCATCGCTCTCCTTGTTCTACAGGCAGACTTCCGTGGTGGGCGTGGCCAAATGGTGACAGTAGTGGCCAATAGAAACGGGTCTTTCATTCAACTAGGTTGATCCCGCCCACTGAGATGCTTGTAACTTGCATCCCAAACTTTTTGACTCAAAAGCAAAGATTTTTGATCCGCAAACAAAAACAGCGTAGCAGAGAGCAAAATGTAGAAAAATTCATATTGCAAAAAATTTGGTTAACAATTCCTGTATTTTGTAACTAAAATAATTTTAAGATAACATTTTTTAAATGCGAATTAATTTTTTTTACAACAATTTAATAGTTTTGCTCTCAAATACTGTATGTTTGATTAAATAATTTAGACACAAAATTCAGCCCATACATGGGCGGGGCCACGTTCCTATTGGCCAGTCGGGTGAGCATCGTCTTGTCTTGGGAATCGAACTGAATCATTACACCGTTGTTCGGTTCACCTAGATAGATGCCGTCTCTGATTTTAGTTGAGCACGGACACTCTAATGTTTGAGTAAGATGATGACACACGACTCGATGGATAGCTGGATGAGCAAGTTCACAGCACTAAAGATTAAACATTAAAAAATGAAATGGTACTCTTATTCATGAATGAATATGTATTATATTATTAGCTTGCTAATCGCTAATTAGCCATCATGCTAGGTAAACTTGCAAACTCACCTGGTTTACTATTTTAAATCAAATGCCAAATTAACGTTTTGGTTCACTCCTTATTTAGTGAGTAGTGATCTAGTTTCTACTTTTGCACTTGCTAGCCTCAAAGCACCTGAAGAGTAACTGCTTGTTCATCATATACAACCTCCTGTACAACTTTCAACCAACATTAGTGTGCATGGAGGAAGTACAGAAAAATAAGGGACGCCTAGCTGCCGCAACGCGGGGGGCCACACACGTCGGGGCTACGGTGACCACAGTCCCGATGGTGTACGTGCCAGTGGTGGTATATCATAACTTAAAATATGTTTTCATAAAAATATTAACATTGATACCAATAGACATTATAATAAGATAGCTGCTATTGAAATCAGTGTGAACAGATGCACTCAGTCTCTCAATATCACAACTTAAGTGGTCATATTGAATACACAGCTATGACAATAATAAATAGGGCAACAAATTAATAATAATAATAATAATAATTTGTTACACTTATTTAGCGCTTTTCTGCAACACTCAAAGCGCTTTACATATGAAAGGGGGAATCTCCTCAACCACCACCACAAAAAATAAGCTTTGGAGGAACTTGTGAGATGTGAACCATATTTTTATAAACTTATTAAATTAACAGATCCATAACTTAGTGATTATAGATTAAACAAATGCTTTGATACTCAAAAAAGTATTGGGGAAAAAAATACTCGAGTCTCACGCATTCACAGTGAGACACACGCATTTCAGTTCACATGGTCACACGCCACACCTTGTATTTCTCACGCTGAGATTGAGAAGACTTAACTTTTCCTGCTACAATTAATGGACGAGGCGCAGGAAGGTTCTCTGTCAAGTTCATAGCTGTCTCGAATGTTTCTTGCCCTCCTCTGATGTCATTCACTTGAACTTGATTTATTCAAAAACTCCCCAACTGCTTTGCAATCAGAAGCTTAAGCTTACCTGAAACTATAAAGAAAATAGACGCTTTCTGAAATTATAAGTGTAATTCTTGTCACTTTGTTGTCACCAAGATGCTGTTTCAAAACGCTGACTACCAAATGAACCGTCGAGACGGCGTCCCGCCCTCCTCTGACTCTGATTGGCCGTGATTCACGGCCCATGTACCTGTACCAAAACCAATCAAACCAACGATGGCAGTAAGTATTACCCAGTCAGGGGCAGAATAGGACGTGTCTTCACACAATTTGGGTGGGGTGATTTGCATGGGATGCATAATGTTGACCTACACTAAAACAAAACACATCTAATGTTGTCCTTAACACATCAATGTGTTATGTTTGGACCAACACTGGGTGTGTTAATTTTAACACATTATTTTGTGTTAAACTATTCAACACATTATGTGTTATTTTGTGTTGATTTTGAGTTCATGTAAATAAAACACTAAATGTGTTGTCCTTATAAGAAAGATGTCTTCATTTAACAAATTCGTTTTAAGCAGTGTTGTATAAAGTACTAGAAAGCAATACTTGAGTAAAAGTACAAGTATTGTACTAGAAAAAGACTTTGGTAGAAGTGAAAGTTGTCTTTTAAAATATTACTCAAGTAAAAGTCTTAAAGTATCTGATTTATACTGTAGTTAAGTATCAAAAGTAATTTTCTGATATTTAATGTAGGCTACTTAAGTATTTGAAGTAAAAGTACAAAGTTTTTTTTTTTTTTAAGCAAGCGGTTAGAACTTTGATTGTGAACTTTATTATAGTAAAGCATATTCAGGGTTCCCATTATCTTCTTAATCTCAATCATCAAATAAAAATCTGTCTTTTCCAGGACTTTTCAGGCACAATTCTCTTAAGTTCAAAGAGCAAACAGCATATTTTTAGAGCTGACATCAAATAAAAAAGCAGAAATTTTACTTTTGTATGAACTTCAGGTAAAAATGAAAAATACATAATAACTTATTTCTTTCAAAACATGAGCATATTTTTGAAAAAAGTGGAGTATCCCTTTAAGTTAGCTGCTCTACTAAGAAAAAAATTGCCAACTCGTTGTGTGGCAATGAAAGCACTGTGACTTTGATCAACAATGCAAGCGTACATTCACAATGTATAACCTTAGCACAACATTATCCTATAGCCACTGAGTTTTGAGTTAATTAACATAAAAGGAAATCTCAAGTTTGACAAAACGTATGCCGCTTTTGAAGATGTGAATACAGTCCTTAACACTTTCTTTCTAACCTGCCACTGATTAACATAGCAGTTTTTTTTTTAATTCTCAATCTAACATTAGCCTACCGGAGGCAGTTATGCTATAATGTTACCATAAACAGTTAAGCGTGTTTCAGTTGAGAGTTCTCTGTGAATTAAATAAATCCGTTGGAAAATCAGCGGTGTAACGTTGACGTTTATTAAACGTGCGCCTAGCCATCACATTAGACTGATAATTATCTAATACGGCTTATGATAACTAATGTTTAATCACATTGACATTGTGGCTTTACTTAATAACTATTATTTTGAAGTACCTTGATGTGATTCTTCAGGTTGGAAGGGGAGTTTTTAAATGACAAAATGTAAGTGATTTTCGGTAGGCATAAGAGGCATTTTATTCAGTAATCGGGAATCTTTAATTCCAATGTACAAAAACATTTCTTACAAATACGGCCACGGATGTATAACGTTAGCTTTCTCACCCTGTTCATCGTCGGGGTGGTCGATTACGATAACGGGAGGTCCTCCAGTAGGTGCTTTCATTGCAGTTACAGTTGTGCTTCCTCATCCTTTAACAACACTACGCTAAAATAGAGTGTGCGTGAAATAGAGTGTGCGGAGCGTGCGTAAATCAATCTAGAAGCACTGATTCCCAAAACCTCCTTTTTGAGGTCGCACACATTTCTTGATTTTATTTTGTAGTAACGAGTAACGAATATGCTTAGTGGAAATATATCGGAGTAAAAGTATACATTTTATCTAGAAAAAGTAGTGGAGTAAAAGTGAAAGTTGACATAAATTTAAATAGCGAAGTAAAGTACAGATACGTGAAATTTCTACTTAAGTACAGTAACAAAGTATTTTTACTTCGTTACATTACAACACTGGTTTTAAGAGCGTATGTAAAATACGGGACGATTCCGTGTTTCACGGGACGGGTGGCATTGCCACCTTCCATGCACACTAACGTTGGTTGAAAGTTGTACAGGAGGTTGTATATGATGAACAAGCAGTTACTCTTCAGGTGCTTTGAGGCTAGCAAGTGCAAAGGTAGAAACTAGATCACTACTCACTAAATAAGGAGTGAATCAAAACATTCATTTGGCATTTGATTTAAAATAGTATAAACCAGGTGAGTTTGCAAGTTTACCTAGCATGATGGCTAATTAGCGATTAGCAAGCTAATAATATAATACACATTCATTCATGAATAAGAGTACCATTTCATTTTTTTAATGTTTAATCTTCAGTGCTGTGAACTTGCTCAGCCAGCTAACCATCGAGTTGTGTGTCATCATCTTACTCAAACATTAGAGTGTCCGTGCTCAACTAAAAGCAGAGACGGCATCTATCTAGGTGAACCGAACAACGGTGCAACGACCCAGCCCGACTCCCAAGACAAGACGACGCCCACCCGACCGCCCAACAGGAACGCGGCCCCGCCCATGACACAATTTTCAAAGAGAAAGCAAAATCCTGACACGAGAGCAAGAAAAGCATTTTGGTAGAAACACTTTTTTTTAGAGAAAATGTTTTCACACTAATAGCAAACAATATATACTTGAGAGTTTTTCTCAGAAATAATTCAAAAAATTTCAAATTTATATTTTTTATGTTCTACCACGAGAAAACACCTTCTCTCAAAACTTTTTTTTAGTCTCAAATATTTGTATTTTTTTTTTGCTATTGGTATGAAAACTGTTTCTCTCAAATATTCTTTTTTTTCTCATGAAATGCTTCTTTGCTAGTGATAACTTTTTCTTTCAAATAGTTTTATTTCTCTCAGATCATTTAATTTATCGCGAGGAAACTTAATAGAAGACTAGAAACGTGTTAAGGACTAAAGTATGTATGCCACTCATCTAATTACAGTATGTTTACTGGACAACACTGGATATAACTCATTGTATAGTTTAATACATTTATGTATTTTCATTACACAAATGAAACCTTATTATATGATTGTTTTAGCTGCTGACCAGCATAGGGAATCTCTATGACGCTCTTTATAAAATATTTGGGGTCAACCTCTGGCACAGATTTAAAGTTGAAACTTATCAAATCCTATCAGAGGTCCAGAATGTCATTGAAACACACCAGTGGCTTTGCTGTCATCAGTATTAAACATGTTACCCCTCAAAGTATCCTCCCCGCAGAGCCCCCCCACATAACAAATCCCAATTTAACCCCTGCATATATATTTAATTTAAATACTACTAAGTCTTAAAGTTAACCAGCTAAAGGGGAAAATTATACCACCATAAAAATTGGCCATAAATTTGAGAACACTTCATCTTCAATTGCATGCTCAAGTTTATTTCCACCAGTAAAATGCTAATTTGTAGGCCTCTCAAGGGTTGGTTTGATAAGGCTGGAAGAGAATCATCACCATTCATTGAGTGAGAACCCTTTTGCCTCGTGATTCCCTTTCTTTGTCTATTTTTCTAATTTCCCTTTTTGTCTCTGTCAACACCCACACTTTCATCAGTATACATTTTCTGTATGCATGTGTTAAAAGGAGCTTTATGTAGCTTATTTATAAAAAATCTTTAAGATAGAGTTTTCATTTTGTATATTTATAAGCCAACTATAATGTAAGAAAAAATAAGAAAGAATGACACCTTGACTGTCCTCCACGGTTGTCTCTATCAGCCTGTAGGCTCTAGTGTGTGTGGAGGAATTGGCTCGAAAATTCAAAATGTGATGGCATGTGCATGCTCGTCTACTTGGGCATTCCATATAGGCTACATGCGTACGGCAGCCATTAGTAAACAACTGCAATCGCTAGCATGTTTCAAATGGACTCTGCAGACGGAAAGAAGGGACCAACCTTCAGCACAATCCAGACACCCACGGAAACTCCTCGTAAGAAAAAAAAGTCTTTATCTAGTGCGGCCAAAACAGAGCGTGACCGGCGTCGGGGCAAAGACGAGAGTAAACATTGGATTGGCATTTGATTCTTGGAGGGAGCTCCGGTCAGTGATGGGTATGAAAACAGACCCCGAGCTGGCTTTCTTTTTATTGCAAAGGTAAGACATAGTTACAGGCCATTTGTAATATATTATTTTATTGTTTTTGTGGTGTAATGCTAACGATAGCACGCTTGCCAAATGTGGATGCTAGGTAACTTAGCCAGCCACAGGACCGTTTCAAAAGTTACTGTCTAAGGGGCTTTTTACACCTGCTCACTTCATGCGTTTTCTCTGATCGGATAGCTATCCGATCGTTGAAAGACCAGATGTAAATGCCCTCCAAAACATTTTAAAGACGGATTTAAATCCGATCGCTCAAACTACTTCAGGAGGTGGTCTGGGACACATTTCAGATGAAACTGGACAAGTGTAAATACATCTGGTTGATGAAACCACATCTTTCAGCGCATAACTCCTCCCAAATGTAAGCACGTCACCCAGAAGTTAGCCGTCAAAGAGGCAAACAAACAAAGACGACACGCTTGTTGCTTTATGGAGCGACGACAGTGGGTAAAAAAGCTTCCTAGAATCAATAAAAGAGTCTAATGACAAATACAAATGATATTAAACGAAGAAATTATATGCATTATAAGCATTATAAGAGAGTTTTGTGAATGCTTTTCCCGTCATGGACCTGCATTAAATCTCCGCGCTGTCACTCTCCTGTTGCGCTGAACTGCAAGGAGACGCGCATCCCCTGCCCAACATACAGTACAACATACAGTAAGTGTTGCCTATTGTTGCATAAACGTCATCTTAAGTTTTTTAATAATAAATCTTAAGTTTTAGTAATAAATAGTGTATTTGCATTCTGGCCGGTGGGGGTAAAAGTTTGGATTATTATCCGTTTTGCCAAGAAGCATTTATGTGGCCAAATGTAAATTAAACAGTTTTAACAAATCAGATAGCTATACGATCAGATAAAATACATGAAGTAACCAGGTGTAAAAAGGCCCTTATATGAAATATCTTTATTCAAAGCAGGAGTGCATTAAGATTGTGAGTGTCAGGAGTGTGTTTTACAGTGTAGTGTTACAAAACTTTAAGAATTAGACTTCAGATGAAAATATAAAGTAGCACTGCAACATTTTACTAAAATATGGTCTGTCAAACAATAACCTTACAGTACTGTAACTTTTCTTACATATGTAAACATGCTGGTGAATCTCAATGAGCTGTCTGAGGTTGCTATGGCAACTCTGGTTTTTGTGGTTGTGCTCGTACGAATGTGCCCACCGAGACTGGCTGCAGTTTCTATAACGGCCACTGGTGTCAGTAACGGTTAGAAATGTCAGAACCTACGCAATGCTCCTTTAAAAAACTAAATGAAAATTAAAACTGCAAGCAGTGATGGAAGGGCCCTCACACATGACACCGCCACGCCGTGGCATAAGAATTAAAGGGAACAGTAGTAAATAGGCATTTAAGCATGTTAAACATAGGTGAACAATTTAAAAGGGTAGTATAATGTGCCACATTTCCTGTTGCTAATTACAAATGACAGCGAGGTAGCATCGTGTAAGATAGCATGGGAGAGAGAGAGAGTGAGCGAGTGTGTTTGTGTGTGTGTGAGTGAGTGAGTGTGTGAGTATGAGTGACTACATGTAAATATTGGCACGTAGGTGTGGCAGATCTGACTTTGAATAATCAGTGTAAAACACGTTACTTCTTGTTGCCAGCAGGTGGCGCTATGGCCATAAGTGACTATTGGCATGTAGATGTGTTCCGTCCAGGACTCTTGTCAATTATGTAAAGTTTGGGACAGATCAGACATTGCATAATCTAACCTGTGACATTGACTATTTTTTCAATAAACTAAAGTGTTTAGCCATGATACTAGCTAAATGTAACAAAGTCATGACCTGACGTTGCATGCACAATTTTTTCGTAGCGCCACGCTCTGGTTATTTGTTATTTTCACTTAAAAGTGAGTAGAGAGCGGAGAGATTTCAGTGAATGAGAGCCGCTTTTTTGCTAATAACTAATGTATTTAAGGTTGTATCTTCGCCAAACGTATGCGTAATGATAAGGTACTTGACAATTTTGATGGCAGTCAGGACCTGAGGGAGCCTGCAGTTTCGTCGCAGTGCCACCTAGTGGTTGGACACATATTTTACACGCCTACAACTTTGGCTGCAGTCACCATATTTTCATGGGACTTTTTCACAGGAGTCCTGAATTGTTGCAGAGTCCAAAGATACAAAACATGCCAGGTTTTGCCTTATGCTTAGTCCTGGAGTTATCAGAACACAATTCAGAAGGACATTAAATAAGTCAAGCATAATCTTTCCAGCTGTATTTGCTGTCCACTGTAGGTCCTTGCGGTCTGCTGTGCTGCTGTGTGTGTGTGTGTGTGTGTGTGTGTGTGTGTGTGTGTGTGTGTGTGTTATGTGCACGTGTGCAGTCTGTTTGCACCATTGCACCATACCACGACTCCATGGCCTTGTAGTTTAACTAAACATGGCCATTTCTGAATTGTATGTTACGGTATAAATCTGAACATGTTTGTCCTATAGGTGCACCTGTGTGTAAGCATACATAGTCTGTATGATCCGTTTTTGACCATCTCTTTCGTTTTTCTGGAAAGAGGTGGTCTCTCATTCATTGTGGCTGTGTTTTTGTGTAAATCCTCAGCCTGGTCAGCGACGTCTGACGTTTTTGATGTGCTTTTATGCTCGAAACCCGGCAATTGCTGCTTGCAGCTATATTTACCATTTGTTTTTGTTAGGATATTTATTATTTTTCTGCCATAAAACGGATCGTGCAGACCAAACGGTAAGGCCTAGAGACTTGAAATTTGGCCAAATGGTAGGTCCCAATTTGGGGTGAGGTTGACAGAGTATGACCCCAATCGGCCTATGGGGGGCGCTACAGCAATGGCAAACGCGTTGATGCTCATAACTCCCATAATTATTGTCCAAATGTCAAGTGTCTTATATAATCCTTGCGTCAAGCCGAACAAAACGTATATCTCCGATTTCATTTCCGCCATGGAACATTTTTCGCTATTTTCGATTTTGTCGAAAATAATAAAAACGAACTAGTCCTAGGTTAGCCCTGCGCAGCAAAATAGCGCTTAAAAAACACGCGCAAATAACTCCGGGGGGTTATTCCGATCGACTCGAAACGACCATAGGAAGAACTTTACTTTACCTTCTGAACAAAAAACTCTATTGGCGTTATGTTAAAATTTCCATCAGAAATGGCAGAAAATTGCAAAAAAACGAAAAATTACCTCCAAATTTTTTGTTTTTTACACATAAATGGTTATAACTCTGCAACGAAATGACATTTTTTCAAGTCTGAGCAGAGTCTGAGGCAATACAAAAAAATTGTATGCCTGCACCACTAGTTGGCCTCATAATTTAACAAAATCTTTGACATTGAGTTAGCCCAATGGTCATACAACTGTTTCTTCACTATACTAAAGTGAATAGCCGTGATACTAGCTAGATGTAACACAGTCATGACCTGAGATTGCATGCACGAGTTTGTCATAGCGCCACCTAGTGGTTATTTGTTATTTTCACTTAAAAATACTGCAACCTTACATCTAAAATCATGAGTCATCATGGATTATGCCTTTCATGGCTTTGAGTATAATCATTGGTGAATTGCAATTCACTTCCTAGCAACCAATGAGAATACCCTAGCAACCATTTATCAAGAGCTGTATCTCTGTATCAGAACATTGCAGAGACATGGGGTTCGGCTCTTTTGACTCATTAACACGATTTTAACATTTTGTGACCCGAGTTTTGCCACTGCAAGCACCACAAACATTTCCTTCATTGTTCTGTTTGTCAATGTTCTATAAGAAGAGAGGGAGACATTTCACTGAATGATAGCACCTTTTTTGCTGATAACTTTGAACATGTGTGTCTGGTAGCTTATTTTTCATCATTTATGTTGTACAATGCAACAAATCTACACAGGCATGCCCTTAAAGGTCTTAAGGTCCCAAATCGCTTGAACCCCGGTAATCGCTGCTTGCAGCTATATTTCTATGTATTATTTTTCTTCTGCCGTAAAACGGATCGTGCAGACCAAACCGTAAGGCCTAGAGACTTGAGACTTGGCCAAATGGTAGGTCTCATTCGTGCGCGAAGTTGACAGAGTGTCACCCCAATCGGCCTATGGGGGGCGCTTCAGCGATGGCAAATGCGTTGATGCTCATAACTTCCACAATTCTTGTCCAAATGTCAAGTATCTTATATCCCTGGATTCCTTGTCATTAATAATTTTCCGCTATTTTCGATTTTGTCGAAAAAAATAAAAACGAACTAGCCCTAGGTTTTTTGTCCGATCGGAACCGTTCCAGTGCTGTAATATTCCTTGGAGTGTGATTATGAAAAGTTATCAAAAAAAGTTGAACTTTATACTCGTCATCGTCAAGCCACGCCCAAACGCCCCAATGTGCGGAGCCTCTTGGACTTAAATGGCTATTACTTGGGATTGGAAAGAGGTATCGAAACCAAATTTGGTACATATATTTGGTACGATCTTCTGATGCCGAGATATAACTGTTTGAATTTTATGTTGCTAGGGTGCTCAAAAGTGATTGCTAGGGGCGTGGCTTAGTAAGTCTTTAAGGATCCTGAGAGACTGATTGGATGCCTGAGAAAAATGAGCCCAACCCCATGTCTCTATGACACTGGTGCAAAGAATGAAATCCTCGCTCGGACCTATGACCCGTCAAAATTTTTGCAATGGTAAGTCTATGGGATTTTGCCCCATTAACTTTTCATTGGGCATTTTTGGGCACCTCTTACACCCCAGGGGTACAACTTACACCCCATTGTGATCCATGTTCTTACAGAGCCTACCACCCTCTTCAAATGTTGTAACCCACATGTTTCTACAAAATCCTCGAGCAGAGCTATGACTCGTCAAAGTTGGGCGCAATGTTAAGTCAATGGGGTTTTTCTGGTGGTTTTTCGCCCACCTTTCAGAAATCCTGCACCCGATCGCTTTAAAAGTCATAGCACACCTCTCCTCAATAATCCGCTCAATTTGAGCCCTCTTTCATGGGACTACGTTAAACCGTGAGGGTTTACCACCAATGATTATACTCCAAACCATGAAAGGAATAATCCATGATCCAAGGTTTTAGATGTGTTGTTGCAGTAGTTTTAGGCAAAAAAAAAACATTTCTATCTCAAAACCACTAGGTGGCGCAGTGACAAAATTTTGCATGCAACCTCAGATCATAACTGTGTTACATCTAGCTAGTTTCATGACTATACACTTTAGTTTAGTGAAGAAACAGTTGTGTGACCTTAGGATTGCTTAATTTAAAAGGTTTTGTTCAATTATAAGGCCAACTAGTGGTGCAAGTATACAATTCTTTTTGTGTAGCCTCAGACTGTGGTCGTACATCAGCGTATCAAATCTGGTGAAAAAATCTGTTTTCGATGCGAAGTTATAATAATTTATGTGTAAAAAACACAAAATTTAAAGTTAATTTTTAGTTTTTTGCAATTTTCAGCCATTTCTGATGAAAATTTTTATATAACGCCAATAGAACTTTTTGTTCAGAAGGTAATGTAATGTTCTTCCTATGGTGTTTTCGAGTCGATCGGAATTACGCTCGCGAAGATATTTGCGCATGTTTTTTTAAGTGCTGTTTTTCTGCGCAGGACTAACCGTAAGGCGAAATCTGGCATGTTTGGTATTGTTGGACTCGGCAACTATTCAGGACATCAAGGAAACAAGTCCTGTGAAAAAACATCGATCAGAGCCAAAGTTATAGGCATGTAAAGCATAAGTCTGACCACTAGGTGGCGCTGCAACGAAACAGTGCATGCACACTCAGTTCCTGACTGGCATCTTAAGTTCCAAGGTTTGTGTCAATAGGTCTAAGTTTGGCGAAGATACAGCCTAAAATCCATTTTTTTGTGCTCTATGTAAAATTCATTGACGCGGTATACAACAACGGATTGGTTTATCGAAATTCTTTTAATAACTTTTTGCCGTGAGGGTCTCTAGATGCTACATACCAAATTTCGTGGCAATCGGGTAAAAACTCTAGGATGAGTTCGAAAAAGTAGGTTTTTCGAATAATTCAATTCGGGTCTATTCGTCTTGAGCCAATGAATCAGAAGAAGCAAGAATTTTGTTTCTAGGACTTACGGATCAGAAGTTATGAGCAAAAATGTAAGTGCAACTTTGGACTGTTGGTGGCGCTAGCGGGTTTGAGATAGAGACTCCAAATTTGCTGTTGATATTATTTGGACTCTATATCAACAGCATATATCTATATCAACTTCTCTATCAGTGTGCCAAATTTCAAAATTTGTCAAGCCAACATAATAATAAAAAGTTTAAGTCCACCCCCATGTCTCTATGACACTGTGCTGCAAAGATATCCATCTGGGCATTTTATAATGGCAGTCTATGGGATATGTTGCTAGGGTGCCCAAAATGGTTGCTAGGGGCATGGCTTAATAGCGCAATAAGGATCCTAAGGGACTGATTGGATGCCTGAGTAAAATGAGCCCACCCCCATATCTCTATGACACTGCGCTGCAAAGATATCCCATCTGGGACGTTTTCATTTCCTTATATGGGCATGATTCCTGCCCCATTATAAGTCTATGGGGAAATTTGGGGGACTCTTACACCCCAGGGGTACAACTTACCGTAAAACTTCAAATAATAGCCCGGGCTTTTATTTTTCCAAACCTATCATCACACCAGGCGTCTAAAAGAGACAGGCGTCTATAAGAGACAGGATTTTAATTTAATTGTTCCAACATGACAGCAGGAGGTTACCACATATTACGTTTTATTTTTAATTTGAATGTGGTTAACAATTTAGTTTGTGTAATAACAACAGTCTTAAATTATTGGCAGTATAAATAAAGCAAACAAGGATATGTTTTTTTATTGGTTGTTACGTGAAATCTTACCCAGATACAACAGTGCTATTTTCTGATTGGCTATTGTGTAGCCTCTTTCTTTTTTTTTTATTGGCTCGCTCGACTAGAACTCTAGGGAAGACGGGCTTGATAGAGAGAGAGAGAGCAGTGCGGCCAGATACATTTTGGGCGCTTCAGCATATTAAATATGATAAATAGTGTTTCCGCATGAGAAATACAATGTGTGGCGGGAGTGCATGCATGACAAAAGACTGAAAGCCCAGCTATTGTCAGCGGCCTCAAAACACTACCGGCCCACGGGGAAAAGTCCAGACTCTCCCGATTGCCACTTCGCTACTCTCATCATCACCTCAATCCTGGCGACGAAGCTTGTTGTGTTGTCATAGTGATGAGTAATGGAACGACTGCGTATGTCACGTAATGTCGCAATCTTAAGTCTATGGCATTTTTCGGCTGCTTTTTCGCCCCTGGGGTGGACACCGTACCCCCGATCGCTTATAAAAGTCATAGCACACTATTCCTGAATAGTCTGCACGTTTGAGAGTTTGAATGAAATTTCTATTATTAATTGCGGAAATTTAGTTGGAATAATAATAAAAAGCCCGGTAAGAACAGTACAGCGCATTTTCAATGCACTGTAACGAGCATCATGTAAACATTTCAAATAACAACCTAACGCAGGGTTTCAACACCTATTGAACATATTGATGCTTAAATGTTATTTTTTAATCACATTTACGTTACTTGACTCTTAACTTTCAAATGTAAATAGCTTCAGCTCGTTCGTTATATACCAACGGTTAATGTAAACAAACTAATAAAACTCATAGTTTGCTGCCAAATTTGCAACACTTATGGCATAATGTCAAGTTAATATTTAGAATATAACTCACCAAAGCATAAATTTTAACTTCTTATTTAAAAGAAGTTGTTCATTTGCAGTGTTTTGATGCTCTTTGATTCTGCATTTGCCTCCGTTCTAATTCTCTATTTTGATCTCTCCTCACTCCAGCGACAGCTTTTCCAAGTTATCGCATCACTTTAGGAATCCAATAATTTGTTTTAAATCACTGTTTTGAATCACTTTTTACTCTTAATAAATCTTTGAGTTTCTTGAGATCGCTCCGTGCAGCTGCTCATCTGACTCGCTCTCACTCTGTGCTCGTGCTGGCAGCGGCACCGGTGTGAACTGAATGCGCTGCTACCATTGGCTCATAAAAGTGTCTGTCACCGTAGCAAGATCAGCGATTGGTTGAAAGTTTCTTCTCCTTCTAGAACACTTGCCTTCTCTCTCTCTTAATTCTTATATCTTTTAGCTCATTAATTATAGCTTGGGTTAACCGGGTTACACACACGTGCGATCAGCAGAGGCTCGCGGTGCAGAGCAAAGAGCGAGTATACTCGCCCATCCGCGGAGAACGTTCTATTGTGTATGCTGGGCCAGTGGATGCCTGTGTTGCCTCGAATAGGAGTAGGAATAGGAGAACTACGTGGGAGTGAGCAAACGCATTCTTCTATAGAGCTGTGAATAAGCAATCGATACGGAGATAAACAAGCAGCTTGATTAAATTGACAGTGAGGTAAGTTTCACTACAATTGACCCTGGATTATAAAGCTCCGATAATTGTAACTTTGGTGGAAAAGGGGGTTTAATAAACGTGGAATAAGCACAAGAACATCCGTAAAAAAACATCTGAACTGCATGAAAAGTCATATACACAGCCCCTGAGATCACTACTGCGGTAGTGAGAGCAGAAACTAATATTTACTGCTGCTGCAGTGGTATTTAAAATTATTTCCCAGGTTGATGGAGGAGCTTGTTGTGTGGAGACGTAATTCTGGGAACAGGCAGGGCCAAATGCCGGAAAAATTGCAGCTGGACTCGGAGACCTGGAAGCTGCCTTTAATACGCCCATAATGATGATTGACAGGCCTGAATGTTTAGACTCCTCCCGAACCTACGTTTAGAGCTACAATAAATGTCAGACTCCCACATTTATCAAAGAAGCTACATTTCTGTTTTATGTCTGAACCGCAAAGAGAGTTTTGTTATAATGGTGTATGACTAACGTATCATGAAGCTAGGAATGTCATAGATGCTTCCTTTAAATAGGATAATCTTAGTGTGTGAAAATCGGTGTTGACAACTATTAACAGAAATGCAGAGCAGACTGTGGTCTGTGTGCTTGAGTTATCTTATTAAGGCCCATATCGAAATTTTACACAAAGATACACACACTCATGCACAAGCTCGCTGTTTTACATGCACAAATAACTTTTTTCTAATATTTCTGACAGTGTATCTGTGTCTCTAAAGGGCTGTAATGATAAATGAGCCTTCATGTGCAAACAGACCCTTCTGGTAAATATACCTGTTCTCTGAAAGGTTGAGTCAATGGCACATAATATGAGATTTCTTTTATTTCAATATAAAGAACATTTAATTTTTTATCCATTTTTAAATACTTTCAGTAATTGGTAACTGAAATTATAAAGAGTGTCACCAGCTGGAAATCGGATAATATTCATAAATGTAGTCTTAAATGTTTAATTACCCTTTGATTTGCTATCTAATTGACCAGCGCTCACATTATTACATCAACTATTATATAAAATACAGAGCACCAAAACAACCTGTGTGTACGACCTGTGTGTCAAATGATGCTACAACAAGTGAAGCTTGCTGACCTGAACCTCCTTCATGACCTTTCCTCAACCACATTAGAAACACGTCAGTGGTCATGAATGCATTCCAAATGCATGTCTTTGGGTGGGTTGCACCGCAGAGTTTAGAGCTAATTTAGGGTTTGTTGATCTCAGTTTAATTTTAATTTGAGTTGTGTTGCACCACTTAAATTTAAACACAGATTAACAAATCTAAGATTTAAACTTAAAACTGTATTAAACCCTTCATCTGCGATTTATTTTGTCCGCCATGTTGAATTTTCCGGTCTAACCCTTACAAAAATTAACCATGGTTTTACTACAGTTAAAACCAAAAAACCATGGTTACTGTAGTAAAACCATGGTAACCACAAAATAACCATGGTTTTGACAACCATGGTTTTCAAAAACCATCGTTAAACCATGGTTAGTGTAGTAAAACCATGGTTACTACACTTTTACCACAATAAAACCATGGTTAATTTTTGTAAGGGAATTAAACAGCAACAATGTTGACGTTGTCATTCAAAAAGGAAATAAACAGTCTATGCAAGCAAAGGTAATGTAATTTTTGTATTGTAAATCACCTACATACAACGGCAGGCTAATCTAAAGTTCTGATTCAAATAAAAACATTTGACGAGCATTTGGATTTTACAACAATTGTATTGATTAACAGATCAGGAAATATTGTGATATAATGAACAAGATGTGTCGACGCATTTGTCATGAAGCGCCACCATGTGTCCGTTCATTCACTGCCCTTCGTCTGACTGGAGCATGCGTGACAGAGGAGAAGCACATACGAGCATCGGTAGCTGTTAATAATCTTTTTGAGCCGCCAAACTTACTTTGTTGAGACGTTATAATAAACACATATTTGAATAGCGCCACCACGCTCATGGTGTGTGCTTCTAATCATTTAGCCAGACATTTAATTGTAAAATAAACTTGTATATGAGGAGGTTTAAATATGTTAAAGTTAATCCCTCACTGAGATTTAAAACAGAGTTTAAAGTAATGGAGCAACTGGATTAAAGATAATCTAGGTTTACTGTAAAATTTAAACTTGGATCAAAATGGCAGTTTAAATGATAACCTGATTATTTTTAAACAGGTTTAAAATTTGGTGCAACAGAATTATTAAATAAGCTTTGATTTAAACCAGATTTAGGTCTAATCCTTGTTGGTGCAACCCACCCTTTGTTTATTAAATTTGTTTGATGTAAGCACAGTTATCAATATATTATAGAGAGTGAGATAACTGAAAGTTAGATAAATTAAACTAAATAGTATGTAGCATTTTCCATAAATGTTCTTTACACTCTAAGAAAGGATGTGTTAATTTTAACACATTGTTTTGTGTTAAACTATTTAACACATTATGTGTTATTTTAACACATTGTGTGTCATTTCGTGTAGAATGTGAGCTTAAATAAATGAAATGGACAACACAAGATGTGTTAAAACAACACAAAGTGTGTTATTCCAAAAATAACACAGAGATGTGTTAAGTTAAGGACAACACACTAGATGTGTTGTCCTTAACTAGACACAAGATGTGTTAATTTAACACATTCATTTTAAGACTGTAGAGCTTAATAGATCTTTTGTGGTAATAATAAAGTGCAATGAACAAACAAATAAATAACCTGATCAGGTACCACTCTGTTAAGAGAGGCTTCTTAAAGCTTTAAATGGCAAGCAATTAGCAGGCTTTAACAGTAATTAGTTTGTACAATTGATTAGTATTAATGATCAATATACTCAATCAAGAGCAATTAGCAGAAAAAACAGCTGGAAAAAACTGCTTACACATGCCATTAGCATCCGCAAAAACAAATGTTGTCATGTGTGAAGGCTTTATTAAGTTATTGCTTGGCTGTATTTATATGATGTCATAAGGTATTATATCACACATTGTTTATCTGTATGCTACTCTGTCACCTCAGCTGAATAGTAAAAATAAAAACTAATGACAGCTTTAACAATTAATCTTAACACTGATATCTGATATAAAGAATACATTTAATCAACCATTTGTCAAACTGCTAATATATTACAGTGAATTATCTTATAAAATATATTTGTGCCTATACTATTTTGTGTATTACACTACTTTGAAAGCAGGCCTGTGGTCACACGATTTCGTCGCTTTATGCTATTCCCATGGTGTTCCTCGTCTGTTGCGCAACTGGTAGAGTATTGCGTTGACAGGGCAAAGGTTGTGGGTTAAATTTCCAGGAAACACACATACTGATCAAATGTATAGCTTGACTGCACTGTACTGTAGGTTGCTTTGGAAAAAGTGCATAAATTAAAAAATAGAAAGGAACTTAAAAATAAGAGCTAGAACATCGCACTTTTTTCTCTTTCACAACAATACAATTAAGACTTTTGTCTAAGTCTGTGCTTAGATTTAAGACTTTAGTTTGCAATTTAACATCTAAGATTTCAACATCAAACATTTCTCATTTAATTGGTTATCTGAACTTTACATTATATTATAGGTTTACACATTATTGTTAATTTTTCCTCCTAAGGAATTAAACCTGAGACATACTTGATTTCTCCAATAAAACAAAAAAGAAAAGCCCTACCTTAGTTCAATTAAATTGTCTTTCTGTGTGTGCTCCAAAAATCTGCATATTACTCATAAAATAAGAAAGAAAAGCAGACTATAATGGGAGACACATTTGGATCTCACATGTCAAGGTCACAACAAAATAATAAAATATTAAATACAATCTCTGGAGAATATTAAGATGTGATGATGAAGAAAACAAGGCGAATGAATAATGTCATTAACTGGATTTAGAACAGTGGCACCAACATGTTCTCTTTTGTTCCTCAGCGAGTGAGTGAGAGAGAGAGAGAGAGAGAGAGGAAGAATAACAAAAAGAGAGAAAGAAATGCACAGACGCTTTTCTTCTTTTTAAAATGCTGCATTAGGTCTTTTCCACCAGTCAGTTTTGATAGTTCAAAGCCGGCAGTTCAATAAATAGCTGGAACCGGCACATCTCTGTTCTTGCAAAAAGAAATCAATGTTAATCCTATTACTGGCAGTTATCACCTAGCCCAGAAACGGTGGCAAGTAAAGAAAAAAACTGAGATGTCAAACAGGAAGGGGAAAAAAGAGGGGGGAGAGTGAGAAAGAGAGCAAGTCACCCTTCATTCACTTTCAAACTGTTTTGATAATTTACTTCTGTGAATGGGGTGGTAGGTGCAGAATGAGTGGTATTGGTGTGTAGTGTAAAAAGGGAGTCTAGACTGACTGATGTATTTACACGTAATGCCAAGATCAGACCTTGCTGCTGTAAGCAGGATATGTTTGAGAGACAAAATGCTGTTTTTTTTTCAGCCACATTCACAGTGCTCACCAGTGCCTATACTAACAGAGGCCTGATGTGTGACCTTTCACCTATTCTCTTTCTGTCTTCATAATGCTCCAGTGATTATTGTTTGTTGTATTGTAGTTTAGGGAGTAAATAAAGAGCAACATAAAATGTATTTTCAATGCATTTTGCATAATAGCCTAATGTACAGGTGTCCAAAAATAAAAAAGACTGGCTTGTTTACATTCACAATATTCAATTCAATTAATCCAATTTTTTTAGCACTGTTCACAATTTTGCATTTTAAAAGCATGCACTTTTAGTACAGTCACATTACAGAATCACAATGTTGCAGGACATGTTTGCACTTTTAGTACACTCACATTATAGAGTCACAATGTTGCAGGACATTTTTAATAGTAATAGTGGTGTTATACAAATTTTGTTGTCTGTAGGACAAACACGAATATGTTAATATTCATAAGCTATCCATGAATGCATTCATAAATTCTTCTGACAGTTTGCAACTCAGTGACATGAGAGCATACACAAAAATAAGAACATTCAAAAATCAACAAGTTAGAGAATAAATACCAAAAACAAAACATATACAGTAGTGTTTAGAAGTCTTATGAAATGAACAGAGAAGCAGTCTAAATTAGAGTTAATCATTGTAAACAGTATACAGAAGTAAATCTTACCACTGACGGATTAGCCTTGCCACTGTTGTTCCTATTGTTATTGTGAGAAAAAAATAATTACTGCAGAATTTCATCAAATCCAGAACAGCCTTCTCAGAGTTTTTGCCCTATTTTAATTTAAGGGAAAAAATAAGTCCAAGTAAAAAGTAACCTGGATAAGCTTTTGTGAAAACAACCAATTCGAGCAAAAACAAGGATCTTGCTATTAAAACAGTTTTTGTGCCACACTATACTCGTTATGCACTATTGTTTTTACTTTTTTTGTTTTGAGACCCCTTTAGAAAACAGCTGACATCAAGCTTTCACCTTGACTTGACTGACTGTATATATATTTATTTCCTGTGTCATGAAAATTCGGGTGACCCCATTCTGATCCTGCCTGTTTGATATTCCTGCAATAAATTAGATGGCGACAGAGGTGCTTTAACATGTAAAATAGCGGTGACATATTAAATAATGAGCCATGCTAGCGCCAGCTAGGGGACCCTGAGGTATTTCGGGCCTCGGAACAGCCCTTTTTTCTTCGAAGGGTGTGAGAATAAGGAGGTAGGGCACTGAATATGGAAATTACATTCATAGAACCAAGCCCAAAGCTAGATTACAGTGCGTCAACCACAGTGGCCCAAATGCTCTGTGTTTAGGTCCACCAGGGAATTATTTATTGAGGAAATTGCTCTTTTTTATTTGTCCCTGGTGAACGTCTAGGCCCATTTTGCGAGTATTATTCTTCCACTTTGATTCCATTTATTCTCTACCAGATAAACTGCCCATCAAGATGAGGGGCAGAGAAGGAGGACAAATTGCAGGCCTCATTTGAAAGGACCAGCAGCAGACAAACAGCATTGGTGTAGCTGCTTGAATTTGTCACTCATCAGCACTTATGATTTGTTCTTTTCAATGGCTGATTTATGGCTGCATCTGGATGTTTAGAGGGTCTGGTTTTAGATGGCCATAACCTGGTTAACCGTCCCTTAATACTTTGACTGTAAAGATCAGTTTGGTGGTTATGAGCAGCCGTTGTCCTTCAGATGTCTCAATGCTGTTCTGTTTCAATCAAGCTATACTGTATGAACACTAAATAAAAACTTGATCTGTAGATCTACCATTGGCTATGAAGAAATGTATGAGAATCATCACCTGGGGATAATTTAATCATAACTTGGGATATGGTTAAAAACAAGTTTGGTTGGATGATGAGATGAGACATGTCCAAAGGTTTGTTTTTCTTCTAGTCCTGTTGTTTAAAGAATGACGGATTGCCTTGTTCCCTATTTTTCCCTCTTTTTCACAATTTTTTCATTGAATTTCATGTTGATCGCTGACTGCTATACTATGATAGCTGGAATGTTTTATGTACGTGCAGCAGGATTGAATTCTTAATGGCTCCATTGGTAGTTGTACCGGGTCATAAAAAGTGCTGCAATAACGTGAGAAAAGGATATTGCAAATGCATCTGTTCGTCAATGTTAAAACCATGTCAACATCCTGACTGCGCACTCCCTGTACCAAAGTTTTATCTTCAGAAAAAAATATTTTTTTTCAAGAGGAGATAAAATGACATAAAGTGAAATATAAAGTAATAAATAAATATTAGGCACCAATGTGGAGGTGGGATGTGCTCAAAAGCAGCACGAGAAATGGTGGTTGATTATTGCTAACATTATGCACACTCTTCGAGTCTAAATAACCCTGGAAGTAGAGTGAGACTGAGTCTCCCCCCTCGTAAAACAACTCTGTGATTTTAAGTAAGCGTGGGCCTGCTTACCCGGCACCTTTCGCTCTGCAAGCCGCACCTAATTTAACAGCCTTTAAATCTTTTGCTGTCGTTGTCGTGAGAAACGCCTGGTTGCAAATGTCTTTTATTGAATGCTGACTCTGTGGTATTACAAGCTTGCAGATAGGCCTGCTGTAATAGGTCCTCAAGCTTTATCTTGTAATGGTCAAAGTGTATTAATTTTAGTAGGCTTGCAGAGAATGTGCGAGAGAAAGTCAAGAAACGGGTTTGACACTGTTTGGGATTGGGACTGCTCAACACATGCTTCAAACTCATTTTTCATGCTGGGAGCTAGAGATGCAAAGCAGCCGAAGACCCTCATGCATTTCCCAAAAACCCTTAGTAGAGATTTATCTATCTGGAGAAAAGGTATATCTCAGGGATACTTTTGTGAAAAGTTTCCCAAAAGTAAAGCTTTGTTGAACAGCTCTTTTGCTGTTGGTTGGGCTGCACAAGAGTGGATTACCTATAAGAATACTTGTATAAGGAGTTCTGAATACGGGAGAACTTGACCTATTTTTACTTACCTTTTATAGTAAGAAAACCCAACCATACTGGATTTTGAGGCTTAACAACACACTTGGAAAGCATTTTTTGAAATATTTTTCAAGTTGATGTTAAACGTTATTCTTCATATTTTATTAGTGCTGGGCAAAGATTAATCGTGATTAATCACATACAAAATAAAAGTGATTTTTGGCATAATATATGAGTATGTGCTGTGTGTAATTATTATGTATAAATAAATACACACACATTCATGTATGTATTTAAGAAACATTTACATGTTTATATATATTTATTTATATTTTTATATATTTTATATTAAAAATAAATTAAAAAAAAATTATATATAAGTAAAACAATTCTGAAATGAATATATGAATGTGTGTGTGGTTAAATATACACAATAATTAGACACAGTACACGCACATATATTATGCAAAAAAAAATCATTTTTATTTTGTATGCGATTAATCGCGATTAATCTTTGCCCAGCACTATATTTTATACAATCGTCACTGTCCCATTTTTCATCACTTTCATATTTTTGACTTTTTCATCAGTCTTTGGCTTTTTAAATTCAAGGGTTGCATACACCTGAGGACAATTTTTAGATTTTGTCAATTCATTCTATTCCGTATTTTCCCTGAAGCTGTTTTGCTTTTGATATACAGTATAGCAGGCCGTTTGTATCTAAAAGCTCTTTAGGTTTGGCTTTAGGTTTGGTTTGTGCTCTCACAGAAGCCACAACACAAGTACTCAACGGTCACAAGCTACTTAAGGCAGTTTAATAAGGTGTGTGGCAAAATGTGTGTGGTAGCAGCAAGCAGACTTTGAAAGTGCTCCTTATTTTTCCTGACGGTGGATGGAACGGCAGCATATCGGTGTGCCGTGTTCAGTGTGTAGCAACTGGTTTGAGAGCATATATCTGCGGGTGTTTTTATCAAGCCAAGGGCTCAGACCACTGGAGGCTCATGTGATAGAGGAAAATCACCAGTCACAAACAGACACAATATTCACCTCTCTCATCTCCCTTTCTCTCTCTCTTTCTCTGTGCCACTCTCCTCCTCCTGACTTCCACTCTCCTGTCCCTATGTTTATCAGGTTTTGGGGGCACTGTATTTTGATGTCAATAAGCAATTTTTCTAGCCTGGTCTCCAGCCTGACCCCTTTAATCCATCAATACATTATTAGAGATAAAGTTTTGTGGACGCCTGCTGCAGTCATAAGATAAATGACATCTCTGAAGTCACGCATTAAAGACTAGATTAAGACCCTGTGACTGTCTTCTGCACTCATCTGTGTGCCTCTGTCCAACCTATCATACTAAGTGACAAGAAAGAAAAATAATGAACTGAGGCATGAAAAAGCAAAGAGATTTTTCTTACACACACTCTTTCACACATACAGAGTGTACGTCTGTCTTCAGCAGGGATTAGGATGCATTAGAGAAGAGTAGAACAGGGCACAGATGGAGGGAGAGAAAAATAAATTTAAAAAAAGGAGAGAGGGGTACTGTTCTGTTTGTTTTTTTCTATGCCATTGCCATGAAGTAAGGGTGGGAAATATTTTATTTATTCCTCTGTCAACTGTTTAAAATAAACCATTAAGATTTTTAAATAAAAAGAAAACATTAAATTTGATTTTCTTTTATGTTGAAGATGTTCAAAAGCTCACTAATCTTCAGATGTAACGTTACAGAGAAAAATTAACCGCCTTGCATCATTGATATGCAATTTATGGCACTTTGTGTTCTGTAAACCTAAATATATAAAAGATAATCTCAGAACAATATTTTTGGAATTGTATGCATTTATGTTAAAAAAGCAGTGTATTAAAGAGAGATTTTGTCAGTCAATATTAGGAAAATATGAGTATATCCCTCATTATCATAACCCAGCTAATGCATTTGACCAAAGATCCCTCACTGTGCTCTTTTAAAATTGTAACCTTGCAACTGTCCATACATTACATATCATATTAAAAGCTAGGATTACAAAATAAAATGACAGTATTATGGGTCGGACACCAGCCTTGCAGGAGGAATATTATGGGAGTCTATTTGGTCACACTTGGAATTAAGTGAGTCTGAGTGCTGATTAGATTTGCTGGAGCTGTAAGTTCATGTCTACTTGAGCTTTGGCCGATACGCCCTGCACTTCAGGTCACTTTAATTCCACATCAGAGGATTTTTTTTTTTTTGCACATGTCCAGGACTCGTATTCTGTCTGTAATACCAGGACTGAGGCAACACTATTATGGCTGTGTACACAAAAGGTGGGCACTATTTGAATTTTCCATTAAGCTCCAGTTGGCTGCATGTTCTGTGTCAATTCTGTTCCACAAGCCGCCTCCACAAGACACGCCTCATAATCCAAGCGGTGGCCACGATACACAAGCTGCACTGTTAAATAAACAGGACCAACGCAAGATAAAATTGGAGTCGAGAAAAGTGGGGCTGTCCAGGCTTAGATGCTAACAAGCCTGTGTTTTCAAGTTTTCTAAATTTTAAAGAATAGATAACCCAAAAATGAACATTCTGTCATTATTTACGCACACTACTACATAGACAAGACAAAGATGTGCATATTTAATAAATAGATTAAATTAGATATAAACTACTTTCAGTGGTTTGCTTATGTGTCAAATAAAGATGCCTTTTAATTTATTGCATGTGTACAAGTAGAATCATTTTTAATACAGTCGCTAAAAAATTAGGAGACCACTCCAGTTTTGCCTTTCATCATCATTTTCTACATGTATTGTGACCAGTCTCTGTTAAATTCTAACAAAAGCAAACCTCAGAAGTTACAAAGTCACCCAACAGCAATGTAAAACACTAAGAGCATGACAAGACGCAATTAAAATTTAGGGTTATTCCATTAAATATTCACTTTAGAATTGTAAAATATCTAAATGTAAAAATATTTTAAAAAATGTATTTGCAGTAAGTTTCCACATTTCAATTTTCAGTAAATATATGCAAATTAAAAAAACATTATTTTTATTGGGAACAGGTCTTGAAGTGATGGAAAGAGAGTGTTCAACACTACAGACAGGCTATAAAAACCGCCAGATCTACCTATTAGATCTACCTATCGCAGTACGCTTATTAAAGAAAATCATAACAACCCTCATTTCCTCTTTAGCACAGTTGTGAAACTGACTAGAAACAAAGAACAAACAGAAACCAATAGTAAACTCCAACACAATAGTAACGACTTCATGAACTTGTCACAGGTCGGGGCGGATCACAGACTGTAACAAGCCACTCCCCTTCCTAGTTTCCACCTCGAGGAGGTCCCAAAGCCAACCCCAATGACCAGACACACAAGGAGTGAGTATAATTGAAATGAACTTTATTAAATATTTAAAATAATATGGGGAAGGGAAAGGGGGCAATTAAAACAATCAATCCTTCCCGCCTCCAGGCGGAGCTTCCACGGGGACAGGGGGACAGACTCCTTGAGGTTGGTCTTCTTGAACCCGTGACGCGCTCCTCTTCTCCTGGAGGCAGATCACAGAAGAAAGGTGGTTAGTATACTGTCTACCAATTTTAATACTGTGTCTCTTTCTTCCTCCTTCAGGTTTGTGTTGTAAGCAAAGGTAAGTGTTACACAAGACTGAAACTTTACTTCCTTCTTAAGGCTCGTGCTGTAAGCAGAGGTAAGTAATACACAAGACTGGGACTTTTCCTTCCTTCTTCAGGTTCGTGCTGTAAGCAAAGGTAAGTGTTACACAAAACTGAGACTTTACTTCCTTCTTCAAGTTCGTACTGTAAGCAAAGGTAAGTGTTACACAAGACTGAAACTCTTACTTTCTTCCAAATTCCTCTCGACACAACGGTCTCTCCATATAAACTTTACTCTGGGGCAGTTGCCTTAACAAGGCGAGGATTTAACAATGTGCTTCGACTTACGGCCTCCAAAAGGGCAGGGGGGGACGTTGAGTATGGATGTGTAGAGCCGAACGCTTCCCTTGTTCTTCTTCCACTCACAGTACAGGAGACACGAAACAGGGGCGAACCTTTGAAGAGGCTCCACACAAGGACAGTTATTTTGTGCAGACGTCAGCCCAACGACCCTTCATCAAAAGCACAATTCGTAAAATAGTTTACTCGCTTCGGTAAACAGATGCTTCACCACCGCCCGTTCGTTCGTCAAGAAAAGATCCGTCACTTTACCCTCAGGAAATCCTAATTTGCTAATTTCTTCAACCCACACTCCACCGACCTCAACGGCTGGAATCTCCTCACGACGACTCTGGCCTCAAACTGGCTTCTGTCAACATGAGCACAGCACAACACTGCAAGCTTTTAGGTGTACACACACAAATGAAGACAAAGACTCACCCACGGCACTACACACACACTTAGTGAACTACGGACTGAGCCAGAACTCGACCCGGGCCCGCCGTGCAGTTGGTTGGGTGATTTTCTTGGTGGAGGGGAAGAAGTGAACAGGAGATAGACACAGGACCCCCTGTAGTTATAACTGGTGCTCCTCGGCTTACCCACGTTTCCCTCCTCAGTGGGTTTGCTACGCTTCGTGGTAAACTCACAACACAAGATCAGGTAATACACTTTGAGTTCACAATACGTAATACAGACTTCAATGTCACTCACGTGCGTTTTATACTTCCAGTGTTGTCCCCCGGCTCGCCCACGCTTCCCTTTCCAGTGGGGCCGCAACGCTACGTGGTAAACTCACAGCACAAGATCAGTTAATACACTCTGCTTAATTCTTCCCAATAGTTTAGTTCGTTTACTCACACTCTGAGGCTTCTCGGCTATTTCTGGTCCTGTTCACAGCTGGAGTTCCGCCGTTAATGGTCTTCGCCGTCCACTACGGTAAGTGCTCTCCCAATATTCCTTAACTCAAAAAGGGCATATCATGTCGAAACATTCACATCAAAACAGCAACTGTCTTCAGCTTACTTGACCCAGTAACTCGCTTTAGCGATACTTCTTCACCCAGTTAATCCAACTCAAATTCCTCTGTTTACCAGATTCGCCAGGCCTCCGTGGCAACAACAACACAGCAACCAACGCAGCAACACCACACAGCAACACAACACTTCGTTTGTATTTCCAGAGTTTATACTCCTTCCTTCCTCCTCTTCAGCCAATCACTAACCGCTGTGTTAATTTTACGCACCTGTGTCCCATCAGGCTGGATTTGCTCTTGGAAAAACTACAGGAAGTTCCGGTGTTTCGGGTAAGTCGTCCGGGCGGAAATCATCTTCGGGCGGAACTAACCTTCCCAACTTTAGTTCCGCCTATGCAAAAGTCACACTGTGACAAACTTCTTTACTAACAAAATTACGGTTATTAGGGAAAACATAGAAACTACGCAAACAGCCACCACTCTACCCAATAGTATATTTAATACTAG
The DNA here is from genome assembly GCF_027580225.2 of Misgurnus anguillicaudatus. Lineage (NCBI taxonomy): Eukaryota > Metazoa > Chordata > Actinopteri > Cypriniformes > Cobitidae > Misgurnus > Misgurnus anguillicaudatus. The sequence goes on from NC_073344.2 coordinate 2,459,300, forward strand.
ATTACTATGCGAACATCTTGAGTCATTTAAACCTACTACAATAGAAGAGCTCTCTAAATTAGAAACGCCATCCAAATCATCGTCCTGTATATTAGACCCCGTTCCCACAAAACTACTTAAAGAGGTATTTCATGTAGTGTCTGACATAGTACTAAATCTCTTTAACTCATCTCTAGAATTAGGATATGTTCCAACAGCTTTCAAACTAGCAGTTATTAGACCGCTCATTAAAAAACCAAACCTTGACCAGGGAGATCTTTATAACTTTAGACCAATCTCAAATCTACCTTTTCTTTCGAAAATATTAGAAAAAGTAGTGGCAAGTCAGCTACGCACATTTATAGCGAATAATAATGTGAAAAACATATGAAAAGTTCCAATCAGGATTCAGGCCCCACCATAGCACAGGGACAGCGCTGCTTAGAGTTACAAATGACCTCCTTTTAACATCCGATCGTGGTGAAATCTCAGTCCTTATATTACTAGACCTTAGTGCAGCGTTTGACACAATAGATCACAGAATCTTACTTAATAGACTACAGGCATGAAAAGCAATCACCTTTCAGCAAAATTCCCCGTTTTTAAGACAAAAAAGGTGACCCACGTGAATCGTGTAGATTCGATGAGAAAACATTTTTTGGGGGGAGAGGGGGTATCCGCGCGTTGTTTGTAGACGCGCCCTTCGCCTTCATCCAACATTTATCCCAGAATTTAGGTTTGTTTGAGCTCATTCTGCGCTGCAAAAAACCAACAGGCAGGCAGGTGACATCAAAGTTTCACGAGAGTGAATCGGGAAGTCCGCTTTCGAACGGCTCTCGTGCTACTGTGATGTCATCCGTCTTTCTGTGTTCTTCATCATACACGCTTGTTGAAGATGCGTAGAGCGACTGCCTTCGGGACGTAAAGTCAACAGAAAACGCTGTAAAACTATAATTCTAGAATTCTAATGCGCCAATCAATTAAAACAACATATATACAGACTGACACAGCAAAGTGACCTAAAAGATTTTTTGTTTGAATGGATTGGAACGAATGATGGACATACTCCTCGCTAAGTCACATTGGTCTACTAGTCTACGGCTGTAAGTACTTAAACTGCAAAATGTTGCATGAAATGCTGTAATAAGAACATACTGTTACTAATACTGTTAATGAGAAAGTTTACCGTGGATGTGGATGATACTCAGCTTTACATCTCGTCACATCCTAGCAAAACCCACCAGTTTGCTAAGATAAAAGACTGCATTAGTGATATTAGGGACTGGATGGCACATAACTTTCTTATGCTAAACTCCAATAAGACAGAGATACTTATTATTGAACCAAATCGCTCCAAACATAATATGTCAGATTAGGGCTGGGTACCGAACGTTGATACTTTTATGGTATCGAACGAAAAACTCAGATACTTTGAGTATCGAAAAATTATTTATCTTTCGGTGCCAAATTTTGATTCCAAAAGCTAAGCTTCTGTGTCTGTGTGAGAGCCTGTACTTGCGTGTAAGGACCTAAAGCGCGGGCGATTGGCTGTCCAAGGCTGTGTAGAAAGGATGCAATATGAGAAATATACAGAAAGTCTTTGTGACAGTTGTCTTACCAATAGAGTTAGCGCAAGTATGGCCGTGTTGTCTCCGTGAAAGGCACGTCAACCAAAACGGCACTTCTCCTAAAGTGACAAGGGGGTTCAATTTAAAGCACGCGTGCAGCCTGTGTCTCTTCTTGTTTTACTCGCGTCTGGTTCTGCATGGCAAGACTTTGTGCGCACGTCTCCCACAACAGTCCCACTCTTGACAAGGTTTTTAAACTTGACCCACGCGCGCAGCTTGTGTCTCTCAATGCTTATGAAATACTCTCGCCTGTCTCTCCGCATCGCAAAGCCTTCATGCCCTCATCTCCCAAAATGGATGATGCGTTTAAACCTATTTTTTTACAGTCTGGTTTAAACTTGATGCACATGCGCAGCCCAAAGCCTGGCTCGTTATTTAAAACAAAGTAAAATTCCATTTAACTAGTTTGCTAATTTCACTCGAATGAAATGACATTGAACACATTTTCTACTCATTTAAAAAATCCCAAATGTATTTAATATTTTGATAATGAAGAAGTTGAGTATTACAGTTCTTTGTTTACAAAAAAAAAAAACATGCATACAAATCTTCCCAGTAAAACTCAGTCACCTATTTAAATATTTTAACCTTTGTCAAAATTGCAGCTATAATGAACCCACTTATTTAAATACTGTTAGTACAAGCTAAAGACCATTTTACATTTCATAAAATAAAGCATTGTTAATTATATTCTAAATTTCTTTATTTTTGTTTCCTTATTTTCATAAAAAAACTGATAAGTGTGTCTGCTGGCGCACCCCTATCCAAAAAGCACAACCAGTTGTATTAATAATGTTACCCTGAGTGAGAAGTGTTACCAGAATTTGTTTTAAAAATGTATAGTTATAAAAGTTGTGTTTAATGTATTTTTGTTAATGTGTCAATGGATTTTAAAACATTTGGTATCGAAAAAAGTAACGTTAGAATCTGGTATCGAAACGTAGGTATCGAAAATTGGCACTGCATCAAAAGATTTTAAACAATACCCAGCCCTATGTCAGATTACAAGTTGCCCATAGATGGCTGCACGGTGGTGCCATCTTCCACGGTTAAGAATTTAGGCGTAATGTTCCACAGCAATCTATCTTTCGATAGTCATATCTCCAACGTCTGCCGCACAGCATTCTTCCATCTTAGAAATATCTCAAAAATACGCCATATGCTGTCTGCATCAGATGCAGAAAAGCTTATCCACGCTTTTATGACCTCGTGAATAGACTATTGTAACTCGTTACTCGGGGGATGTCACGCAAATCAGGTAAATAAGCTACAGCTGGTTCAAAACGCCGCCGCAAGAGTGCTTACTCGATCCAAAAAGTATGACCACATTAGTCCTATTCTGGCATCTTTACACTGGCTACCAGTTAAATACAGAGCCGGACAGTAACGGAGTACATTTACTTGAGTACAGTACTTAAGTACAATTTTGAGGGATCTGTACTTTACTCAAGTACATTTGAGAGGCAAATATTTTACTCTTAACTCCACTACATCTCTATCCATAACCGTAAGTACCCGTTACTTTTTCTTAAAAAAAAATCTCAGAAACCCTCAATTTGTTGTTTCCCTCTCTTAAACGTGATTGGATTGTGCAGGCGCAACTGATTGGGACAGCCTATCAGCAATCACCTTCAGCTTTCCACCAAAGTAACCATGGTCAGATTTAGATAAGAGACGAAACCACTCACGAAACAATGGATGAAGACGCAGCAGGTCCATTCTGGGAATGTGTCAACCCGTGGTCCCATCTCGCCAGACTATTTAAAATGTTCTGAACAAGTTAATGATAGTTTTCTTTTCAAGTGTTTGCTGTGTTTACCAAAACAAAACTTCAGCGGCAGGAATCACTGGTGAGCCCGGATTATTGTTGTTCAAAATGAATTACTCGTCAAAACATCACACTCTTACTTGATCTGGACAAACTCAGCATCACAAGACAGGTTTAAGACTCAAGCTTCGACATTTGACCACTGTTTATAATTAAACTGGTTTGCAGTAACATTAATTTCTTAATTTATGCCAGGAGTCCAAAATAATGAATCCGTAACGCTCGCTATTTTGAATAGAAATCATCATCCGTAAAACACAGGCATGAAAACGGGTCAGGGGTGAAAAAGGTGAGAAGGGCGATCGAGGGCCGATGTGGCCTCTGATGGGGCCGCGAGTTGGGAGGACCCCCCCAGAATAAATATGGCCTCATTAGGGAACATGCTGTAACTTAACTTATTTATTCTTCAGGCATGTGATTGGCCAAGGACAAAAAAGAAGGAAGGAACTCAACATCCCTCCATATGCGCAGAAAATGCACACCATAACATACGCAAAAAATACATTATTTCAATTATTTAATTCTGACAGACAATTTAGATTTAAATTTTAAAATGTAAACATTTAACTAGTAACAGAAACCATGTTTAATTAAATGGGTTGATAAATGTGGAAAGCTGTAACAAGTAGCATTCCCGTACTATTTTAAATCTGCAATAGTTTTATTTTGCCCTTATCTGACCACCAGTCGCAAGGCCATAAAATTTTAAGTTGGCCTTGCAATAGGGTGGACCTGAAGGCCTACATCTAATTTAAAATGAATTAATTTTACAAATATAGTACTGGTTAAATGAATTACATTATGATTTTTGAGTCATGGGTTGAATAATTTTCAAATAAGCAAAAAAGTTATGTGAGAAAATAAAATAAGAACAAATCAAGACATTACAAGCATATAAAATAGAAAAGAACAAAGTTACAAATAAAGTAAGATCTAACAGTATTGATTAGGTAAAGAAACAGTATCAAATTAATATAACACTGCTTTTATTCTATAAATTAAATATAATTAATCTTTTTAAAGCTATAAAAGTGATTTTCCTTTTGTCTTTTGTAGTTTAATTAACATAATGACTCAAACGTAAGCATTTCTTATAGGAGGAACTGTCCCTTTAACACCGGTGGAGAAGCGCTGACACATAATCAACTGCTCACTTATAAAAAACGACTGTTTTTATGAGAATACTTGCAGAGACTGTGGTAATACAATATATTTGTGCGTTTATCTTCTGTCTAGCCCCCAAAAAGTATGTGTTTGCGTGATTTTTGAAACGCGCGTTGGGCGTGGGCTTTTGAGTTTGTGCGCGTATGCCCACCGAAAACAAATCACTTTAGCATCTTTGTCCCTCAAATAGTCTAAAATCGCTTAAATGTTACTGTAAACGATAAACTTTCTTATTAACTGTATTAGTAACAGTATGTTCTTATTACAGCATTTCATGCAATATTTTGCAGTTTCACCATATTTACATTTAAGTACTTACAGCCGTAGACCAATGTGACTTACAAGCGAGGAGTACGTCCATAATTTGTTCCAATCCATTCCAACAAAAAATCTTTTAGGTCACTTTGCAGTGTCAGTCTGTGTAGATATGTTGTTTTAATTGATTGATGCCTTAGAATTCTACAATGATAGTTTTACAGCGTTTTGTGTTGAGTTTACGTCCCGAAGGCAGTCGCTCTATGCATCTTCAACAAGCTTGTATGACGAAGAACACAGAAATGCGGATGACATCACAGTAGCGCGAGAGCGGTTCAAAAGCAGACTTCCTTATGACTTCTCGATTCACTCTTGCGTTACTTTGATGTCAGCTGCCTGCCTATCGGTTTTTGCAGCGCAGCACAAACTCAAAAAAACCTAATGTTTGGGATACATGTTGGATGACAGGCGCGTCTACAAACAACGCGCCCATACCCCCCTCCCCCACAAAAATGTTTTCTCATCGAATCTAAACGATTCACGTGGGTCACCTTTTTTTGATTCAAAACGGCGAATTTCGCCGAAAGGTGAGGGATTTTCAGGCCTGAAAACATTTATTCTCTTCTTCTCCGGTTTATTTGTGTAGATAAAATATACAGAATCCGCCAGGGCTATTAGTACAATGGTGAGCATATTTGGGGAAATAATGATTAATTATCACATGTTAGTAAAATATTTAGTCATACAGAATAACATTTCTATTAATTTTCCACTGAATTATGTGATCTGAAGAGCTCAAACTGTAAACAGAGCGATTTGTGTCTCCTCTTCCTGATTTGCATCAGATTTGACCTCAGAGCTCTATCATTTGCTGTACAGCTGTCAATCATCTCACATGGTTCAGTGTGCACTGTGGCAGTAGTAATGCAACATTTAGAAAATGTACTCTTGATACTCAAGTACTTTTAAAAACAAGTACTTTTGTACTTTTACTTAAGTAGACATCTGACTGTAGTACTTTTACTTTTACTTGAGTCAAATTTAGCAAGGGGTAACTGTACTCTTACTCAAGTACTGAAGCTGTGTACTCTGTCCGCCTCTGCTTAAATATTGCATACAATTTAAAATACTACTAATCACCTACAAAGCCTTAAATGGCCTAGTGCCCTCATATATTAAAGAATTACTATCAGAATACAATCCACCATGTAAACTGCGATCACAAAATTCTGGTAACTTAACTATCCCTAGAATATCAAAAGTGTCTAAAGGTGGTAGATCCTTTTCCTACTTAGCTCCTAAGCTCTGGAATGATTTACCAAATAATGTTTGAGTATCAGACACAGTCGATCAATTTAAAGCTAAACTTAAAGTGCCCATATTATGAAAAACTCACTTTTTCTGGGTTTTGGGGTGTTATTTTGTGTCTCTGATGCTCCCACATGCATACAAACCATCCATGCTGTTTTGAGTGAGATACAGGTTTCTGAATGTCCTCTGCCTTGAGTCTCAGATTGCGCGAGTTCAAACTCAGCTCCGTTGTTACGTAACTAACCATTTCGTCACATTCAGTTTGAATTTTCCCGCCCACCATCCCACTCGCAGTTCTCCACCCACCAGGGAGCTAGAGAGAGCACAGAGCAGTCAGTCACTTCGCTCGCTGATACCCTGCTGTTATCATGTCTCACTGAAATAACAGCGCTATTTGGATATTATGGATTATACTCCCGCCCAGTGGTGGCTGGTCACTAGGGGGCGCTGGGGCGCCGCCCCCTTAAAGCTGGCCAGAGAGGAAAGCTACTTTAACATGTTACCAAAAAGTTAAATATATAGTGCAAATTAATACAAAATAAATTCATTTAGTTGTAATATTTCACTGTTAGTCATGTTATAATTTATTTAAAACAATTAAAAATCAAAACTGAGTTCGTTTGTGTGTGTGTCATGTTTGTGTGTCTGGGGCGCACCCCTAATGAGTGTCTATGTAGGTCAGGAAAAAGGGTAAAAACATGTGACCTGAGGCTGAGCTCTAAGTGGCTGGTTTCGGATCCGCCCTGAGGCGCAGGACTGTGCGCCCCAAACACTCCCACTTATGTTGAAAGCGAATCAATATTGCTTTTAATGTTTTTTACCTCCTGTGATTGGATGGTTCGAAGAGTCTCATAACCGCATTGGAGATTGCTGTGTTAACTGATAGCTACAGTACAGATCAGTGAAAGCAAGTGAAATATCTTGAGATGAAGGAAAATATGCTTTTATCCTAACAAAATCACCCTTTACAAGGTATTTAATTGATGAATAAATAAAGGATTAAGAAGTTTGGATCAGATCGACCAACGGAGTCAAACGATGGCAGTCTGTGTTCTCCACCACTTCTCATGGCAAACAGAGTTGGCTAGCTGGATATTTTGTAAGTCTTTTTGAGTTTTATTTTTTCCCTGTTTGCTGTTTTAAAGTCTGAATGCGTGATAGACGTGCACGACATGAACTTTTGTGGCGCGTTTGAGCTTGTGTTGCGTTGACATAATGAGAGCGAGTGCTGCTCATATAATCCGGTATATTTCGTGGCTTGGTCAACTTTGTTGTTAGTTTTGTTGTTGTACAGTGTTGTAGAGTTTAAAAAGCACCCACGAGAAAACCACTGTTTTTAAGGAAACTTCACGAACCGTGCATATTGAGCTGATGGACTGTATGTACTCCCTGTTGTGAGGGAAAAATGTGCTTGTGCTATATTGCTATAAAAGCAAAAAGAAACATACGAGCCTGTGATTAGGCAACTTTAGTGTCTCTTTTTGTGTGTATTCGGTCGCGTTAAACGAAAAGTCTTTGAAGGAGAAAATTTAAGCAGGATAAAGAAAAATATGAGCGCCATTTTGGCAGATGCCCATACAACTCAACTTGAGAATGTAATTCCTATGTATGTCCAGTTGGTGGCAGTGTGTTGCTCAAATGACGCCCTGGTTTCTAGATATTCTCGCAATATTTTGATGTCATACACTGATTGGTCTGCGCATGGCTGCTGAAGTTAAACACTACAGGTCAGGAGCGCTGCAACAAGACGCCTGTCTAAGGTAAAGATACAAAATCTAATGACAAGAGTCTGCATTAATCTGCCTTCATGCGTTTATTACATAAGATGGTTTCAGATGAGTTTAGTTCAATTCAGATTTTACATGTTTATTGATATTTTAATCGCAGTAGTATTTTGTTATTTGATTTGTTCATATTTGCCTGTTCAGCATAAAGCTCCGTGTTTTATTGCCTCCGCTGTCACTGTGAGAAAAAAAAAACATTAATTTATCTGCTTCGTGTGATGGTAAAGTGATGCACGGTCTCCGTTTATCTGTTCTCTAAACAAATGAATAAACACATTTGACATGTATGCACGACTTGTAAGTTTATGATTAGAAATGGACATGTGAACGAAAATGAAAATAATTAAAACATGAAATGACGGATAATAAATGACTGCGAAGGACTCTTTACAACGCTGTTTTTCAAAAAAAATGAAGAAGATTGAAAATGTCTATCGCAACCTCTCTCTCTCTCTCTCTCTCGTTGCTCTATGTGTGTGTGTGTGTGTGTGTGTGTGTGTGTTTGATTTTTAGTGTGTTTGCGCCCCCCCAAATTTTTTTAGCACCAGCCGCCACTGCTCCCGCCTACTTTTAACTCATTTACCGCCAGCCTTTTTGAGAAAAGTTGCCCACCTGCATTTTTGTGATTTTAAAGAGCCACACAGATCCAAAATCGAAACTAACCTTTATTGCAGTGTGTCGTGTAGCTGTCCATCAATGTAAACAACGTGTAAAGTAGAACCAAAAAGTGCACGATTAATAAAGTTATTGGCTTCTAAAGCAGGGAGTCGACTCTGAATCGCTGAAACGAGTCGTTATAGGGAGTGAGTCTTCTTCCTGATATTATCCACGTCACACGAACTTATCCACGTCACATGAGATACTAATCTCCGCCTACAGCCTTGCCTACGGGAGAAATGAAAACTATGACCCGCCCACAGCTAGCTAGTGTGTGTGAGTGTAAGCATCAGCTCACGCTGTGTTTTCAGCTTGTGTTGTTTTCACTACCAAAGGAGACTTTTTCAAGGAGGGATATTCTAAACGTGTCTGGCTGTGAAGAATCAGTGGTTAAAATTAATTTTTAACGGAGGGATTTAGACGTTTGGCAATGCAAGATGGTTCAGTACCCACTTTATTTGGAACAACATGCGTCTCCTAACCACAACCTGTAAGTATGATTATAGCTACATACTTGCTTAAATGAGTGTAAAATGTCTAGTCGTTTGTATTGTTTGGATTAATGATGAATGATGAATGATGTTGTGTGTTTAAACTGTTAATTTACTGTCAGAGAGTCACGTTAGCAAACGGCTAATGCATGCTTATTTACGGTTTTGCTATGACCCGGTTAGTTTAGATAAATGCTTAAATGAGTGTAAAATGTTAGTTTTAATCGTCGTTTTTATTGCTTGGATTAATGATGAATGATGTGTATTGATGTTGACAATGTCTTCTCAGTAAATCATGTTAGCACGAGGTCAATACATGTTGCACTGTTGTTGATCTGTGGTCTGTGAGACTGATCTGTGATCTGTGCATTGTGTGCAAAGACACTCTGTCAGTTGACCAATCAGAGCAGAGTAGGCTACTGAAAGGTGGGGTTTAGGCAGGCTGAGTCGTTGAATGGCTTCACATGAATTGTTTGGGGATCTCTGAGAAATGGGGTAATTTTAAATTTATATTTTGAGAAAATGACAGTGTTTTTTTGACCTTGCATGCATAAACCTATTGTCCGGGACTTATAAATAGTGATAGGATGCTTAAAATTGTTATCTTACTGGCTCTTTAACAAAATTTTCACAAAATTCCTTGCAGGAAAAATCATTTACTATAAATATATAAACATACAAATTATATCAAATTAAAGAACACACCCTCTGCTTTCAAACAAACAATAAACAAACAAACAAACAAACAAAATGGGGAAAAACTTTCATTATATATTTACTTTTTCTACTTAATTTAACCATTGAAATATGGATATTTCTCATAAAAAATACAACATTTTGAGCAAAAAGCTTAAAAAATTGCGTTTTTGTAAAGGAATTTATGTTAGAGATCAGACTCAGAATGACTATCAAACATAAAGGCAGTTAAAAAAAATCATTATCTCTTTTTAACTTCCATTTTTGATAAATTTGATTTGGCCATCTGGTGGATAAAAGCGGTATTACACTTTCACTTTGAAATTCGTCCAAAAAGGCATATTTATTAGTTAAATATGAACTCATAAATGACGAGATAACTCGTCAATGGCGTTGAATGAGTTAAAAACAAAGTTTTAACGCGTGGTTATTGGAACCCGAAGTAATCTTATATACAGTGTGTTACGACGCAAATGTCATCAGATTGTAGGCGATAAAACCTTCATGCAAAATCTGATGTAAACAACAGACTATGTATCTATATTTCACGGATTATACGCATTTGTGGACAAAAATGGTCATTGGATGTATTTTATTGGACTTTCATGGATCATTCACACATCTGAAACAGACTGGATTCGATTCGCGATCGTTGTTTCAACACAAAAGCTAAGAAGTCACGTTAAATTTTGCATGTTGTCATCTTCAGTCACAAACTACATTTATGATGCTAGAGCATCTATATCTCAAAACAGAGATCATACATTGATGCTAATCCTGTAAATTATACCTTTTAAATGTATAGTGATGTTAAAATTGTTTGTAAACAGTAGGCTATATAGATTGCAGGCTAGATAGTTTGCAGCGTGGTTTCGAAAGTTTAAAAAAATATTTAACGGCTTTATTTTACAAATCTACATGAAATAAGTAATTGTTCTTTGCAAAACTAAAAGTTTTTTGCCAAACTAACCGAGACCGGGCCTTACCACCCGGCTTTTCTGACGAGGCTAACCCCCGAGCCTCTTATAACTTTACGGTCCGGACCTCCCGCTAGCTTCTAGCAATTAGCACGCGGTCCACAAGCAGTATACATCCCCCGCCGGGTCTTAATTTCTGTAATTTGCGGAAATAATGTGTTTGAAAATGTTTCATAACGGGAATATGTTAGTATTGTCCAGGGAAAACGAGTGTATTGTTGAGACTGCTACATCACAATTTACTCTGGAATCTTTGTGTGTCATGATGAGTTTGACACACCGAGACCGGGCCTTACCGCCCCAGCTTTTCTGACGAGGCTAACCCCCGAGCCTCTTATAACTTTACGGTCCGGACCTTCCGCTAGCTTCTAGCAATTAGCACGCGGTCCACAAGCAGTATACATCCCCCGCCGGGTCTTAATTTCTGTAATTTGCAAAAATAATGAGTTTGAAAATGTTTTATAACGGGAATATGTTAGCATTGTCCAGGGAAAACTAGTGTATTGTTGAAACTGCTACATCACAATTGACTCTGGAATCATTGTGTGTCATGAGTTTCTTCTCCTGTAGTGTACTTAGTAGTGATACTTTTCAGCATGATTTGTCTGTTGGCAACATAAACCGTTAATAATAATAATTTATAAAATAATAACACAGTATGGTCTGTACTGCTCACGATATCACTATGCACGCGTGCACATGACGTTAGTAGTGGGGCGTGATCAAAGGAGCAGCAGCTCATAAATATGTAATGACTATCTCAAAACGGCACAATCTGAAGTGCCCTGAAACAGAGGCTCCTAGAGATGGGTAACAATCTTTTCCTACAAGCTATTTCGAGCAAACAACTTTTGAAACATGCTTTATGGAACTCATACACCTATTTAACTTGTGGAAAAGCAGTCATAACATGGGCACTTTAAGACATTCTTCTTTAACAAAGCATTCACATAAAATGTCCAGTAAATGTAATTATCCCACAATAGTTATTTTGACTAGAACAAAGCACTCACATACCTCATATGGGTAATATGCTATTGCCGCCATAGGTAGCCTGTCTGGAACTGAGCGAATATTAAACCACAATACTGTATGACACTTGCATTACATGCGAACGACCCCTACGCTAATAGAATTCTGTTTTTCTCTCATTGTCTTGTCCTCGACCCCGAGGACAATGAGACAAATAGACCCAGTTCCTGTTGCTGTGAAGGTCATCACACCACTGATCTACTGATGCCCAGCCGATGCACGTCCAACGACCACCAGCTGAACCGGTTTAATCCGCTTATATATATATATATATATATATATATATATATATATATATATATATATATATATATATATATATATATATTAATTTCTATATATGTTCAGCGATTTTTGTGTAAGCATATCAGTGAACACCCCTGACCACTCTGTGAGTTTCACGTCTTTGTAAACGAAAGTTTAATGTATTTTAGGAAGGATTGTTCAAGTGCACCTAGAGACCCATTGTAGAGGTGGGAGGTGAAACAAAAACACCCGAAAATTCTCGGGGCAGCCGCATATGTCGAAATTTCAGTCAAAACCATTCTATTTCATCATAAACAATCTGAAAACAGGGCTTTAAGTGTAAAATACCGAACTTGTCCTTTAAAAGTCTTAATTGTGTGTTTATAAGTGTTTATTGGCGGTTGTCATGACAAGATTTCGTCCCCTTGGAATTATAAGGTTCTATTTGCGTTCTGAACAGTTTTGAGATATTGAGCTTCAAAGTTTTTGCATTACATATATGAAAACTTATATGGGGAAGAAGTTTCTTTAAAACATTAAAATAACAGGGACACTAAATGTATTCTAAATATACAATATCAAAATCCTCTCAAATTTCTAAATGTGGATTTTTGGAATGGATCAAATGCAGATAGAGCCTTAAACACTTTTCGCTTAGAATGATAAGGTTCTATCTGCCAAAACAGTATTTAAACATTATATATAAAATTAATGTTGTAACAATTTTTCAACATGTGTTAGAAAATGACATTTTAATCCTTTCTATGACATTTATTTTATATTTTTAGCACTTTAATCTCTAAAAGTCTGATTTTACATTGCTCATTTACAACATTGCTCCTTCCCTCTTCTGCCTCAGTTTCTCTCCCATTCTCTGATATTTTTTATAATTTCTTTGCCTGGTGCTCTCTTTCTCATTCCCCTGCTGTTGTTTCTAGCATTACTTTTTCTTTTGCTGGATATGTCGGGTTCATTACACAAATAGACAATTTTTTTTGCATGTTATACCATTGAGCAGCTACAGGCTACAATCATTATAAAATCATTTTAATACTGAGGTAACTGCTATTTTGGGTAGGATAGGTAAGTTAGTTTTTTCTGTTTTTTTTTATCTTAGTGCTTGTTTCTTAATATCAGGAACTATAAAGCTAGCACTGCTGGTTAGTGTGGTGTCTAACTATGAAAACAATCTCCTCAGCAAGACCTAAAACAAAACAAAAAAGACTGCCCTACTGAAAAATCCAGCAAAGACCAGCATAAGCTGGTAACAGGTTTAAGCTGGTTTAAGGTGGCAGTAGCTGGTCTAAGCTGGTCCAACCAGCCTAGCAAAGCTGGTGGGCCAGCTGGTCTTCCAGCATGACCAGCTAAGTCCAGCTAGAACAACTTAAAAAGTGACCAAAACACAGCTAGACCATCTTAAAAAGTGACAAAAACACAGCTAGACCAGCTTAAAAAGTGACCAAAACACAGTTAGAACAGCTTGCTACACCAGCAAGTTAAAACCAAGCTGGAAGACCAGCTAAAACCAACTCACCAGCTTAAGCTGGATTTTACAGTAGGGTGAACTTGCCTGGAATTCAGGCTGTCGATAATCCTCACAGATATTGTGTGTCTGTGATTTTTCCTGCCGTCAAGGAAAAAGCCAGTGACATTACATATAGTGGCGGTTTCCCTGACAGGGATTAAACTAGTCCTAGACTAAAATAAATGTTAGAGCGATCAAAACTGAAAACAACTTGCACTGACATATCTTAAAATACATCAGGATCCTCGAAATTTCAGCCAAGGACTGAGTCCTTTGTTCAAAAAATATCCCATATACAAGAAAGGATGCATATGTGTATCCTTCGCGGTCTTCACGTGCTGAAATCACCCACAATCCTATGCGCGCAGCACTGAAAGCACACCTTTCAATCACGCAATGACGTGCACTTGCTAGCCTGTTCCATTTAACGTGTTCTCTGAATGCTTAAGATGAGCCTCGCCTAGCCTCTGAAGGAAGTGACTTGTAAGGACTAGTCCTGCGGTCCTGCCAAGGAACTATCCTTGACATTGAGAAACGGCTCCTGTCTGATAAACCACCCCCATAAAGTTGGTCCTGATAAGTTGTCACAGAATAAGAATATGTGAATAAATCAATTTTGACAAAAATGTCAGTTAGAACCTTATAATTTCAAGGGGACGATTTGTGAAGGCATGATGTCACAGTATGATATTATCTTGTTTTAGTTTATCTGTAGCTGGAGTTGCACTTAAGAATTACAACATTTGAAAAGCATTTTAAACAACCATGATTTCTATTTTTGTTTTTCATTTGTACTGCTTCTGTATTGTTGTCAGTTAGTGTACATCCGTGCAATCAGTATGATTTTGTACAGGCTGGTTGAGTATGTACACAATATAATGTGGTTTCATAGATTCGTTATTTGAGACTGTCCATCTTGTACGAAGAATTTTTGCCATACCCTAAGTTTTCGTGAAACGCCGCCACTGACTGTTTTAATGTTACAACAAATGCACAACTTGTTTGACACAAACAATGACAAATTGACTGCTGTTAGAGAATGTTTCCCAGATAATCAGCAAAAGTTTTTATTACAGAATGTCTGTAACTTAGCCAACATACAGCCTGTTCACGGACAACACGCTCAGAACAAGTAGTCTAGGCGTCGTTATATTTTCGTTATCACACAATGACTGATTTTGTCACATTTAACATCCCTCTCTCCAAATAGGCTTAATCATTTTATAAGCAACTGCTTGGCAACCAAATTAAGCTTTAGCTTACCTGAAACTAGGGAACTGTTGTTGACTTAAAGATCTTTTAAAAATAATAATTATTACACTTGGTATTTCATGTTGATGTGCAGTCATTTCTTTTTTTTTTTACCACGGAGGGCTGGTGGTCTACGAAATTTCCCGGTAGATATTTTGGTCCCACTCCGCCCCTGGGTACGAGTTATAATGTGGGCAGAAGAATTTTAAATGAGTTGCAGCTTATGAAGGGTTTTGTGAGGAAGCCCAAAAAGAAGGTTGGTTACTAGACTATGAACAAGAGTGGTGGTTGATTGAGTAGTGAGAAAGGAACGAAGCCTGTTTATATTTTGAAGGTGAAAATATGCAGCCTGAGTAACATTATTTACATAAGAAGTAAAAGAAAGGGTACTATCAAAGATGACACAAAGACTCTTAACCTGGGATGAGGGAGCTATGAGTGATTCATCAAATGGAAATGAGAAAATTTGAATATTTTTTAGTGTATATTTTGTGCCTATAATTAGAAATTCAGTTTTATTACTATTTAGTTTAAGAAAGTTTGCAGAAAACCATGATTTTGTGTTAGTGAGACAATCAGTAAAAGCAGATGGAGGGAGTTTGGAATGAGGTTTTGCAGAAAGGTAGAGCTGGGTGCTGTCAGCATAGCAATGAAATTTAACCTAATGTTTATGGAAAATATGTCCAAAAGGGGTAAAAGGTAGGTAATAAATAACAGAGGGCCCAGGACAGAGCCCTGGGGTACACCAGTGGTAATGGAAACTAACAAAGAGGTAAATGATTTTAGTTGAATAAACTTGTGCTATCAGAGAGGTACGAATGAAACCATTTTTAAGGTGTGTTGGTGATGCCAATAGTGGAAAGCCTGTCTAAAAGAATATCATGGGAAACGTCTCGGTTACGGATGTAACCCTCGTTCCCTGAAGGAGGGAACGGAGACGTCACGTCGTGCCGGACGAATTGGGAACTCGCTTAGACCAATCTGCTTCGAATACTACTAAAACGCCAATGAACTTGGCATTGAGATATTTGCATAATGCTGGCGCCGCCCCGCCAGGTGCGTATATAAGGAGCACGTGCAAATAGGGAAATCAGCTTCTGTTCGCTGAGAAAGCCGGAAAGGTGACCGGCCGTAACAGCAGGTGGCAGCACCTGTGGCGACGGGACGTGACGTCTCCGTTCCCTCCTTCAGGGAATGAGGGTTACATCCATAACCGAGACGTTCCCTTTCAGTCGGTCACTACGACGTCACGTCATGACCGACGAATTGGGAATCCCTACCAAAACGCCACTAGGGGCTGACCTCTTCCAGTGTCTGCAAAAAGCCCTCCAAATCCCCTTAAGGGAATGGAGAATAGGATAAGGCAGAAAGGCCGGGCACTAGATGTTCCTTTAACCCCACAGTAGTGCCAGCGACTGGGAAGCACCCTACCAGAGCGGGATAGGAACGCTGCGGAAGCCACCGCCCCTCTTAAGGGCTAATGGTGGGCGAAAGTCAACCGTAGTTGAGGTAACATGACAGCCGTGGCTGTGTCAGCAAAGCAGTGCTCTGCTAAGGGAAACGTGGGCTGGTAGGATTAACCCCACGGAATAATACTCACAAAGGAACCCGATGGGACACAATGTGGGGCGCTGGCCAAACACGTAGGTTCGTAAGAATACAGCTAGTGAAAGGCTGACAGCCAATGCTCCGCAACAAAGGCTGCCAAGGCAGTGGAGGAAGAGCAATTCAAACCATTACGCATTTTTGCTCTGATGGCCTTCCATACTGAAACTCAATTTGGAGCCTCAGTCGGAGGCTGCAAGCCGACCTGCGAGTCTGCTCTCCGTGCCCTCCCTGGAGAGGAAAGGACACGAGAGGATTCAGGCTCGATACGAACACTGTAAAATCTAATGAACGTATTAGGTGTGGCCCAATCAGCAGCTCTACAGATGTCTGTTAGCGAGGAACCACGGGCGAGAGCCCAAGATGAAGCAACACTCCGTGTGGAGTGCGCTCTCAAATTAAAGGGGCAAGGAATACCCTGAAGATTATAAGCCAGGGCGATAGTATCAACTATCCAATGAGACATCCTCTGCTTAGTGACAGCTTTCCCTTTCTGCTGGCCACCATAACAAACAAAGAGCTGGTCTGAGGTCCTGAGGCTTTGCGTGCGGTCCACGTAGAATCGCAGTGCGCGTACGGGGCACAACAAAGCCATGGTTGGGTCTGCGTCCCCCGGGGC
The DNA here is from genome assembly GCF_027580225.2 of Misgurnus anguillicaudatus. Lineage (NCBI taxonomy): Eukaryota > Metazoa > Chordata > Actinopteri > Cypriniformes > Cobitidae > Misgurnus > Misgurnus anguillicaudatus. The sequence goes on from NC_073344.2 coordinate 2,476,348, forward strand.
AGCGCTTGCAAGCTCACCACCTGATCTCTGAAGGGAGTGGTGGGAACTTTGGGCACGTAGCCTGGTCTGGGTCTCAATGTCACGCTCGAGACAGCAGGACCAAACTGAAGGCACGAATCGTCAACAGAGAATGCATGTAAATCCCTTACTCTTTTCACTGAGGCCAATGCTAGCAGGGTCAGAGCTTTCATTGATAAAAGCTTCAGACTCGCAGACTGCAAAGGCTCGAATGGCGGTCCTTGGAGTGCTTTCAGCACCATGGACAAGTCCCAGGGAGGAATAGAAGGAGGGCGCGAGGGGTTTAGTCTACAAGCGCCTCTCAGGAATCTAATAACCAAATCATGCTGGCCAACTGATCTGCCGTTAATAAGTGAGTGATGAGCAGATATAGCGGCGATATCAACTTTAATAGTGGAGGGTGACAGCCTACCGTCTAACCTATGTTGAAGATATAAAAGCACGATGTTAATAGGGCATTCTCTGGGGTCCTCGCGTTGCGAAGAGCACCAAGTGACGAAAAGGTTCCATTTAAACGCGTAAGCCCGTCTCGTAGACGGAGCTCGTGCCGCGTCGATTGTGTTAGATAGCGCCTGGGGTAAATCACTTAAACCTTGTGCGCGCTCAACAACCAAACGTGGAGATTCCACAGGTCGGGGCGCGGGTGCCATAATGTGCCCCCTCCTTGAGAAAGAAGGTCCTTCCTCAGGGGAATCCGCCAGGGAGGGGCTGTCGCGAGGAGCATTAGTTCCGGAAACCAATTCCTGGTCGTCCAATATGGGGCGATCATTAAAAGGCTCTCCTCGTCCTGCCTGACTTTGCACAGGGTCTGTGCTATTAGGCTCACTGGGGGAAACGCGTATTTGCGCATGCCCCGCGGCCAGCTGTGTGCCAACGCATCCACGCCGAGGCTGCCCTCGGTTAGTGAATAAAATAGGCGACAGTGGGTATCGTCCGGCGACGCAAATAGGTCTATCTGCGCACAACCAAACTTCCTCCAAATCAGCTGGACCGTCTGGGGGTGGAGTCGCCATTCGCTGGGGTGCGCAGCTCGGGAAAGCACGTCTGCCACTGTGTTGAGCGAGCCCGGGATGTACATGGCACGAAGGGACCTCAGATGCTTCTGACTCCAAAGGAGGAGATGACGAGCGAGATGCGACAGGTGACCTGAGCGCAGACCACCTTGACGGTTGATATACACTACAGTCGCAGTGTTGTCTGAGCGTATTAGTACATCCTTCCCTCGCAGCTCCGTAGCGAAGCGTACGAGTCCCAGATATACTGCCCATAACTCGCGGCAATTGATATGCCAGTGCAACTGGGGTGCTGTCCACACCCCCGAAGCCGTGAGCTCGTCGTACGTGGCTCCCCAGCCCGTGTCGGAGGCATCTTTATGGACAACAGCATGCCGGGAGACCTGTCTCATGGACACGCCGGTCCTGAGAAACGCGGGGTCTGACCACGGGGGGAATGTTAGGCGACATGCAGGTGTAATGGTTACACGATGGATGCCAGCGCGCCACGCTCTCCTCGGGACTCGATCGTGAAGCCAACGGTGGAGCAGTCCGAGCGGTGTCACGGCCGCTGCTGCTGCCATACGCCCCAGGAGTCTCTGAAATTGTTTCAGCGGGACCGCATTCTTCCCTCGGAATGAACCGAGGCAAGTCAGAATTGACTGGACGCGCTCTTCTGTCAAACGCGCCGATAAATCGATCAAGTCCAGTTCCATACCGAGAAAAGAGATCCTCTGCGTGGGGCAGAGTTTGCTCTTTTCCCAGTTGACCCGAAGACCCAAACGGGCGAGATGCCGAAGCGTTAGATCTCTGTGCTCGCACAGCGTCCGCCGACAATGCGCTATTATAAGCCAATCGTCGAGGTAAGCCAATATGCGAACACCGCTCTCTCTGAGGGGCTTTAACGCCGCCTCCACTACTTTTGTGAACACACGGGGAGAGAGAGACAGCCCGAACGGTAAAACTTTGTACTGATATGCCCGTCCTTCGAACGCAAACCGGAGAAACGGTCTGTGACGAGGGAGAATGGACACATGAAAGTACGCGTCTTTCAGGTCTATTGCTGCAAACCAATCTTGGGGGCGTATTGAACTGAATATTTGCTTCGGTGTAATCATCCTGAAAGACCTCTTCTGAAGAGATTTGTTCAGGACGCGCAAATCCAAAATTGGTCGTAACCCGCCGCTTTTCTTGGGTACTATGAAATACGGGCTGTAAAAACCCGATCTCATCTCGGTAAGAGGGACCGGCTGAATCGCATCCTTCGCCAATAAGACTGCGACCTCTGCACGCAGTACATGTGCATCGGACGCTTTCACCGTGGTGAAACGTACGCCCGAGAATTTGGGTGTGTGCCGGTTGAATTGAATTTCGTAACCGAGGCGGATCGTGCGTAAAACCCAACGAGACGGGCTGGGAAGCTGAAGCCAAGCCCCCAGAGACCGCACGAGAGGAATTAACGGCACTACCGGTGTACCCGTGGTGGGGCAGCGAAGCAAGACAGGTGGGACTGCCGGTGCGTATGTGTGTGTGTGACACTGACCTGAGCCCGCTGAGGGTGATGGTCGTCTGGTCTCCTCAGCGGAGGACGCAGACTCCGAAGGGGTTGCTGGTGGTCCGGTCTCCGCAGTGGAGAGCTCGAACTCCTCAGAACACCCGCTGGCGATAGAGGAGAGGGAGGAAGAGCATCTGACTGCCCGCTCACATCTCTCTCGATCCTCTGGAGACCTGGAGAAGGAATAGGAATGCACTCTTTTTGTGGTTTTGTGGGTGCCGGCTGAGAAGCCGGCGGAACAGAAACAAAACGAAACCAAAGATTTTCCACCCGGCCCTCTACCGGTGGAAGGAGCGGTGCCATCACCGTCTCCCGCTGAGTGATCCCATCCAATTCCAGGTCGCCCGTCTCAGGGCCGCTTCGATTTCCGTTTACCACGGGAAGCGGGTGGGGCGGGCGGGGCGGGCTGCCGACGGCTGTTCCCCCTCCGTGGCCTGGAAGATGTTCTAGCGGGGGGGGCGGAGGCAGCCGCCGGAGGGCGCCCTCGGCGAGAAGCAGGCGGGGCCGCCGGCGCTGGAGGGCGAGATGCAGGTCGCTTGCGCCGGGGCATGATCTGAGCGATCGCCTCCGTCTGCTTCTGGGCGGCGGAGAACTGCTGGGCCAACGACTCCACCGACTCACCGAAGAGGCCAGCCTGGGACACGGGAGCGTCCAAGAACTTGTTCTTCTCCGCATCCGACATGTCCGCCAGACATAACCATAGATGGCGTTCCTGGACCACCATCGTGGACATTGCACGACCAATCGCCTGCGCTGTGACCTTAGTAGCACGGAGAGCCAGATCCGTAGCGGCCCGGAGCTCCGAAAGAACAGGCGAGTCGTGTCCTCCCTCGTGCAGATCTCTCAAAGCCTTGGCCTGATGAACCTGCAGCAACGCCATTGCGTGCAGGGCTGAAGCCGCCTCTCCGCATGCCTGGTGGGCAGCCCCCGTTAAACCGGAAGACTGTCTGCAAGCACGGGAGGGGAGGGTTGGGCGGTCCTTCCAGGAGGGAGCGGTGGCCGGACACAATTGCATCGCGACCGCACGCTCCACGGGGGGATCCCCGTATAACCCTTAGCGGCTCCATTGGTGAGGGAGGTGAGGGGGGAGGGCTGAAACGGCCGTAATCTGGTAGAAAACGGCGACTTCCAGGTTCTAGTCAGCTCCTCGTGCACCTCGGGGAAGAATGGCACCGGTGGAGAGGGTTGTGAAACCCGGGCAGCTCCAAAGAACCAATCATCCAGGCGGGACGGTTCGGGCTGAGGGGGGTGAACCCACTCTAACCCTACGGTCTCCGCCGCTCGAGCGAGCACGGCCACCATCTCTGGATCAAACTCCGGCGTCGCGATCCGTCCGGAGGGGGGAAGGACGTCAGGGTCTTCAGAGGGAGAGGGCCCACCCTCGGATGCTGCGGTCTCCGTGGACCCGGAGGGAGGCACGACAGATCCTACAGACATCGTAGAACACGACTCTGAAGTCTCCATCGGCACATCAACCGGCTGTGGATGAGGAGGCTGAGAGCCGGAGGACGAATCCCCCGACCGGCTCAGCACAGTGATGCGGAAATCGTCTTTTGAGAGCTTCACAGCCGCTCCGTGGCGGCGTTCAGAACTCGCCGGACGCGGGTTGCATTTTTCCCGGAGGAAAGACAACCGTCTCCGCAAATCCACAAGGGACATGTTCTCGCAGTGAGAACACTTACCCCCAGCAAACACTGCCTCCGCGTGCTCGATGCCCAAGCACGAGAGACAACGCTCGTGACCGTCCTTCGGACCCATGTACTTCCCGCATCCAAGATCGCACGGACGAAAAGCCATCCTGAAAAGGACGCTGATCTCCGGATATACGAGAGAGTGGCTGCCTTTAACAAGGCACAAAGCTCTCCGTATCACTCTTTTAGGGAAATTCACTCAGATGCTCAGTTGATGATGCGCACAGGGAAAGGCAACGCACACACTAAACTCAAAACAAAAAAGATGTAGAGCCTGTGGAATACTGCGAAGCGTCCGCTGTGGTACTGCCAGTCCAACCAACTTCCGCAATCGATCCCAACAGAGTAAAGTAGCTTCTCAGTAGCAGATACTGCCGGCTTTCGAAGCGATAAAAAGCTGATTTCCCTATTTGCACGTGCTCCTTATATACGCACCTGGCGGGGCGGCGCCAGCATTATGCAAATATCTCAATGCCAAGTTCATTGGCGTTTTAGTAGTATTCGAAGCAGATTGGTCTCTCTAAGCGAGTTCCCAATTCGTCGGTCACGACGTGACGTCGTAGTGACCGACTGAAAGGGAACTGTGTCAACAGCTGCACTCAGATCAAGCAGGAGGAGGATGGATAGTAAACCAGAATCAGCTGCTATACAGGGTATCTGCACATTTTTAACAGCAAATTTAATGACTTTTAAGACCTTTTTAAGTCCTCTAAAATACAATTTTAAGACTTTATCATAAAAAACAGGAAAATGTTCAGCGCGACACGACACAGAATTGTGTGTTGAAGCATAGCACGGCACAGCTCGCCTGAGCCACACTCAAGACACAGCACAGGGAAACAACAACTTTTATACTAAGTGCTAATTCGCCTAACAATTCTGACATGGTTGACTGTGTATGTAAAAATCTGCCTTTAATGTACTTCAGTTAATTTCTAAATTCTGGCCCCTCTTAGCATTTTGAAAAAGACATGAAGGACAGCCCAGAACATTACAAAATAGCGGTGTGACGGATCACAAAACTCATGGTTCAGATCACATTACGGTTTTTGAGGCACAGATCTGATCATTTTTCAGATCAGCAAAAAAGGGGTGGGAAAAATTAAAAAAAATGACAAACATTTATAAAAAGAACAAAGTTGCACATTAGGTAAAGTCTTAGTATAAATTTAATATGATTATTTTTTAGAGCTACAGAAGGGATTTTCTCTTTGTCTTGGGTTGTTTGATTAACATTAATGACAGACTTAAGTAGGTTAATTGAGTTATATTGTATTTTCAATATACAACAAAATTTTTAAAGTAAACCAAAAATCTGAACTAAAATTTAAATCATTTGAACTAATGTTGTTAAATATGGAAATAACTGATCGTAACCACAAACAGCTCTCTTTTGCCTTAGCTACAATCTATAGACCTCCGGGCCACCATGCAGATTTCCTGTCTGAGCTTGTAGTTACTGTAGATAAAGCTCTTATCGTTGGTGATTTTAATATTCATGTGGATAACCCAAAAGATGCACTAGGACGTGCGTTTATGGATGTTCTAAATTCTCTCAATATTAGACAAAACGTGACAGTGCCAACGCATACTCGTAAGCACACATTAGACTTAATTCTGTCACTCGGGCTCAATATTAATGACATCAAAATATCACCTCAGAGTGATGCAGTTTCTGACCATTACCTTGTGTCATACACTGTACTTCTAGATAGGATCACTCAATCCACAACATGCTACAGATTAGCCAGAACAATAATTTCCACCACTAAAGATAGCTTTATTAGCACTCTTCCAGACCTGTCCCAAATTAAACATGTAGCAGATAACTGTGACGATCTAGATATTGTAATAGAAAACCTAAACAATGTCTGTTCTAACACATTGGATGCCGTTGCTCCCATTCGAAAAAAGAGAATCAAAGAAAAACCGCCAGCTCCATGGTATGATCATCACACCGCAGCACTCAAAAAGGCAACTAGGAAAATGGAAAGAAATTATAAAAGCACAAAGTTAGAGGTATGGCGTGCAGCATGGAAAGATAGTGTTAAACACTACAGACAGGCTATTAAAACCGCCAGATCTACCTATCTTAGCAAGCTTATAAATGAGAATCATAATAACCCTCGTTTCCTCTTTAGCACCGTTGCAAAACTGACTAGAAACAAAGAACAAACAGAAACCAATAGTAAACTCCAACACAATAGTAACGACTTCATGAACTTCTTTTCTAACAAAATTACGGCTATAAGGGAAAACATCATAGCTACACAGGCAGCCACCACTCTACCCGTTAGTTCACTTAACACTAGACTACCATACGAACATCTTGATTCATTTAAACCTACTACAATAGAAGAGCTCTCTAAACTAGTAACGTCATCCAAATCATCGTCCTGTATATTAGATCCCGTTCCCACAAAACTACTTAAAGAGGTATTCCCTGTAGTGTCAACCCCGGTTCTAAATATCTTTAACTCATCGCTAGAAATAGGATACGTTCCAACAGCTTTCAAACTAGCAGTTATTAAACCGCTGATTAAAAAACCACAGCTTGATCAGGGAGAGCTTAATAACTTTAGACCAATCTCAAATCTCCCTTTTCTTTTGAAAATATTAGAAAAGGTAGTGGCAAGCCAGTTACGCACATTCTTGACAAATAATAGTACATATGAAAAGTTCCAATCATGATTCAGGCCCCACCATAGCACAGAGACAGCGTTGCTTAGAGTTACAAATGACCTCCTATTAACATCCGATCGTGGTGAAATCTCAATTCTTATATTATTAGACCTTAGTGCAGCCTTTGACACAATAGATCATACAATCTTACTCAATAGACTAGAAAACTATGTTGGTATCAGTGGTCAGGCGCTAGCCTGGTTTAGGTCGTATCTAACCAATCGCTGTCACTTTGTCTATGTAAACGAGGAAGAGTCATATCACTCCCTGGTTAAATACGGTGTACCGCAGGGATCGGTTTTAGGTCCTATCCTGTTCTCGTTATACATGTTACCTCTAGGAGACATTATCAGGAAACATAACATAAGTTTTCACTGCTATGCGGATGATACCCAGCTTTACATCTCCTCACATCCCAGCGAAACACACACGTTTTCTAAGGCTGGGTACACACCAGAAGATTTTTTACATCTTATAAGATTGTCAAAATGTGATAGACCACAAACATGAGGATAAAAAATCCTAGTTTTAACCGTTTTGCTCCTGTAGTGTGTGGTGTGCCATTATGTGTCAAAGACAGCACACCACACACAAACAGATTTTTAACCAGAGTCTCGACTGTGAACACAAGAAATCCCTCAATCTCGCGAGACTTCAGAATAAGCATGGCTGACGATATGCAGGAAGACATTTCAATGAGAGTGATTGGAATAATTTTTACAAGACACGTTGTATAAACATTTGTACTTTTGCCACAAATCAACAAGCTGATCCTCCATCTCTGCTGTCCACATCAACTTCACTTTGTTCAACTTCACGTTTCTCAATCCGAAGGCTGTAGCCTGCGGAGGTTGCATATGCAGGCTGCATACGTCATGAAACCTGGTTTATTTAAGTTAACTGAGCATTACATTCGCAACTCATAAGTATATTACAACAATATACGATACTAGGAATAATAGTTAATTTTATAACTGTTAATATTCTGAAATGTGACAGTCTTGATGATGTCTATGCAGCCTGGAAATGCGACCTACGGATTGAGAAGCGGCCTTTGTGCTGCGCCATGACTGCTTCCGTCTTCCCTCATCTCGCTTTCTGATTGGATATGGTTTCGTTTCACGTGATAATCTCAATAGCATGCTCGCGTTTGTCCTCGGGATTCCCCACACACATCAGGATTTCTGATCGTAAATATTCAACATGTTGAATATTTACGATTCGCGATCGGCGCGGCTCCGACCTGCTTCCGAGCAGGTTCGGACACTCTTAACACACCTCACACGAAGGGACAATCTGATAAAATAATCTGTAGAACCATCGTGATACTCTGGACATAGCTAGGATTGTCGGAAGGGTGGAAATCGGCCCAAAATCAGCCCGATTATCTTCTGGTGTGTACCCAGCCTTAGCTAACATACTGCCTTAGCGATGTTAGTGACTGGATGGCACATAACTTTCTTAAGCTCAACGCCAATAAGACAGAGATACTTATTATTGAACCGAATCGCTACAAACATAATATGGCAGATAACAAGTTGCACATAGATGGCTGCACTGTGGTGCCATCTTCCACGGTTAGGAACTTAGGTGTGATGTTCGACAGCAACTTATCCTTCGATAGTCATATCGCCAACGTCTGCCGCACAGCATTCTTCCATCTTAGAAATATCTCGAAAATACGCCATATACTGTCTACATCTGACGCAGAGAAGCTTATCCATGCTTTTATGACCTCTAGAATAGACTATTGTAACTCGCTACTCGGGGGATGCCATGCAAATCAAGTAAACAAGCTTCAGCTAGTTCAAAACGCTTCCGCAAGGGTACTTACTCGATCTAAAAAGTACGACCACATGAGCCCAATTCTGGCATCTTTACACTGGCTACCAGTTAAATATCGCATACAATTTAAAATATCACTAATCACCTACAAAGCTTTAAATGGCCTAGCACCCTCATCTCTTAGAGAATTACTATCAGAATACAATCCATCACGCACACTACGGTCGCAAAATTCTGGTCTCTTGATTATCCCTAGACTATCAAAAGTGTCTAAAAGTGGAAGGTCATTTTCCTACTTAGCCCCTAAGCTCTGGAATGATTTACCAACCGATGTCCGAGAATCAGACACAGTCGATAATTTTAAATCTAGACTTAAAACTTTTCTCTTCAACAAAGCATTCGCATAATTTGTCTAGTAAAAGTACTTAACTCGAAATAGTTATTTGTATGGAACAAAGCACTCTCGGTCATAACACAGACCAACCAAAGAAATAAATAAAACCTTATCTTAACCTATAGTCGGATTGCGATTTTGGAACTTTCGTGTTCTTGTGAATAGTATGCCATACAAACCAGTTTGCCACTGAACCTGCATTAACGACGACAGTGGGGCCTCCAGCCTTAGTCAAACGGGTTGGCACGTATGGTTGGGTTGTGATTTTGGCGCTTCCTTTGTATTGCGAATAGTATGCCATACAGACCCGTTTGCCACTGAACCTGCATTAACGACGACAGTGGGGCCTCCGGCCTTAGTCAAACGGGTTGGCACATATGGTCGGGTTGCGATTTTGGCGCTTTCATGTGTCTTGTGAATAGTATGCCATACAGACCCGTTTGCCACTGAACCTGCATTAACGACGACAGTGGGGCCTCCAGCCTTAGTCAAACGGGTTGACACGTATGGTCAGGTTGCGATGTTGGCGTTTTCTCGTGATCTTGTAAATAGTATGCAATATAGACCTGTTTGCCACTGAACCTGCATTAACGACGACAGTGGGGTTACAGGCCTTAGTCAATCGGGTCGACAGGTTTCATTTTCTCTTAAAAATCGGAAGGTGACCCTTAGTTACCATATATACCGTCGCAGTGGGCCCCCAATTTGCAAAATCCTCAACTGTGGATAATATAATTATGCCGCAATAGTTAGTCTGTCTGAAACTAAGCTGATTAAACCACATCACTGTGTGACACTTGCATTACATGTGAACGGCCCCTACGCTAATATGATTTTGTTTTTCTCTCCCTGTCTCGTCCTCGACCCTGAGGACAATGGGACAAACAGACCCAGTTCCGGTAGATTTGAAAGTCGGCACACCTCTGATCTACTGGTCGTCCCTCAATGTGATGCCCAGCTGATGCCTGACCAACGATCACCGGCAGAACCCGCTTAATCTCCGCTTAATCTCCTTATACGTTTAAATGTGTGTATATACATGTATATCTCCCAAGGGTTTTTCCCTCCTAGGACTTTATTTTTTATTTCCTCGGCTAAACAACCCGGGGTTTTTGTTTTTTTTCTCCTAGGGGTTTTTTTACCCCGGGGAGGTAGCCTGCTTGGGCTTAACTTAGATTTTTCTTCTAGACGTTACATTAGTAATACGCTCGCTCATAATGTCGAGTCATAGCCGCAGCAAATTTGACTGCTTATGCTATTGTGTATTATGTTGTGCTATCTGTCGTTTTTCTGTGCTTTTACTGCTTCTATTAATGTAAAGCTGCTTTGAAACAATTGAGTATTGTGAAAAGCGCTATATAAATAAAATTAAATTGAATTGAATTATTTTAACACAACTTAATTATATTTTTTACATATTATCTTTTTTGTTGTCGGACATGTATATCAGGGCTCTCAAGTTTTACCAAAAGTTGGAGTGAGATGTCAGGAGAGGGGTATTTGCAACAGTGACCCCTCGGCCCCACCCAATTCTCAAGTTTTTGCTAACTGTTTAATTTGACCTAATGTTTAGTAAACAAACCATTAATGGGCCCCATTGAATTTCATATTATACTTTATCCTACTATAGAAGTGAATGGGGCTCATTAACTCATTCACCGCCAGCCTTTTTGAGAAAAGTTGCCCACCTGCATTTTTGTGATTTTAACAAAATTTTCACAAAATTCCTTGCAGGAAAAATTATTTTCTATAAATATTTAAACATACAAATTATATCAGATTAAAGAACACACCCTCTGCTTTCAAACAAACAATAAACAAACAAACAAACAAACAAAATGGGGGAAAAACGTTTCATTATATATTTACTTTTTCTACTTAATTTAACCACTGAAATATGGATATTTCTCTTCAAAAATACAACATTTTTAGCAAAAAGCTTAAAAAATTGCGTTTTTGTAAAGAAATTTATGTTAGAGATCAGACTCAGAATGACTATCAAACATAAAGGCAGTAAAAAATAATTCATTAAATCTTTTTAACTTCCGTTTTTGATAAATTCGCCATCTGGTGGATAAAAGCAGTATTACACTTTCACTTTGAAATTCGTCCAGAAAAGCATATTTATTAGTTAAATATCTCATCATTTATGAGTTCATAACTCGTCAATGGTGGTGAATGAGTTAAAGGTTTGATTACAAACATTTTAGAACAAAAAAATTTATACAGGTTTGTAAAAACGTGAGAGTGAGAAAATGATGACAGTATTGTTATTTTTGGTTGAACTATCCCTTTAAAGTGCCCTATTTTCACAAAATAGTTTTGTACATAATACAAAGTTTTTACTTTAGTACTTAAGTTAGTCTTAAAAACATCTAAGTGTCATTATCAGTGTTATTTTGAGATTACATTAATATGAACTGAAATGCATTTAACATATCTCGTATTACAAAAATGTATACCACTTGAAGTTAACGTTTACTCATCTTTCATACAAAGATGGGTTTCAATTTATTTCAAGTGGTACCTAAATACATTTTTAAATTACATTTTAGCATATTTCATATTAACCCCCTGGGGTCCAAAAACGCGGGGCCGTGTTTTGACGTGTTTTTTCCTTATCATGGCAGAATCAACTTAAAATACTCCATCATTAATAATCATACACTTACGTGTTTGACATCATTTGAAACGGTAAAGGGTCTTCTTTAATATGTGTTCATTCACAATAACAACAGATCTTTGTGTTTTTGTCAAATAAAGAAAATAAACAGGGTGTGCATCCAGACATTTCTGTCTCCGCCAGCTGTCTCTCAAAACACGTAAAAAAAAATCAATTGAAACTCCGCGAATACTCGTCACACAAGCATGATACACACATCCTGAAATGTCTACTTTTAAACAAGCTAAATATAATCGAAAACAAATATTGCCTGTTTATGTAATCTGCATTGAAGTAAAGAGAGTACCGTTTTTCCTGGCTGACTTTATTATCTTTAATTTGGTCACGCCCACAGCTGTTGACATGGTAATGAAGACACGAGCTGTTCAACCATAACAAGCAAAGCGTAAAGTTTGATCAGATTTAAAGACTTTTTACCGCATGTTTGGATTATAAACTTTATTCACACATGTGAGGAATATCTTCATTTATGTCTGGACATTGAGGAAGAGAAGCATTTATCTTTAACGTTACCTAAGAAGAACAATGGAGAACGCACTGCTGGATTAGAAGTAAGTAACGTTAACAGTTAATTTATACCATTTATATTTGCTATCATGTAACTTAATATGCTCATGGCTTGTGCAGTTCAGCCTGCATACAGTAACGTTAAGCAACCTTAGCAGACTACACGCTTCTGATTGAAAAACTTTCGCATTGTTTACAAACGGACGCGATCTCGCGTAATGGCGGATTTCACTGTTGCATGCTGTAACAGTGTTAAACACAGTTATTCACTTATATCCTTCATGGAAACTTTCAATAAGCCTGAACTGCTGTATCTTTTAAGTGTGTTCTGTAATATGATTCCATGTTTACATGCTTATTTACAAAATAAGCATGTAAACGCGTGACCTCCCGTAATGGCGGATATCTGTTACATGTTGTACAGTGTTAAGACACAGTTATTCACTTTCGTATCTGTCATGGCAGCTTTGAGAAATGCTGCAATGCGGGATTTGCTGTAAAATGATTCCATATTGTTTACATGCAAGGTAATTCCATACACTGAGCTTTACACGCGACAACGTTTTTATGAGCGCTGCGTTACATGGAGACGCAAGCTCGCACACATGCGATGTGTTTTTAAAGTTCATACGCGCTTACAGAAACACGTTTAAAACAGAAGCTAGACGATAAGGGGATGGGCATCTGAAAACAGTCATCTGAAAACAGCTTTTTATATTAATTGCTGCAGATGTTTATCTGAGATTAAGTTTATGTACAAGATAGTATATGAATGTAACTTAGTATCAGTGACATTTACCCATCAGTTATATAAGTAAGGGTATTTCTGTGGACAATTTATTCTAACAGCTGTTTATAACTCTCTTAGAGGTCTGCATCTCTCTCATCAGTACAAAACTATGAAGTGGAAAAACACTTTTTGGACATAAAGTTATATGGTAACATGAGCCACATGAAGTTTACAGCTCTGTTGTGTATCAGTTTCTTAGTTTATACAAAGTTTTTGTATAGGCTTTCTTTCCAAATAAACTTAAAATGTCCTACTAACCATCATTTCTATTTTGATTATATTGTTAACTTAATAAACCTCAAACAAACATGTATACATTTGTCCTCACATTCCTGCCTCATTATGCAGCTCATTATGCAAGCCTTTGTTTGCTTGCTGTCAATCAATCCTTCTCGCATACGGCCCGTCTAAACAAAAAGTGTCTTACAATTTCTAAATCAATACACCATTTTATGTGAATAAGTAGGCATGGTGTTTGTCACATCATTTTAAAGAAAAAACTCTAGACTACTAGATTATGTTTAGGAAAGTCTTGTTAAAACATGTTTGGTATGGGTTTTGTGGACTTATATCAGTGACTTAAAAATTTTGCTTTTTTAAAAATCACGCATAAACATTTTTCTCTCAAAAATACAAACATGTACATACATGTAGCTCATATAATATTTTAGCCCAGTTTGTGCTGAACGCAGTGGTATGAGACACTTCCCATTATTATGTTTTAAAGCAACTGAAAAAAGACCAAATGTAAGAGCATGTCAGAACCTCTGAGAGTGTCCGAAAATGGTCGGACCCCAGAGTGTTAATGTACTAAAGAACAAAAAAATGTAGGCTATATTAAGTACAACATTAGTACATGAAAATAGAGCACTTTAAGTGGATTATGGAATTGTACTATTTTAACTTGAGCTTACTGTACACATACAGTATTGCAGAACATTTAATGATGAAAGGGCAATAATAATGAAATGCATCTCTATTACATTTTATATATTTCAGGAAGCCTCTAGTATTTTTCTTAATTTCAGGTAAGTAAAGCTTCTGGTTGCAAAGCTGTTGGAGTTTTTGACTGAATCAATAATAATTTAGCACGAATTTGGCTTTATTCCCCAATATTAGCTTTGAACAAAGACAATGATTTCGTCCAGGAATCGTAAAATCAAAATGCTTAAAAAATGGGTTATATCTACTGCATTCATCGGATCTTGCTCATCCAACTTCCACTCCGTTAAATCCATGTTAGTAATGAACTTGCTAGCAGCGGGATAACATCACCAGAAACAACTTCTCGTTTATTTTTGATTGCCTATTAGGATGCATTGTGTGAACGACTTCATTAGGCGCTGCAAAAAAACGACAAGTGGATGACATCAGAGTAACGCAAGAGCGATTTGAAATCAGCCTCCTTCGCAAGATTTCTCACGGTACCCTGATGTCATCTGTGTGTCGGTTTTGTGGCGCTTGCTAAAGTTGAACACACTTAAAAAACTCGAAGGAAGCAGCTGAACTCGACAGAACTGCCATGCGCCTCGTCCATTTATTGAATATAGCAGGACAATTTATTTCTTACTTCTCAGCAAGAGAAATACAAGGTGTGGCGTGTGAACTGACTGAAATGCGTGTGTCTCACGGTCAATGCGTGAGACTTGAGAGCCTGTGTATATAAATAGGGTTACTGACTAAAAAATAGTGACTAAACACGACCCAGTAACACGCCCTCGTGTTTAACTCATTCACCGCCATTGACGAGTTATCTCGTCATTTATGAGTTCATATTTAACTAATAAGTATGCCTTTCTGGACGAATTTCAAAGTGAAAGTGTAATACTACGCTTTTATCCACCAGATGGCGCCAAAACGAATTTATCAAAAACGGAAGTTAAAAAAATATAACATTTTATTTTAACTCTCTTTATGTTTGATAGTCATTCTGAGTCTGATCTCTAACATAAATTTCTTTACAAAAACGCAATTTTTTAATCTTTTTGCTCAAAATGTTGTATTTTTGAAGAGAAATATCCATATTTCAGTGGTTAAATTAAGTAGAAAAAGTAAATATATAATGAAAGTTTTTTCCCCATTTTGTTTGTTTGTTTGTTTGTTTATTGCTTGTTTGAAAGCAGAGGGTGTGTTCCTTGATTTGATATAATTTGTATGTTTATATATTTATAGAAAATAATTTTTCCTGCAAGGAATTTTGTGAAAATTTTGTTAAAATCACAAAAATGCAGGTGGGCAACTTTTCTCAAAAAGGATGGCAGTGAATGAGTTAATCCAACCACGTTACTTACTGCTTAAATCCTGATTTATAGCTAAACGCTTCTGACAATATCACCATATATTTACATTTCAAAGCTGATATAACATTACGAGGTGATTTTGGCTACATTACCTGTGTGTCTCATGCAGTGCAGAGATTTACCGTTGCTCTTCTCGTCTTGTTGTGTTGTATGCGCTTTTAAAAGTAAAAGTATTATTGTAGATCGCTTATATATAAAATATGAGAGAATAAACACTGCCAACTTTTAATTTCTTCCCCCACGTGCCATGTGTGAGGTGCTACACGACGCAGGATGAGAGAGAGAAAGCACGCGCACATGAGAGAGGTGCCGCTGAGCGCTCGAAACAATGAATAAAGCCGTTTTAATACTAAAATATTGCAATTATAATACTACAAATACATATAGAAAATGTATGAAATATAACAATGTATGGGAAACACTGGATGATGAGTCTGACATGAAATTTAAGACCTTCTTAGTGGAAATTCCAGATTTTAAGACGTTTTAAGACTTTTTAAGGACCCGCGGGGACCCTGCTATAACTAAATCATTTGTAATTTTTAATAGAGCCATTCTATTAAATGGGCGAAAACCAGATTGGAATTGTTCATATAGGTTATTACCAGACATATGAGTATGAAGTTGAGTAGCAACTACTTTTTCTAAAATTTTTGAAATAAAAGGAAGATTAGAGATTGGGTGAAAATTATTAAGGTTATTGGTAAAACTGAGACACATGGAGTGGAAACAGAAGTGGCCATGAGATGTGAGTCAGGGGGTGTTGTAAAAATTTTCAGTAAGGAAAAAAGAACCCTTGAATGCCCTTCATTTGAACCAATTAAAACAGAATAGTATGTGGATTTGGCTTTAGCAATAGAGTCTTTATAGTAAGATATATGTTCCGAGGAAATTTCCATGTGCACAGTACGGCCAGTTCTTCTAAAAAGTCTCTCAATGCCGTCATCCTTTTGCTTTAACCCTTAAGAGTTCCTAGGGACATTTTGTGCCATTTTGATTTTGATTTTTAAACCATCTTGACTGTGATGATTGAATATTGCTCAAACTTGCCAAAGGTTAATCATTTTTGATACATTTTAGAATTTTGGTTTCAGTTTTTTAAATTAGCTTAAAATGGCTAAGCTACGAAAAAACCGACTAATGTGTTCCTAAGGACAAAAAATGCCCCATTGAAAACCATTATAACTACCATTTTTGACCCCCCATTTATCTTAACATAAACTAATACATACCTTAATGTCAATATATCATTTTGAACTACTGGCCTTGAAGTTTTAATTTTTATACTTGTCCACCAGGTGGCGCTACTTTTTACCATTTCATGCATTCATCAAAATGTCAAAATTTTTGCTGTTTTCTGCGGACCGCATAGCTGCTGAAAAGATAAACCTTTAATGTTGAAAATTGGTGTGTGTGTAAAAAAAGTGTGTCTGAGTGGTAAGGGGGTGGTGACGATGTCGGGGTGGAGTCGGTGTTGAGTGGGGCAGGGGGGCATATTCAACATATCCAAATTCTTCTCTCTTTGAAGGGCACATTCTGCATTATAAACTAATTCAGTAATAAAAACGATGAGAGGCAAGAACCGAAACAAAATCAATGTTAATTTTGGTTCTCGCTCATGTTGTTTATGCAAGTACACTGCTATAAGTATGAACAATATAGCAGAAGTAGTAAAAATGGCAAGGCATTACAGCACACATAAGGCTCCTGAAATAATCATGCACTTCAAGAGCGAGGATGACTCCTCATCTTCCTCCGAGGATTCTGAGCTCGACACGGAGGCCTCAGAGGTAGAAGTAGACCAGCTGAAGTCTAATTCATTAGAAGGATCTTCAGAAGACTTGTCAGAAGGTGAGAGCGGAGAGGAGATGGATGAAGTGGCGGCAGGATGGACGTCAAAAATTGAAAAATCTTCTGGTCTCCCACAAACATGGAGACGCTCCGCTACTTCCCAGCCGCCAGAGATTTGATCCCAGTGCTCACACACTATGCCACTGCCCGAATCAGTGCCCTGACTTCAAGCTTTTCATTGATGCTGATGCATGAAATCCTGCAGCATATTGGGGCCATGACAAACCTACATGGGAGACAGTCACAGACTGGAGAGATCTTGAGACAGAGAAACTGCAGGCTTATGTGGGGCTGCTCATTCTGACCGGTGTTTACAGATAAAAATGAATCAGCCCTCAGTCTCTGGAGTGAGAAATCAGGAAAGGTCCCTATCCGGGCTACGATGTCCCACAAAAGTTTTCACGACATCAGCCGAACACTGTGGTTCGATTAATGTTAACATATTGGCAATTAAAGGGTTAAAATTTCCACAAATGTAATTAATATTTGACATGTATGTTTCAGGAAGAAGTAGTGTTAAAAGATTTAATAGTTTAAAGTGGAAAAAATTATTGATGTGTGATATTTTTAGAGCAGTTTTTGGGAAGGTGTCATTTTGGCCTTAGGATCATTTTTGGCCTTAGGAAGTGTGAGTTTTGTATAAAATCTGACCCTGTTCAAAAAATAACAATGCATCAGAATCAATGTTGCTACCAATCTTTTACCCATCCTAGGGTCTAATAATAATTATAATAAATTGGTAGTTCAAATGTTTTTTTTGGGGAAAATATTTAGATTTTTGTTTTTTTCTGTTAAAAAAACATGGGTTAATTTAAACAAACTGGCATGTAAAGGGTTAAAATTTCTACAAATTTAATTAATATTTCATATGTATGTTTCAGGCAGAAGTAGTTCTAAAAGACTGAATCATTTAAAGTGGAAAAAAATATTGACGTATGATATTTTTAGAGCAATTTTTAGGAAGGTGTCATTTTGTGGCCTTAGGAACACTTAAGGAAGTTTTTTATAAAATCTGACCCTGTTCAAAAAATAACAATGCATGAAAATCAATGCTGCTACCAATCTTTGACCCATCTCAGGGTTTAATAATAATAATAATCACATGGTGGTTCAAATGTGTTTTTTGGAAAATATTTATTTTTTTTGTTTTTTCTGTTAAAAAAACATGGGCTAATGTAAACAAACAGGCATATAAAGGGTTAAAATTTTCACAAATTATATTAATATTTGATATGTATGTTTCAGGCAGAAGTAGTTCCAAAAGACTGCATCGTTTAAAATGAAAAAAAAATATTGACATATGATATTTTTAGAGCAGTTTTTAGGAAGGTGTCATTTTGTGGCCTTAGGAACACTTAAGGAAGTTTTTTATAAAATCTGACCCTGTTCAAAAAATAACAATGCATGAAAATGAATGTTGCTACCCATCTTTGACCCATCTCAGGATGTAATAATAATAATAATCACATGGTGGTTCAAATGTGTTTTTTGGAAAATATTTAGTTTTTTTGTTTTTTCTGTTAAAAAAACATGGGCTAATGGAAACAAACAGGCATATAAAGGGTTAAAATTTTCACAAATTATATTAATATTTGATATGTATGTTTCAGGCAGAAGTAGTTCTAAAAGACTGCATCGTTAAAATGAAAAAAAATATTGACATATGATATTTTTAGAGCAGTTTTTGGGAAGGTGTCATTTTGTGGCCTTAGGAACACTTAAGGAAGTTTTTTAAAGGAACTCTTGAGGGTTAAATTGCCTGAGTGAAGGAGTAAATCAGGGTGCAGTAACAGCAAATGAGACAGTCCTAGTCTTAAGTGGAGAAAAATGATTTAGTAAATTTTGAAGACTATTATTATAGTGAGAGACCAAGTTATCTGGGCTGGAGCAGCTGTCAGCCTTAGGAAGACATGTGATGCTTAACTCTTTCGCCGCCAGCGTTTTTAAAAAAAAGTTGCCAGCCAGTGCCAGCGTTTTTCATGGTTTTCACAAAAGTTTAATGCCTTCCAGAAAATGTTCTTCTTTAAATATATAAACATACAATATACCAAATGAAAGAACAGACCCTCTGCTTTAAAAAAAACCTGTTTCATCCTACCTTAAGTAGTTCTTTAGTAATCAGCTCTTGAAGATGGGTAGGTTTCTGCAAAAACACCACATTTTGAGCAAAAATGATAATAGATAATTAAATTTTTGTGATGGACTTTTCATAGAGATCCCATTCAGAGTGATCTTTAAAACAGACACAGACACGGACATGCAGCTGCTTGCCATAGGGCAATACCTCCGGGTTTAAAAAGTTGCGGAAGGGCGCCACCTGGTGGATAATAACGGTATTGTGGAAAGTCGGAAATACTCGTCATTGGCAGGAAAGCGTTTTTTCTTGATTGACGAGAAAATTCGTCAATGGCGGCAATAGAGTTAAAGACAAGCAAAAGTATGACCACATAACGCTGGATTTCCACCAACTGCACTCCGCTGTCCACCAATACCCACCAGTTCCGAATTTGTTGCAGAGCGGCTGCATGCTGAAGTGACGAGGGCCCATGAGGTCTCGCAAATTCACGTGATGATCGCACGATATCTAGTTCTGTCTCCGCCCATTATGACGTTTTGCTGGACCAGCCCATATCATGACACGAGATCTCGCGAATTCAGGTATGATCACGCGATATAGTCATGGCTCCGCCCTGCGGAGCTGTCCGGCATCCGTCAAAAATAGAAGCTCTGCGTATTTGTTCCGGAGGGCTGCGGATGGCCGGAGCTTTGACGGATTCGGAACGCAGTAAGTGGAAATCCGGGGTTAGTCCAATTCTGGGATCTTTACACTGGCTACCAGTTAAATATCGCATACAATTTAAAATATTACTAATCACTTACAAAGCCTTAAATGGCCTAGCACCCTCGTATATAAAATAATTACTATCAGAATACAATCCATCACGTACACTGCAATCACAAAATTCTGGCCACTTAATTATCCCTAGAATATCAAAAGTGTCAAAAGGTGGTAGATCCTTCTCCTACTTAGCCCCTAAGCTCTGGAATGATTTACCAAATAATGTTCGAGTAACAGACACAGTCGATCAATTTAAATCTTAACTTAAGACATTCATTACATGTCCAGTAAATGTATTTAACCTGCAATAGTTAGTTTGTCTAGAACAAAGCACTCACATAACTCATCTGGGTAATATACTTATGCTGCAATAGGTAGCCTGTCTGGAACCGAGCTGACTTAAACCACAATACTGTATGACACTTTCATTACATGTGAACGGCTTCTACGCTAATAGGATTCTGTTTCTGTCTCCCTGTCTCGTCCTCGACCCCGAGGACAATGAGACAAACAGACTCAGTTCCTAGCAGCTGTGAAGGTCATCACATCACTGATGTACTGACCGTCCTTCAATGAGATGCCCAGCCGATGCCTGGCCAGTGACCACCGGCGGAACCAGTTTAATTTGCTTACCCGTTCACATACCCCGATAGTATTTATATATATAAATATTAGGGGTGACCCCGAATAGTCGAAGATTCGATGCATCGATAGGAGAAGCCTGATTCAACTACCAATCTCACAGTCAAATTGTCGCAGATGTGTTATGAAATGAGGATCCTTCAATTTTGGCCATATGGGTGCACACATTATCTGATTTCACATATAACAGCTTTCTCCCAATATATTAATATACAGCATATTATTATAATCCTGCAAATAATATGTGAAGTAGCAGCTTTCGCTAAATATTTTTAAAATGCGTTAATAAATCCAACAATCCCTGTGACAGGGCTACACGTCCAAAAAGAGGTTCCTATGTTAATAAACCATTGCCTATTTGTTTCTACATTTAAAAGACAAAGCTGGCAATTCTGGCCATACTTTCGGTCTTTTAATAATTTCTTTATTTTATTTTATTTATAAATCACTCTGGGTTATCTGATTTATCTATTTGGCTTGTGTTTTGTTTCCGTGCAGTTAAGGCATTTTGCACATTTGTTTTGCACTTTGTTACTTCTGACCTAGGGTGGCCATTCGTGCCAGTTCCGCCGGACACGTCCCGAACATGTTTTTGGGTTCGTTCTCCGGAAGTCGCGTTGGTCGACCACCTACGTCATCAAGGTTTAATATTTCGGGTTTAATTTCAGAAAAGCAACCGTTACATTTCAAGGTAAGAATGAAACTACAATGATTGTATGTCCTAAAAGAAATAAATCTTAATTTTGTAATGTATTTTAACTGAAATGTGATGACGTATGCGGTCGAGCAACGTGACTTCCGGAAAACGAACCCGAAAACATGTTCGGGACGTGTCCGGCGGAACTGGCACGAATGGCCACCCTATTCTGACCTTATTTTATTTAAAAAAATTTATTTATTATAAACGTAAATTCTGATCTAATTTAAGTCTGTACATTTTGGATTGCTTTTCGTTGTATCGATGTTGCGTTATTGCGTGCTGGCCATGCTTGCGCATGCAATTTAGGCGAACGCGCTAGGTGATCTGAGTCTCATATTTAGGAGTTCATCAAACTAAACATTAAAAAACGGATGTTTTCGACGGGTATAAGTTTTTAAAATGTATTTAAAACATAGTGGTTTCTTGTCAAAAGTTAAACTACAGGTAAGCCGTTTCTGATGAAATGGAAAATATCTGCACCGAACCTATATTTATGCCTGATATGACTGTCTTTCTTGTGATTTAATATTACGGTCGGTGTTCACTTTCAAATGATAGCAAAGAGATTCCTGAAATAAATAATATCATCAGGTCTTTTGTGTTTCTAAAGTGAATACAGAGATGATCAAAGTCAAAGCAAGCAAGCAGGTATTTCTGTGTTAAATAATAATACGCGTAGTGTCTATAATCATTCATTTCAATGTTTTTCTTGTTATAAATTAACGTTTAATGAATTGTATATAAAGCTTAGTTTTTATCCTTTGCAGTAACAATCACAAATTATTTGTCATTTCTCATTTGTCGTTTTTTGGGTCATGACTGCTTTGACGAGCTAAATCTCCAAATTAAATAAAAACACTGAATTGTAGCTGGGGTTTCCAAGGCAGGATCACCTTTGTGGTACATTTTTTTGTGTGATGTTCTGTAGATCGTGGCTTTAAAATGTTATGAATAATCAAACAAATGTTGCCTTACATTTTACCTTAAAAATATATAAATGCATCGTCAGTTTTGTCCTTGTTCATCACTTGAAATACAGTTTTGGTCACTTTATCAGAAAGTTGTTTATGTGTGCTGCTATTTGTACCTCTTTTAACATGATTACCTACAATAATTTTACTGCTTATTAAAGTACACTCACTAAAACAGTAAAAGTAAAGATTACAGTTTTGCCAAATTTTTAGATCTACTTTATTACTGTCTGAATGCCTTGTAAATTTTAAAATGCCACTGCCTGTTTTGGGTGTGTTTTGGGCATAGCAATGCAATAAACCAATGTGAGTATCATCTCTCATCCCCCTTTAAAGCCAATTTCATTGGCGCTATGCTGATTCCCCATTTAGATGGCGGAATTTGTAAACTGAAAAAACTAAACTGAGGAAGAAGACCCCCAGTTTAAAAAACTGTGTAGTTTTCTTTAAGTCATGGAAGTAAAATCAGCAAGCTTTTAAATGGAATGATAGCCTAGATCAGGGATGGGCAACTTTGGTCCTGGAGGACTGGTGTCCTGCAGAGTTTAGCTCCAACTTGCCTCAGCACACCTCCCTAAAAGTTTCTAGTATGCCTAGTAAGACCTTAATTGACTGCTTCAGGTGTGTTTAATTATGGTTGGAGCTAAACTCTGTAGGACGCTGACCCTCCAGGACCGAAGTTGCAAAAACAATAATGCACCATTGACCTACGCCATTGACCAAGTAAAACCTGGTCTAAAGTCAATGGCGTAGTCTATTTTAGTTACCTCAAAATAGCTACGCGCCAACAATGCAATGCACCTGAACACACATTGTTTTCAGACCAGAACGCCCATGGGCGCAAATGCATCTGCTATTTAAACAATGTGGCACTAAACGTGAAAATGTTAATTTTTCAAACTAGCAAAAGACACTTTGCACTTCGCACATTGATATGATGTATGGTGTATGATAGGGCCCTTCATATTAAAAAATCTTCAATAAAGTTTTTGCATATACTACAGGTGTTGCTCAAGTCTCAATCTTAGAACTTCTTTTCCATTTCCACCCTTTAAAAAGAAGAAGTTGGACCTGTAATTTCTTTGCTTCCTTCTAAAGTGCTATGCTTTCAGGATTTTCAAAGACAGAACCCAAACGCAGGCATCTCTCAACAAAAATGAGTTTCAATAATAACAGAAAGCCCTCAAGGGAGCAAACAAGGCAAAAATGAACATGACCAACATAGCCAAAGTACCAAACACATTGAAGACAATGAACTAGCACAAGTCTGAAAACATCAAGACATTAAATAAGGAAACTAATCAAAGTAAACAGGTAAGAGAAGTAACTAATAATGAATTATTAATTAGATAATAATGAATCAGTAATTAGATAAGGGTTTGGTCTTATGTTCTGTTGGTTTGTTTAGGTCTTTTATTTTGAAGTCATGTTTCTGGTCTTTTATTATGAAATCATGTCATGTCATAGTTCACTATTTATTTCCTGTTTGTCTTGTATAAAGTCTGTTCAGTCACCTAGTCACATTGCTAAGTTTGTTAGTGTAACACTGCATTACCAAGTGTTCTAATCAATCTGTATCCTGTATTTTTGTATTCTTGTTCATCGTTTTGACCCTTGCCTGTTTATTTGGATTACGCTTTTGGATTACCCTGTTTGGATTTGTTTGCGTGCCCTTTTGGGATTTTATAATAAACTTCTCTGCATTTGGATTCTACTTGCTTTGTGTAACCAGCCCCTTGTTACAGAATACTTAGCCTATACCAGAATCCAGCAGAGGATGATTTATTCCAGCCAGCAGCATGAATCCAGTGTTTTTGCTAATCCGGCTACGCCAAGGCAACCCCTCCATTGAGGAGTACATTGAGGACTTATATGTATTATGTTGTGCTATCTGTCGATTTTCTGTGCTTTTCACTGCTTCTATTAGCTGCTTTGATACAATTACCAAATTGAATTGAATTATTTACTTTGCATTGTTAATGAGTGGCTATCCTGGTAGATGAATAGTACTAAAGTTCTACCACAGCTACTGAACAAGAGCCAGCTCATGTTACATCTGATTCACAAAAAAACTGTTAAAGCCATGCCTGTCTCTGTTACCAAGATGGTCGCCACCATGCCTGTTTCTGTTACTAAGATGGCTGCCACCAAGCCTGTCTCTGTACCCAAGATGGCTGTAGCAAATGGCTCGGAGTCAGATTGAGGCCATTTGGCGTCTGGATCGTAAACAGCCCTAAAATTGTGACTTTAGATAACCCTGTGTCCTGATAACACAATCACCCAGATATCTACCACCTATCAAGGCTGTAAAGTGGGTGACAATTAAAACAAATGCAGTCTTCAAAGGAGGTTCAAAGGAATTCCACCATTATAAACCTGAGAGCCGATCGAATGTCAGTCGCCAGAGACACAGCAGGGGGGGAACGGACTATATGTCTGTGATGAAACCACATTTAAAGATCACAATGAGCTGTTTAAATGTATATATATGTTATATCCCTTTACTGCATGATCATGTATGTGTGATGTAACTGTGTGTTAACACTTTAGTTAGATTTTTTTCACTGTAGCATGGTTCATATCTTAGGTATGAAATTATTATTCAACGTGATCTTTAACCCATGTCTTGTCTAGTATCAAATTAACCTACTCTTTATTTCCTAATCATTTCTATGTATCATATTACCATAAGCCGCATCAATGTCATTTAATATCAATTTGAAGAGTTATGGAAACAAACTTTTATCATTATGCAATTACGCAAATGTGATGTCTGAAAGAACAAAGGCTTGTTTCCCCGCGCGATCGAACACTTCGCACATTGGTCATTCACCTAAAATGGGCTGGGCGCGTGAAAGGTCAAAACGGCCTATCGCCCAAGCCATCATTGCTCAATTGCTCAGTTCGCTCAATCGCTCAGTCTCTCAGTTTAGAGCAGGGGTCTCAAACTCAAACTGGCTTGGGGCCATTTCTGAGACTGACATTTCATCAGAGGGCCGCAGAGCTATTTTAACGTTTAAAAAAGTACAATATTTCTTTAAAATATTTTTTAATGTATAATAATACTTGAAAATATATAAACAGTGTTTTTTATTTTTTAATATACATTATTTTATAAAAGTAAGTAAATATTTTTTTAACCTTATTAGGCTTTGAATTATTAACTAAGGCCTATTAAAACTAACAAATTTAATTCCTATACATTTATAAACTATTATAAAAAATGTACCAACAGTAAGTGTTTCTGTTTTTATTTATTTTTGACTGTTTTCAGTCATAGTATTGACTTTATTATGCTCCTTTTTGTTATTCCACCGTTTTAATGAATTTGCTATTATATTTAGAAAAATATTAATAAGTGAAAGTGATCCTAAAAACATTTGGATGGGTAGTCAATGTTACATAAGCTAGTTGGACAGTAAAAATAAATAATACTGCTCTATGTAGCCTATAAGCAAGCAAGATAATAATGTATTATACTTCATATATATTTCATATAGAAGTGTACATACTTGTATCCTTTGTAATTTCTCCTCATCTTTCCTCTTTTCCTAACCTGGGCACTTTGATGGGTCATTTTCTCATCCGTAGTTTAATATTAAACTGTTGCACTACATCTCCCACTGCGGTGTCTCCATTAAAGCTGTGACTTGATGTGAACTACGGTAATAACCCCACAGCAGCTCTTCTCTGAGTAACAGAGTATCCACCCGGAAGTAACAAATCTTCTCTGGACAAACACTACAAAGTCGCGATCAGATGAACTGATCGCATTGTGACAATGATATGATTGACGCGAGAGGAATTAAAATCCAATCACGCATTCCGTTACCCTCGCCATCACGGAGCGCGCGCTCGTGGCTGCGTAGCAACGGGTGACGCGACCCCACGCTGCGCAACCTCCGCTCCCAAGCAAGCACTTTGAAAAGTAAACATACTTTAAGAAACGCCTCGACTCGTTTTAACTCGCGTTGTTAGACGCGACATGTGACCGGACCCTTAAACGTTTAAATAAAAAAAACGAATTTAAATAAAAATCTTTCTGCGGGCCAGATTACGTTATATTGTTGAAGGGTGACGCGGGCCGCAGAGAGGGGGAGGGCGGGCCGCAAATGGCCCGCGGGCCGGGAGTTTGAGACCACTGGTTTAGAGGCTTAGTTTACTCATGAGCACTCAGTCGCCCGGTTACTCAGGTAACCCGCCAGCGCAGTTTGGAAACTCGCTGAGACTCACCCAGAGTCCCTCGGATTCATCATTTTTTCTCTGAGCCCTGTCCTGTCTCTTCGGGACAGTCTTTCCTGGCTTTGCGCTAGAGTTCGGAAAACCCCGCGGACCAATCCGCCCTACGAAACAACTTAACGGACTTCCATCTTAAACGAACACACCTGGATTCTCTCTCTCTCTCCTTGCTCGCACCGCGAGCATAAGAAACTTCGCACCGCATCACAAAGAGCCAAACGCAAGTATAAACTCGTTTTACTCGCTGATGTTCAAGCTTTACCCCTTAGGAAAATTAAGGCGATCCTTAGAGATTATCCGATGGTTTGTGCAGATGTTAAGCAATAGTGCTATTGCCAATCTTTTACTCTCTCTCTCTAGCTTTTTCAATCTTTTCTTTCTCATCTATGTTTTATGTTATTGTATGTGTGTATGTTAGTTAGTCGTTATGTGTACTTCATTTTATAGTTAATAAACCGGTTTGCATTTTCACAATTGAATTGTTTCTGTGTTCAATGCTCATGAAATTAAAGTCACTATTTCTGCCTTTTGATCCAGCTACACGCTGCGAGTAGCACTGTATATCAGTGAGAAGGTTAATTTTAAAGGCCATGAAATTAACATTTCTTAGACGTTAATATACGATTATGGATATATGTCTTCGGTGGACGAACATATTAATTAATTGTTATTATTAATTCTGCTACGCCAGGTAAAACCTGATAAACTTGTATAGTTAATTACAGTTAATTATACATAATATTCCCTTTTGAGCTAAAATCTAAGATTCCCTTGGGAATCCCCGTAGTGTTTCGGTCGGAGGTTCATAGTGTTTCAAATAACGTTATTCCCCTCCTCCCGCTGAAATTCGCTACATGGCTGTTGCCATGCCTGCACCTGTTATCCAGAGAGCCGTCGCCACGACCACACCTGTCTTCAACATACCTACACCTGATCTCAAGATGGCTACCGCACACGAGCCTGTACACAAAATGTCCGCCGTACCTCAGTCACTTCACAAGATGGCTGCCTCACCAGTCTCTCCTGTTCATGCCAAGACCCAACAGTTGATGTCAAGTCTGCTAGATACCCAGATGATGTCTGTACGGGTGGCTAAGATTCCAAGTCCTGTTATGTCCAGTTCAACGGTCCCTATGGCTATGGAGGTATGTCCCTTGAATTCTGTGCTTCCTGTATTTGCCATGGCTCTGTGGTGTGTGTGGTCTGCTTTCTGCTCTTCTGTTTCCTTTGATGTGTCTCAAGCCCCTGAAACTGAATCATCCAAGTCATTTGATAGACCTCCTGTCACGGCTAGAAGGTCCGAACCTGTGTCTCCTGCACTTGCAATCACGACTAGAAGGTCTGAACCTGAGCCTTATACAAGATCTGTCACTACTGAATGACCTGAATCACCTTGCTAACCTGAATCGCCTGGCTTACCTGAATCGCCTAGTTCACCTGAGTCGCCTGGTTTACCTGATTCATCCGAGTCCACTGCACTTTTTGTTATGGTTAAAAAGTTTGAATCCGAGTCCCCTGAGCTATCTGTTTCGATAAGGCCTGTTTCTAAGTTTCCTGAGTTTCATGTAGAGGACGAGATGGTTACCCCTGAATTTCCTGTGTCCTGTAGGTCAGCTAGTATGTTCATTCCCAAGCTCCATAGACTCTCTGCCCTTGCTTTACTCATTACTTGAAAAAAGTAATCGGATTACAGTAATGCGTTACTTCTAACGCGTTACTGCCCATCACTGTTGATGACTGCTTAAAATCTGTTGCATCTGAGAGACAGGCCATATGCCTGATTAGTGATCTTAAAGCAGCATGCGACACAGGAGGCTTCAGATTGACGAAGTGGGTGAGCAACAGCGTGTCTGTGTTAGCTTCTGTCAGAGGAAGAGCTCTAAAGGAAATAACGGATGCCAGTCTAGAGAAGAGTGAGTTGTATCTAGAGCACGCTCTTGGTATCCAGTGGAACACCAGCTCAGACAGTCTATGCTTTAAAATCTCCCCAAAACAACAGCCATGTACGCGGCGGGGCATTCTCTCTATTGTCAACTCTTTGTATGATCCTCTTGGTTTTCTTGTGCCTATGATCCTTCTAGCACTGGATACCAAGAGCATGCTCTAGAGGCAACTCACTCTTCTCTAGACTTCTCTAGTTTCTTGATAATTGACCTATCGCTAAGCCCTACCCCTCGCAGATGAGCCCATGGCAGTTGAGTATCAGTTGCACTGGGACGGAACTCGGACAACTGCGGGTTTCAGCACCATAGAAAAGCAAAGTAAAATCAAATTTGCAGTGTGCCCTGCAAAAAAATATTTTCAAGAAAAAAAAGTATTAACTATTCGGATGGGATTAGTTGAATGAGTTAAACATGATGTCCTCTGTGGAAGGCTATAAAGTGCTATTTAACCCTCGCATCTAAAGAGACAACAAGAGTTTACAAACACACTCGAATCAGGGACTCCCAACCTCCGCCATTTCAGCTCTCTTCGGACTCTGGGCTCTCCATCCCTGTCTTTGAGGGCGTACCCAAGCAAAGCAGAGAGGGCTGAACTATGATAATGTTGGTCTTGTCTACGTCACCAATCCCAGGAAGTAAACTGTTGCCTACAATCCAAGTGTTTTTTGTAGTCCTAGAATGTTAGAAACGATAACTCACATCATCGTTTTCTTTGAGGTATGTACTTTTTGAATATCGTTAGCATGTACTAATACACACCTACACACAAAAGGATGTTTAAAAACGTGTATCTAATAATAGGTGCTCTTTAATTATTTTATTTCGCCAAATGGAACAAAAAAATCCATATCTGAAAGAATGGGACTTAGGAAGGACAATATATAAGTGTTAGTAAGACTTTACGGCAGATCAAGTTTGCCAAAACACGTAAAGAACCGCGTTTTTAAAAAAATTATGGGAAAACACAGACATTTGCATCCGGACGGGATTCAATTTCTCAGAGGACCTCTGAGTAAATTGCTCTGGAATTCTTATGGAGGTTGTCAGAGAAAAACACAGACATAGCCGATTCGGATGGGATTAAAAACACAGATAACCTCTGAGAAGTACAATTTTCTCAGCTGTCCCCCTGTAAAACTAATCCTGTCCGAATAGGGCTTTAATTTAAGGAATTTAAAATATTTTTTACTGAAAACAAGGCACATATATACTAAGGAAGAAAGTCAATATCTGCAGTGTAGCGCCATTAGTAACGCTGTTTACTTATATTACCGTTATTCTCATCACTGCTTATAACACAAATCCCAGGTGTCTTGGGAGGATGGCCAATAAAATGTATTTTATTCCATTTTCTAAACTTAAACAAGACAGCGCAAAATACTACGTAATGTCCAGATCAACAAGGATGTATACATTTGTTTTAAGGTAGGCTAAGTCAAAAGAATGATGCTTTGATCTGTGTTAAGGTCACCTAAACCTATTTCATCACAATCATTATGTACTAAAACAGCATCGCATCAGTAAGTTAGATAATGTTACATAGCTTGTGCTAACATTAGCTAAAGTTTACCGCCTTTCCATATTAAACTGTTCAAATGTAAATTAATTTAATCTTACCCTGCGGTACATGAACAGTGTTTATTCTGATGTCATCTGCGATCGAGATGACCGTAACATCAGGCTTCAACCGCTTGCAATGTGATATGTAAACCCTCACTTCCAAATTAATCTTGTTTCCCATCATATTTATATACATTTTTTATATTAATATCCCTTTGTGTCATATTTAAGTCCCACCTGAATGCTCCTTCCCTTATGAAAATTAACCATGGTTTTACTAAAGTTAAAACAAACAAAAAACATGGTTACTGTAATAAAACCATGGTACCCACAAAATAACCATGGTTTTGACAACCATGGTTTTCAAAAACCATAGTTAAACCATGGTTAGTGTAGTAAAACTATGGTTTTGCTGATAGTAATCAATACACCAAAAAACATGGTTACTACACGTTTACCACAATAAAACCATGATTAATTTCTGTAAGGGTTGATGAGAGAGGTGGTCCTTCTGTGTCCAAAATATATCAAAAACATCCTGTTACAAGGTTTTCAAACTGACAGCTCCCATTGTAAAACCGCTAGCAACCATTTGTTTGTCCCCATTCAAAGCGGTAACTGGGGGGGGGCATCATCAGCGGTAAAAGGACATCATCAGACAATGTTTGTTTGTATATTATTAATGAAAATATAAATAAAAATGTTTAGTAAACCATTCCAAATAGTGCAAATTTTTTTATTATATATAATATACATTTTTTATAAATATAAATGTAATTTCATAGACATCTCCAAAACTGCAGTTATGGACAGATGGTCACACTTTAAATAACAAAAAATACAAATAACTAATGTTTTTTTTTCATTAAAATGAGTGCATACTTAGGAGAACTACATATATTGCATCTTTTTATGCATTTAAGCCTTTAACTGAAAAAATGCAATTATTCAGGAAATTTAGGCATCACGTCATTAACCCATATACGTATGTTTTAATCTAAATTCTTAATGTTGATTAGAAAGTGAACTTTGACATGTCTGTTTAAAAGAACATAAATTATTTTTGAACACATTATATTTCTATTACTTCTAAATTCTTCAAGTGTTCATTAAAGCTTATTTTGATTCTGTTAAACTATTTGGAGCAGGCTAAAGACAGCACAGAAATTACTATTTAACCTGCCACTGTACTCATTTCCACCCCTCCCACCTCTGTTTTGCTTTGAATCATTAGGAGTCGTGAATCACTCCTTTCTTCAGCTCTGCTCTCTCTCTTTCTTGCTCCCTCCTCCTCTGCAGTGCTTGACAGAAGGGTGCCCAGACCGTTGGCAGTAGCGATCGACTGGAAAGGGGAAGCTGCCAGGAGTCCTTGATAGATAGGCTCATTTTCCAGCCGGCAGCAAGTCTCGGCGAAGCATCCGTGTCATTTGTAATGTCAGCCAACAAAATGTAATCAAACATTCCAGCGGTTTAATCACAGAGGGCTGCTCGAGAGATGATTGTAGTGTCAATATAATGCTATTTCATTATCTGTTTGTATTTTATATTGACAGTGTCAGATAAACAGTGTGGAAAATTAAGATTAAAAATATGGTAATTTCATTTCAATCACCCAGGCTACAGTTGCAGGCCCATTATGCGATTGATTACTTCTGAATTAAATTTGGAGCTGAATGTTAAGTTTAATCTTCTTTCTTCTCTGCAATTCAGCTCCCCAAAGGCCTCTTAGTAAGTAAGTACCCATTTCATTTGATCTTTAATGAAAAGTAATGGCCCAAATGAATTGTATAAATCAGCCTGTGTGTATACCTAGCTGACGTTACGTTTTTTTTCAATGCCATTTAGTCTCGTTTGTGCTTACACGTAGGCTACCACTGCCCTCTAGACCCTTTAACTACACAACCTTTTTTTTGCTACTCTTGGAACAATTGACCAATTGTGAAAAGCACTATATAAATAAAATTTATTTGAATTTAAATGAATTGGTTCTTTTATATCAAGGACTTTAAAAAAAGTGAATCTGAAGCCCTTTTCACACAGACATTACGGAAAATACATGAAAAATGCAACCGGGATTTTTCTGGGATCGCTTGATTTTTTGTTCATTCACACAGCCAATGATTTC
Source organism: Misgurnus anguillicaudatus (assembly GCF_027580225.2). Taxonomy (NCBI): domain Eukaryota; kingdom Metazoa; phylum Chordata; class Actinopteri; order Cypriniformes; family Cobitidae; genus Misgurnus; species Misgurnus anguillicaudatus. Next base: position 2,508,615 of record NC_073344.2, read on the forward strand.
CTGGAATCTGTGTGTGCCTTCAAGGGCCCATGGCATGAAAATGTTAGCATTCCCACTTTGTAGGTGTGAGCAAAAATGTGTCATTTTGGGTGTGTCCTTTAATTGTGCTGTCAAATAGTTTCTCTCTCTCTCTTTCTCTCTGCACTAAATGGCAGCGCTGTGGTTGGATAGTGCATATTAAGGGGGCGGTATTATTATAATAAGAGCTCCTTATGACATCATAAGGAGGGTTAAATTTCAATGACCTGATTTTTCCCTATTGTGGTAAAAGTGTAGTAACCATGGTTTTTTGGTGAATGGATTACTATCAGCAAAACTATGGTTTTACTACACTAACCATGATTTAACTATGGTTTTTAAAAACCATAGTTGTCAAAACCATGGTTATTTTGTGGTTACCATGGTTTTACTACAGTAACCATGTTTTTTTGGTTTTAACTGTAGTAAAACCATGGTTAATTTTCTTAAGGGTTGCTCACACCTACAAAGTGGCAATGCTAAAATGTTCATGCCATGGGCCCTTTCACGCAGATATTAGGCTTCTTCGACTTCATGCGGCGCCACAAGAACAGCCGGATGACGTCAAAGTACCGCAAGAGCGATTCGCAAAATCATACGGAGGAGTTTGCTTTTAAATCGCTCTCACGCAACTTTGACGTCATCCGGCTGCTGGTTCTTGCGGCGCCGCATAAAGTCAAACAAGCTTATTTTCCCGGAAAGACATGTGACCTGTTTAAAGTCCTGCACTTTCTGCTCCACAGTGTCTGAATTTTACTTCTTATTTATTATTTCTCTCACCAGAAACCACACACGTGCATTTTTGTTTATGATAAGACTATAAAGGAGCGTGTGACGCGCAGTTCTATCCTTTTGAATGATCTCAGCTTCAGAGTGGATATTTGAAAAGCTCCCTAATCTCTGCTTTAATCCAGTTTGCAGACATTTCTCAACATGATTGTTAATGTGCATTTAAAATCCCCATTTTGAGGAGCTGAACGATATTGTTGTGATGACGCACGAGCATTTTTGTTTATTATAAGCTCATATGAGCATGTGATGCGATAGTGAGTGACGAGCTAACTTACCTAAAATCTGCTTCAATTTGCTGACATTTCTCGTCATGAATATTGATCTGCATGTAAATCCCTCATTTTAAAGAGTTGAACCATAATTTTATTTTTGTGATGACGCGCGTCCTGACTACAAAACGCCCATTAGGCATTGTTTCGGCTTCTTGTTCACACAAAGAGTTTTCCGGTTATCTTACTAGGTCCTCTTTCCGGCAACGATCAAGAAGACCAAAAGACTTACGGGACGTGTTTGCGTTCACACAGAAGCTTGTCTGGCAATTGTACCTATATTTTTTGGGACCAAAGTGTTGTGTGCCCATACACAGGCATTCATAAAGCGCACACAAACATACACACTCAACAAACTTTTACTAAGTGGAATTTATATTATAAAAACAGAAAAGAACCTTGAATTTATGTACTTTGAATGGTGCTTAGCAGTCAAATTAAATGGAGTGTTTTATAGCCCAGAGTGCCATTCGGGAAAGACGTATGCAAACACTAAACCACAAGCTCTGTGATAGACATTTTAATTACATGGTAAGTTTTTGATATTCTTCAGCCCCTCTAAAAATGCAGCTAGTGTTACAGGCCTCAAATTTAGCAGAGCGGCCAATTTTTTCCAACTTTCCTTTTCTCGAAAGTGACACAACCGTTAATGAGGACTGTGCAAAAAGTCGGCGAAGAAAACTGTATTTATCTCTGTATTGTGAGACCCATTCACAGTGATTTGTCCTTTTGTAGTCCTAATTATGTGCCAAAGTAGGATAACAGAAGTTCTCAACTCGACCATTATGCAAGAACAAAAAAAGGAGACGCATACAAGAAGCTGATCACTTCGGAATTAGCAAACATGATACTATACGGGGAAAAAATCATTAATACCGACAGGGATTAGAGGTTCTGATTAAAGTGTAGCTTTTACCGTATGCAAATTAGTGATAGGCATTTATCAGTGCCTGGCCAAGCTGTCTTAGCTGCAAAGCCACATATGTTTTTAGCAGATTAAAAAAACTGCTTGAAGTTGGAGGCCTTTTTAAACAGAAGAGAGAACAAGTGTAGAGCAGGGGTGACAGGGGGAGAGAGAGAGAGAGAGAGAGAGAGAGAGAGAGAGAGAGAGAGAGAGAGAGAGAGAGAGAGAGAGGCTGAGAAAACATGGAGTATGTTGCAATTATATAATTTCCTTTTGGCCAAATTCCTGTGATTGTTCAAAGCATTCTTTTAATTCCCTCTTTTATTAAGAATGTTCTTTTGTACATAATTAAAACATTTCTCAAGTGAGTATGTGTACAATTGTGTTTGTGTGTGCTCCTGTGTAGACTCCCCCTCCACTCCACCATTTCTTTGTCCATACAGACATACTCATAACTCTTTCTCCTGAAACAGCCACCACAGCTGCAACTGTTATTTTCCTCTTGTCTGAATAGCAAAACAAGCTTAAAGTAATGAATAGAAAGCCAGGACGAAAGGGGAGAGTTTATCGTCTGACCACCATTGTGTGAGGCCCTTCCATTTACTTCACTCACCTTCCTATAGGGTTGACCTGCTTTGTGTTAACAAAGAAGAGGAGGATGAAACTGAGCTCTCTTTACCTCTTGCCTACCACTGATAATACCTTCGTTACCCCCCGCCCCCCATTCTCCTTGAGGGAGTGCTTTAATTTATGCTTTTTCATCTCTCAGGGGCTAGGAAGCGTGTTAACCTGCTTTCGGCACAAACCCGCTCGTATGAGAGGAAACTGCTGTGTCAAGTGTCTCGCCGAACCAGTGTCATGCTTAAACAAATAAAGCTTGCGTTCCCCACAGAACACAAAATTCAATTAAGATATAATTACAAACACAAGCTGGTGACCACATGCCATAAATCAATTTCACATTCACAATGCGTTATCTGTTTTAATATCATTGGTGGGTGAGATTTGAATTGTGTAATAATGAAGTTACCGTTTGCATTTACAAAAAAATAAATTCTAATGTTTTGTCAACAAACAGCAATTCTATTAAGGATACAGACAATAAATCAATTTGACAGTAACACTAATGTCTGTAAATATATATATAAAGCTAATCTCCATTGAGCAGAAAATTTAGACTCTTAAACATGATTTTATGTAGCATTTAAGCAAGTGTTAATGTAAAATAGATTTTACAATTTGATTATAGTTTAATGTGCAGACAATGTTTAAGATCTAGAGCATATACTCAAGGGCCCACACATGAACTTACACTCAGCTGCTGCACTCCAAATGAAAATTGCATGTAAATAAAAGGTTCACAATTTTACATCATGGAATTAAAATAGCATTTTTTTCTACCCCAGCTGAATAGTTTAACTTCTAAGCAGGTGTGGGGCTAGATTAAGAAATGAAAGATATTTCCTTCAGATGAAATGACTGGTAGGAAAAAGAACTGGAGAAATTCAGTTAGGATGTGAGGTGAACCAAGTAAGAGGTTATTTAAAATGGTCGAGCAGTGTCCAAAAGTATGATAAGATTTCAAATAAACATAGAAATAAAGCTAGTATTTGCACAAGCAAGATAAACATGTGACTTCTTTTCCCTTCCCTACTTTTGCTATAGCATGGAAATTCAAGAGAGTAAGAGGATGGGAGTGAATCTACAGCCTTAAAGCCTTTTTAAAGTCCAATTTGTGCTTAGGCTGCTGTTTTGTGAAATAAATATGTGTGTGCAAGGACCATAGATAGATCCCATGCATGGACACATAGAAAAGTCAGATTAAAATAAAGGGGTGGCAAATTATCAGACCTTTCTGACGTCCTCTATCTGACAGAACTTGCTGATTGACTCTTTTAATTCATCTAATTTAATGTCAGTGTTGCCAGATAGAGTTGATGGTTTCCAGCCCAAAACTGTTCCAAAACCCGCCCAAACGCACAAAAAAACGCCCAAAATATTTAAATCAACATTTTGGTTTAGTTTGATCAGCATTTAGTTATTTTAACTTCCAAAATTAATACACCATACTACAGCTAGCAACACCAGAACAGAACCACACACTAAAATGACATAACTACATTATGCCCCCTCGCCCACACGCACAATGCAATTTTACAGCGTATATTTAAGTGGTTTTATGATTATTCAAATACCCAATTCGTTAATAACAATTTCAACAATGTCTGTTTTTTATCTATTTATATTATTATTAATAATATATTTTTACTCCTGATAAATAGGTGTGTGTAAGAGAGAGCACATAATTAGGCTTACCGTATGCAGTAAATGCAGAACAATAATAGGCTGTTGGTTGAACTTGCAAGGATGCTGAACACTATTAACATCTGAACTTTTCAAAACTATGTACAGTCTGGCTGAAGTTCATGGTGCCAGAATTGACTTGATGACAGTCGAACATTTGGTTTTGTTCACCTGAAATGCTCCGATAATTCATCCACGGCTCAACCACATGTAATTGATGTCCGTTTCACACTCCGGCTGCAGCCTGCGGAGGTCGCATATGCAGGGTGCATACGTCATCAAGCCTAGTTCATTTTAGTTAACTGACCATTACATTCGCAAGTTATAAGCATATTACAACAATTTACTATTAACTAAGAATAAAAGTCAACTTTATAATTGTTAATATTCTGAAACAAGACAGTTTTGATGACATAAATGCGACCTCTGGAGGCTGCAGCATTCGCATTGAGACGCGGCTGATGTGTGACAAGCAACGTATAAGTTGCAATCCGGAGTCCGTGTTGCAGAATTTGCAGTGCTATTTACCGATTTTAAAAGGCATTATACATTGCTTCAGGCCCGGGTCACTCTCCCACTCCTATCTGTAACTTTTTATATATTTTCCCACATCGACATCTTGATTTCCCGCTGAGACTGAGAGAGCTGGCTGGCTGCTATCACTTGTGATTGGCTAAACGCGGACTCGTCATCGGCATGGCGTTGTCACAAACACATGCAGTGGGCGTGTGTTTAGTAACGTCAGATGAAATACATGCACACTTGGGTTTTTTGCTAAATAATTAGCCTAATAAATGTGTTCAAATCCGCCCAACTGATCCCAAACCAGCCCAATTTTTGCTTACCAATACTTTAGGGTCAAGCCCAGAATGGTCAAGACCTCTATTGGGATTGTTAGTTTTCTTCTTATTAGGGGTCAAGCCCAGAATGGGCAAAGACCCCTATTGTATCCGTTAGTTTTCTTATTAGGGGTCAAGTCCGGAATGGGCAAAGACCCCTATTGTATCCGTTAGTTTTCTTTTTCTTATTAGGGGTCAAGCCCCGAATGAGCGAAGACCCCTATTGTATCTGTTAGTTTTCTTTTTAGGGGTCAAGCCCAGAATGGTCTAGGGGTCAAGCCGAGAATGAACAAAAACCTCTATTGGAGCTATATTAAAATTTTCATCAGAAATGGCCGAAAAACGAAAAATTACCTTCAAATTTTGTGTTTTTTACACTTAAATGGTTATAACAATGACCATTTTTTTTCCACCAGATTTCATACGCTGATGTATGAGCAGAGTCAAGGCCACACAAAAAAATGTGTATGCCTGCACTACTAGTTGGCCTTATAATTTAACAAAACCTTTTATATCAAGCAACCCTGTGGTTTAATTCACTAAAATTTTATTTATATAGAGCTTTTCACAATTGGTAATTGTTTCAAAGCAGCTTTACATTAATAGAAGCAGTGAAAAACACAGACAGGCATGAAAACGGGTCAGGGGTGAAAAAGGTGAGAAGGGCGCTCGAGGGGCGATGTGGCCTCTGATGGGGCCGCGAGGTGGGAGGACCCCCCCAGAATAAATATTATGGGCTCATTAGGGAACATGCTGTAACTTAACTTATTTATTCTTCAGGCATGTGATTGGCCAAGGATAAAGAAGAAGTAAGGAACTCAACATCCCTCCACGTGCGCAGAAACAAAATTCCCACCATAATATACATGACCATTATTTCAATTATTTAATTCTGACGGACAATTTAGATTTAAAATGTAAACATTTGACTAGTAACAGAAACCATGTTTAATTAAATGGGTTGATAAATGTGGAAAGCTGTAAAAAGTAGAATTCCCTTACTATTTTACATCTGCAATAATTTTATTTTGAAATAATCAGACCATCAGTCACAAGGCCATACAATTTTAAGTTGGCTTTGCAATAGGGTGGACCTGAAGGCCTACATCTAATTTAAAATGACTTAATTTTAGTACTGGTTAAATGAATTACATTATGGTTTTTGAGTCATGGATTGAATAATTTTCAAATAAGCAAAAAAGTGATGTGGGAAAATAAAAGAAGAACAAATCAAGACAATACAAGCATATAAAATAGAAAAGAACAAAGTTACAAATAAAGTAAGGTCTAACATTATTGATTAGGTAGAAAAACAGTATCAAATTAACATAACACTGTTTTCATACTATAAATTAAATATAATTAATCTTTTTAAAGCTATAAAAGTGATTTTCCTTTTGTCTTTTGTAGTTTGATTAACATTATGACTCAAACATAAGCATTTCTTATGAGACGAACTGTCCCTTTAACAACGGAGAAGCGATCTATACACTGACACATGATCAACTTCTCACTTATAATAAATGACTGTTTTTATGAGAATACTTTCAGAGACTGTGGTATTACAATAAAGTTTGTGCGTATATCTCCTTTCAAGCCCAAAAAATATGGTTTGCTTTGCGTGATTTTTGAAACGCGCGTTGGGCGTGGGCTTTTGTGTTTGTGCGGGTATGCCCACTGAAAACTTTAGCATCTTTGTCGCTCAAATAGTCTAAAATCGCTTAAATGTTACTGTAAACGGTAAACTTTCTTTAACTGTATTAGTAACAGTATGTTCTTATTACAGCATTTCATGCAATATTTTGCAGTTTCACCAGAGGTGTAAAGTACTTAAGTAAATGTACTTCGTTACTGTACTTAAGTATTTTTTGGGCTACTTTGTACTTGTACTGAGTAGCCTATCAAAAATATAAGCAACTTTTACTCTCTACTCAATTACATTTTTGATTGGGTATTTGTACTCTTTACTCCACTACATTTGAAATGACACTTAACGTTACTCGCTACATTGTTTATTCGTCAAATAAAAACGTGACGAAAGTGTCAGAGGGTGATGACGGATATAATCTGTTGGCGCGAGGTACGCACACACACAACTGAGGGAACTCATGTGGCGCCACGAAGGGCAATCGTATGAAATCAAAGTACTGCGAGAGCGAATCAAATGCATATGGAGAAGTCTGGTCTCGCGGTACCTTGATGTCAAACGCTGAATGGCTTGCATTGAGCCACCGTAGCGGGACATCTGCGTGCTGCGTATGTCATAAACTGAAGAGAAAAGTTAGCGTCTTATCTGAGAGAAGAGATAAAGCGCAAACATATGGATGCATATCACATTTGCTTCTGTCAAGGGACCCTCTGTTAAACATGTGATGCTGCAATCAAAACAAAAGTGAAGCGCGATTGCAGGAGGGCCATCCCGCACCTCAAAGGCAAGCACAAATGTTTTATATACTCTGATGCTACTTTATCAGCTAACCTGAGCTGGTTGATATAACTTACTATATAAGCCAAAATAAACCAGCGATGTCCTGTACTGATTGCCTGAGTAACTTAAGTACATTATAAGATTGATAATAAGTGTACAATTTCACTGTCCTCACATTTAATCAAGTATGCTGTAATGTATTTACTGTAAAGAGGGTGCATGACTGAAGAAATGTAGTGCACTTAATGTGAGATAGTGGTGTTACGTCTACTACATGTGTTTTCAATTAATTTTTCAAATGAACAACTTCACGTTTTTAATATGCAAATTTCTGTTACTGTATATTAACTGTAACAACCTACTGGACTCTAATACTGGAATTTTTGATATATTTAGATAAGTTTTTTAGGATTGGCCTATGTAAGAATATTTGGTAACACTTTACAATAAGGTTGATTAGTTAACATTAGTTAATGTATTAACTAACTTGAACAAACCATGAGCAATACATTTGTTACTGTATTTATTCATCTTTGTTAATGTTACTTAATAAAAAATTAAGCTTTAATTGTTTGTTCATGTTAGTTCAGAGTGCATTAACTAATGTTAACAAGATTTTAATAAAGTATTAGTAATTGTTGAAATTAACATTAAACAAGATTAATAAATGCTGTATAAGTGCAGTTCATTATTAGTTCATGTTAACTAATGTAGCTAACTAATGTTAACTAATGAACCTTATTGTAAAGTGTTACCATATTTATATAACAACAGTTAGACTATATATTTGTCAGCATGGCACTAGACTAAAATTATATGGGTTTAAATTAAATTTAATGTAGACTAAAATCTCATGGCATTTAGTTGAATAAAATTAGACTAACACCAAATGAATTCAGATGACAAAAATAACTAAAACTAAATTAAATGTTAGTCAAAAGACTATGACTATGTTTAATCTGTGTTTGTTCTGCCAGGTCAAAATGTTGAGGTGTTTGATTTCTTTTCTATATTAGGAAGTAAAAACTCATAAACTTTCTTGGTTTTCACTGACCTACAATGTCTCTTTGTGTTGAGGACTAGTGCATCTTTGAGCCAACATTCAGTATGAGTAAAAATACTTAAGTACTTTTAAATTGGGTTACTTTAATACTTTTACTCAAGTTGTATTTAAATTGGTGACTTGTAACTTGTAGTGGAGTAATTTTTACAGTAAGGAATCTGTACTTTTACTCAAGTATGGCTTTCAGCTACTCTTTACACCTCTGAGTTTCACCATATTTACATTTAAGTACTTACAGCAGTAGACTAGTAGACCAATGTAACTTACAAGCGAGGAGTACGTCCATAATTCGTTCCAATCCATTCCAACAAAAATCTTTTAGGTCACTTTGCAGTGTCAGTCTATGTAGATATGTTGTTTTAATTGGTTGATGCCTTAGAATTCTACAATGAAAGTTTTACAGCGTTTTGTGTTGACTTTACGTCCCGAAAGCAGTCGCTCTACGCATCTTCAACAAGCTTGTATGACGAAGAACACAGAAATGCAGATGACATCACAGTAGCGCGAGAGCCGTTCGAAAGCAAACTTCCTTATGGCTTCTCGATTCACTCTCGTGATACTTTGATGTCACCTGCCTGCCTGTCGGTTTTTGCAGCGCAGCATGAACTGTTTGCAGCACAGCATAAACTCAAACAAATCTAATGTCTGGGATACATGTTTGGATCACGGCGAAGGGCGCGTCTTCAAACAACACGCGCATACCCCCCCCCCCCCCCCAAAAATGTTTTCTCATCGAATCTACATGATTCACGTGGGTCACCTTTTTTGGCTTCAAAACGGCGAAATTCGCTGAAAGGTGAGGGATTTTCATGCCTGCACAGAAAATCGACAAATAGCACAACATAATACACGATAGCACAAGCAGCTAAATTTGCTGTGGCTATGAATCAACATTATAAGTGACTGTGTTACTAATGTAACGTATAGAAGAGGGTGCTAAGTTAAGCACAAGAAGGCTGCCTCTCCGGGTTGAAAAACCCCCTAGGAGAAAAAAACCCCGGAGTGTTACTAATGTAACGTATAGAAGAGGGTGCTAAGTTAAGCACAAAAAGGCTGCCTCTTGGGGTTTAAAAAACCCATAGGAGAAAAAACCCCCGGACTTTTTAGCCGGGGAAGTAAAAAAAGTCCTAGGAGGGAAAACCCTTGAAACGGATAAGGAGATTAAGCGGGTTCTGCCGGTGGTCATTGGTCATGCATCAGCTGGGCATCACGTTGAAGGACAGCCAGTAGATCAGAGGTGTGCCGACTTTCACATTTACCGGAACTGGGTCTGTTTGTCTCATTGTCCTTGGGGTCAAGGACGAGACAGGGAGAGAGAATCAAAATCCTATTAGCGTAGGGTCCATATGTATACACATGTACACACACATATACACACACACATACATAGACATACTGCACATATGTAAACGAGTAAGGAGAGATTAAACGGGTTCTGATGGTGGTTGTTGGTCAGGCATTAGCTGGGCATTACGTTGAAGGACGGCTAGTAAATCAGGGATGGTCCGACCTTCACATTAACCGGAACTGGGTCTGTTTGTCTCATTGTCCTCGGGATCGAGGACGAGACAGGGAGTGAGAAACAAAATCTTATTAGCGTAGGGGCCGTTCACATGTAATGCAAGTGTCACACAGTGATGTGGTTTAAGTCAGCTCGGTTTCAGACAGTCTAACTATTGCTGCTTAAGTGTATTACCTATAGTTGATGATTTTAGCAAATTTGTGGGCCCAGGGCGAGTCTATGTATGGGGCCCCCCATCTGATCTTTAAAACACGAAACAGAAACTCGTTTGACTAAGGCCAGAGGCCCCACTGCCGTCGTTAATACTAACGTACAGTGGCAAACGGTTTTGTATGACATACTATTCTCAAGATAATGGGAAAAGGCCAAAATCGCAACCCGATCATATGTGCCAAATTAAGACTCAACCGACTACTAATTCAAAGTTTTAACATATTTCTTAAGAATATTATTGACATTTACCATGCTTTGGAGTGTTAACGAAAATAAGGTTTTAATTTATTTATTTATTAGGTTGTACAAACTAGCTATTGTGAGATAAGTACTAGCTATTGTGAGATAAGTGAGATAAAACAAATTATGTGAATGCCTTGTTAAAAAGAAAAGTGTTTAGTCTAGATTTAAAGTTATCTACTGTGTCTGATTCTCCGACATCGGTTGGTAAATCATTCCAGAACTTAGGGGTTAAGTAGGAAAAGGATCTGCCACCTTTAGACACTTTTAATATTTTAGGAATAATTAAGAGACCAGAATTTTGCGACCGCAATGCACGCGATGGATTGTATTCTTCTCTAAGATATGAGGATGCTAGGCCATTTAAGGCTTTGTAGGTGATTAGTAATATTTAAAATTGTATGCGATATTTAACTGGTAGCCAGTGTAAAGATACCAGAATTGGGCTTATGTGGTCATACTTCTTAGGGCGAGTAAGCACTCTTGCAGAAGTAGGGTGGCCATTCGTGCCAGTTCCGCCGGACACGTCCCGAACATGTTTTCGGGTTCGTTCTCCGGAAGTCGCGTTGGTCGACCACATACGTCATCAAGGCTTAATATGTCGGGGTAAATTTCAGAAAAGCAACCGTTACATTTCAAGGTAAGAATGAAACTACAATGATTGTATGTCTTAAAAGAAATAAATCTTAATTTTCTTATGTATTTTAACTGAAATGTGAGAACCTCGATGATATATGCGGTCAAGCAACGCGACTTCCAGAAAACGAACCCGAAAACATGTTCGGGACGTGTCC